>NW_020289916.1:591497-1048928 GCF_003144135.1 Microstroma glucosiphilum
CTCTGAGGCGGCTGGTCGTGGCTCTGAGGAGGCTGCTTGTGACTCTGAGGCGGCTGGTCGTGGCTCTGAGGAGGCTGCTTGTGGCTCTGAGGAGGCTGACCATACTTGTGAGGAGGCTTGTTGTCCTTGTGAGGAGGCTTGTTGTGGCTATGAGGGGTTTGGTCGTGGTGCTTGTGCATCTCGGCCTTTGGCTTCCACTTTACCTCGCCCTTCTTGGGCTTCTTCTCTTTCTTGTGACTGTCCCTGGCGCTCAGTGGCACTTCCATTTCGACGGCACCGCGAGGCATAGTCTCGGATCTAACCTCAAGGGCATCGATGTCAATGGGTCGTGCAGAGGTCGAGGCCAAGGTCAGAGCCACGGCGACCAGGGCGGGTGTGATGAAAGCGATCTTCATCTTGAGATTTGGGGCGACGTTTTGGAAACCGGAGGCTCGAGAGGCTGGGAGGAGGTGGACTGATCGACGAGAACAAAAAGAGATGGTCGAGAGTATCCCTGGACGTCCTCTTATATACCTTTCCCCGTCGTCCTATCGCTCATGCTGGCGCGATGAAGCAATCCCAGTACACCGAAAGCCTAAGGACTTCCGAGAGGAGGGCAAGCCCACGCACCATGGGGCCTACCGCACTCTGCGAAGCTTGCGAAGACTCTGTGCAGAATCAAGTAACACAGAGGCATCGACTTACGTCGACTTACGGATATGTCACCCCGAACGAGGACATGGTAAGCCACTACTAGCCTGGGTCTGAAATAGCCCATTGTAGTCGAATGTTGAGATTACCGGAACCACGGTCGACCGAGCTTCTGGAGTGGCGAGCTCCGGGAGGCGCCGACGGAAAGGTCCACCCGCGGATCGCAGACAAGCCTGATGACCTTGAGGCAGTCGCCACTGCAATTCTTGGAAGACTTTGCGTAAGAATGCAGATGAGAGGCGAAGATTGCCGGCGACTAGAGGATCAGAGCCTCCGCCCACGTGAGCGAATCAGCGGAGATTATGCCTAAGCGAGCGGAGTCGATACAGAGGAGGGCGGCGGAGTTCTACTCGCTGCTGTGAAGGCGGCGAGAGCGGCTCCATTTGCCTTGCCAATGTGAGACAATAGTCAGTCGACGATCATCCGCAAACAAATACCGCCGGACTGCCCTCGGCGAAGGGAGCAGGCCACTTGCATGGATTGCCTAACCGACGGTGCTGCACTGGAATTCGAAGTCAGAAGTGGGGTTACCCGGCGGGAAATCTTGTGAGACCTCCCCGCCGCGCGTGACCCTTACCCTCTTCTTCGCAAAGAGGCTTGCGGAGGTGCACGATTGTGGCGGAGGTGCACTAGGCTTCCGTGGCCCCCTTGTGCTCCCGGTCAGAGGTGAGGAAGGTTTGCAGGAGTGAGGAAGCCCGGGATTGCGGGGAAGCCAATTAACGTCAGCGTGCGGACAGCCTCTGAGGGTCACGACCTCACCGCGCTTCTGACCGAATGGAGGCGAGTAAGGGTGCGGTTTGAAAATGACGCGGGGATGGAGCAGCGGAACCCCCTGCAGAAGGCGGAAAGCCCAAAGCCAAGGCGAAAAGAGGAGCGCAAAAGGCACCGTTTCACCTTCCCATGCGCTATGCCAGGGTCGTTCGTTGCACAAGATCGGCCGGCGGCAGGAAAGCTTACTAGGGCTGGACGAACCTCCCCCTTTTCGTATTACGAAAAAAGCAGCGAGCGACCGCACTGAGCACGACTCACGCTCCCCTCTTTTGAGGTCTTGCTGGGGCTGAAATCAATCCCTGGCTCCCAAGACCTGGCCCCGCGCTTCCTGTCTTCACAGACTGAGTGGAAGGGCACTCTTCCGCCCGGAGCCCGGTGTAGAAGCCTTCGATGAGTAGTGCGAGCCGGATGCTCGGATCTTCTTGCACTTCCCTCGCACCTCTGTGAACAGCTGGATTGTAGCTCCGAGCTCGCAATCGGACCGCCTAATGTTTGTTGTACCCCCAACCTGTCCAGACTCCGTCTATCGTAAAGGCCGCTGACGACCGTTGCGTCCTGAAGCTACAGGTGACCCCTCTGCCTTTACAGGCTGATGCACGTGGAGCTGTTTCAGAACGATCAGCAGCGCAATGTCAAGGGACGGAGGCGGACGGGTGAGGGGGTCAGATTACACAGGGCTTCAAGAAGGAGCGAGGCAAGGGCGCCAACGCTGTGAGTCTCCTCCCCAGTACTCATCCCCGATCGATAGCAAGCTCGAGCTGACCTTCAATCCCCAGGGAACGGGTCTCATGTCTCGAATCACGGTTATCCCGCGGACCACGACGCTAATTTGAGCTCGGAGAAAGGGAGTCACTGCTGAGCGACCAGTGGGCAGTAGCATGAAGTGATTCCGCTTTGCCTCCGGAAGGCAAGAAGCGCACATTGTTCCTTGAGCCGCGTGTATGGACTGTTCATTGACTCTAAAGATCTGATGGTCATGTTGTCATCGGGATCCTACAAGTGACGTGGTGTGGCTATTGCATTACATGCGCTACCGACAGCGACGACGGTAGAGGGGTTCGGCGGGATTGCAAGTACTCGTGGCTCAAAGGATCTCGCCAAAGGTAGGACTGTTCAGGTACTCTCTGACGGAATGGTGGAGTACATCGTCCGACAGCTGAAGAGGATGGCATTCACAGCGACGGTCAGCCCACTGTACGCCCAGCGTCCACGTTCATCTACCCTACGGTACTCACATCCGCCCTCAACCTGTGCCTGTTGATCCGTCGGGCTTGACCCACGAGCCACGCGACATGCCCTGGTACTCGTTGATGGATTGCCCCACTTGCCCTCCCCAGGCCCTTGGAAAATGCCTTCTTGACCGCTGTTACTGTTAGCCTGGTCTCCAAGCGCCTCTTCCACGCCTCTTCTACTTCCTCTTCTCGGTCCGGATACATTGCAAAGGAGGCGGCCATCTCTAGCAACTGAATGTGAGCCATGCGCTGGTAGTACTTTGTCTGTGTCCCCCCTGCCAAGCGATAAGAGTGCCCGCACGAGTAGCTCGCGGGCCTGTGGGTGCAAGCGAAAGAGATGAACATCAAAATGTTGTCACTTGTGCCCTGTTGGCGTAGCTGCACCAACACTGGCGGCTGAGAGTAAATGTTGCGACATACTCACCAGAACAACAATTGGCTGTATGGAAATGTGGTCAAGGGCATTCTCGAGATGCTCAATCGATCGTCATCCCAGCCATGGATCGAGCCTTCCCTGATGATCTGCACCTCGAGGGCGTCGGATGATGCCGCGAGGTCGCACGGGCTGATGTAGCTCCATCGTGTTGACTTTGTGGGTGAGTGCTCTCGTCTTTTGCCGTTGAGCCATCCCTGTCTATCCGGATCCCCACGGTGACCTTCTTCAACTTGGCTCTACCTCCAAAATTCGAAGATGTCGATCCACCGTACCTCAACGGCGGACTTATGAAGTGAAGCCCACTTGACCAGAGCAGCAGCTAGCTGCTTCTTCGAAAGCCATCGCAGGTGTTGTCTAGAATTGACTCTTTCGAAGAGGATTGTATGAGTGGTATTGGCCGGTTGCCCGATCGAATAGGCCTGCAGCAGCTCAGCGTAAGCAGAGGGCTCCCCGCTCGATGATGGCCTGCTTCAGCGCCGGCAGCTTGGCAAAACAGTCTCGATGGAAGACACGCCACGTGTGAGTCTTGAGGTTGGAGTGCACTGTTACTGCCCACCAAAGAAAATTGGGAAGCGATCGGCGCACAGGAGCTCGATTCGTCTTGACCGCCTTGAGCCACTCGATGATGCGCAATTAGTCTAAGAACTTCGGCGATCTTCCGAGCAAGGTCAAGACTACAGGCGTAGTCGATGAGCATCCTTGCCCTTTCGATGCCAGACGGGTTCTTCATGGTCCTGTCGCAACCCTTCTTGAATTGCTCTCCGCTGACATTCGGCATGCAGTACACGTACTCGTGAGCGCAGCAAGGTGTCAAGATATCGTACCACTTTTCCTCAGTCAAGTGTCCCCTGGCGGCGGTGGAACCCATCCAAATGAGCTGCATGATTGCCATGCATTTGCAGAACTCAAGGTTGGGGGCACGAGGTAGCCCTTCCTCGTCCAAGCGCTTGATGAACGTTGAGTTGTATTGCCAGAAAATCACACTCGGGTCTCCTGGCGAGTAGAGGAGATGTAGTGTGACGACTGTAAGAACAGCTCCTGAATGCAGTGCCTCTTTCGCCGATGTCATCCGGTGAAAAACGACGTCGTAGTCGGCGTGTGAAGAGTGCCTCGATGCGTCCACCTCTTCGTGTTACCCGTGCGTCCGATGAGGGTGTCGACTCCCGAGGGTCGGGAAGAAGAGGCAGAAGATGTGGCGACATTATGTGGAGGTGGCGGCAAGAGGAGTGCGAGGAGTTGAGATTGAAGGCGAGGCGTTCTCATCCTTGTCTGTAGATGCATGGGAACTCGAAGCCTTGACGATTGTCTTTGCAGTACTCTTGCTGACAGCTGTCGAATTCTCGCCACTGGATGTGCTTGTAGAGGCAGAGACACGGGAGGTCGAAGCATTGGCAATGGTCTTTGCAGTACTCTTACTGGCAGATGTCGAAGTCTTGCCAGTAGATGCGCTCGTAGAGGAAGAGGCACCAGAAGTTGAAGACGAAGTAGTGGGCTTGGTAGCGAAGGTAGAGGTAGAAGGCAACGCTCTGGCATGCGACTTGTGATAAGGAGACCTGGAGCCAGAGGTCGAAGCGATGGCAGAAGAGGAAGTAGTAGTAGAAGTGAAAGGGGCAATGGAAGGGAGAGAGGGTGCGAGAACAGGGGTCGCAGAACGGGCTACAACAGGCGATACAGGTGACGGCGAGCGAAGTACAATAGGTAGTGATGGAACTGAACCAGAGGTGACACTTTTTCGGGGCTTCTTCGCCCCACTTGCCCTGCCAGCTTCCAAAGAGACGCCAGTTCTCTTCATTATGCTGACTACGCACAAGATGCTTTCGGTTTGAGTGTCGAAAGCGATGCGGTGTCTAGTTGCCCTTTCGTGTATCTAGGCGAGTACCAGGTAGAAGGGTGGCCTAAGGTGGATTGTCGAATCCTGGTACGAGGTACCGAAGTAAGAGTTGTCGCAGTGGACAACCAGTCATCATGAGAGCGAAGCTTGGCATGTCAGAGGCAAGCTTGGTGTGCTTGCTTGCTTGCATGCATGCCTAGCTGGCTCAGACTGCTGCGAATGAGCGGAGTGACTGTCAGACGCCGATGACTTTGCATGAGAGTTCATGTAATGAGAGCCGAAGTCAGACGTCGATGCTTTGGCATGAGACGAGAATATGGCCGAGCAGCGTCGATAGAGCCCGGTGAGGGAAGGCTCTTGCATGCCAATGAGACTGCAGAAGGGGTGCTAGACACTCCCATAGTACGGGGAGATGTTCTAAGGGAGTCATTAGACTAATGTTCGGCCCTAGCCAGCAGTACTGCGTTGATAAGGAGTGCATTGGGCACAACCCGCCCACGAGAGCAGGAGCCAGAGGTGGCAGCGCTAGCGCTGGCGAGAGGTGGACAGCAGACGAGGAGAATCTGATGTCAGCTGCTGATACTCCCTTGTTGGAGAAGGCGCGAGGAGTGTTGATGACAAGCGATGTCATGCATATCACTCACTATGAGACTCTTCCTATGATCGTAGTGTACTTCTCGCGACTGAGGCTGTAAGACCTTTCAGTATGAACCTATTAGCTGGTGCAAGATGGTGATGCTAAGGATGAGCGGAAGTCTGGACCACATCTGAAGCACTAAGGACTTACTATAGCGTAGTGTAGGTGCCTGAGGAAACTCTCTGGCCAGCAGAAAGCTGAGCGACGTAGGCTGTAGGGAGATGGCTGGACAGACGTCAGGTGCAGTGCTGTGAATCCTCTGCTAAGGGCAGTGTATGCTTACCAGGATGTCTGTGGCAGCTGGAGGTATCGCTGGATCGCTGGAGGGGGAAGGTTGAGCAAGTGGGCGAAGGGGGAGCTCTATATAGGAGAGACGAGGGCGAAGGGACGGGGTGCGCTGTGTGATGAGGAGCAAAGACGGCGCTTAATGGCAGCAATGGAGCACCACTGCGCTCAAGACGCGTGCCCACTTCCGTCGTGCACGCACCACTTCTAGGTGCACGGGCCTGCCGCGGAACGGAAGTGGCCGCCTTGCCTATGGGGGGACGGATCAGATACAGAAAGCCAGACACAGTCGAAGCCGCGGTCTCTTTAGGTCGATTGACTCAGTCGTTGAGAATGGTGTGCTGAATCTCAGTCATCGCTGCCTCGGATCATTGTATCGCTCTGATGTCATTGAAAGTCGCCTGCAATCGAGCCAACAGCGGAACTAGCGCGTCATCATCGAGACGCGTTGCCCTGCTCTACATCGTCGACACATTTCTACTGCTCGTTCACGATGATGCCTGCCATGCCCATACCTGTGATAGAGAATGAGGAGGAAGAGGAAGTAGCTTCGTCAGCACATCAGCTCCTACTCCACAAACGGAAGCGCGTCCTGCCTAACCGCAGCGGGACTTACCTGTACCGATACACATCGATTCACAGATGATCTTGCCACCTGTTCTTTTAGCGATGGCAAGAGCTGTGCTTGCAATTCTGGCGCCCGATGCGCCCAAGGGATGTCCGAAAGCGATAGCCCCACCGTTTTGGTTGACTTTGGCAAAGTCTAGACCAAGGTGCTCGATGGAGTAGACTGCCTGGGACGCAAAGGCCTCGTTGATCTCCCAGACGTCAACGTCATCCTTGCTGAGGCCGGCGAGTTCCAGAACCTTGGGAATAGCGTAGGCAGGACCAACACCCATGATGTTGGGTGGCACACCAACTACAGCGCCAGTAACGTACTTGCCGATGATGGGAAGGCCGAGCTTCTTGGCTACGGAACGACGCGCGAGGAGCACAGCGGCGGCACCGTCGGATACCTGCGAGGCGTTTCCGGCAGTGGTGAAGCCGTCCTTGTCAAAGGCTGGCTTGAGCTTGGCAAGCGACTCGGCAGTGACACCCTCTCGGATACCATCGTCAATCTCAATAGTGCGCTTGTTGCCCTCATCGTCCTCGTAGGTAATGGGGACGATTTCGCTCTTGAAGTAACCCTCCTTCTGAGCCTTGACGGCCTTTGCGTAGGAGTTGGCAGCGAAAGCATCCTGCTTCTTGCGGTCGACATTGTACTTCTTGGCAACGTTCTCGGAAGTGATACCCATGGGCAGGAGACAGTCGGCTGCCTCTTCATTCTCCATGACGGCATCCGACATCTTCTCGGGCATGACACCAGCTCCGTAGTTTTGCGTCATCGACTCAACACCGGCACCTGCGCGAGTGAAACAAGAGGTAAAGGGATGAATAAAGAATCTCGGGTTGGCTGCAAATCCGCTAAGGCGTGTTTCTCCACTCACCAATACCAATGTCAATCTGACCAACGGTAATTTCATTGGCAATCTGGTTGATGGTAGCCAGACCGGAAGAACATTGCCTGTTCAGGGTGTTGACAGCAGTGCTGCTGGGGAATCCAGCCCAGAGGGCGGCCATACGGGCCACGGTGGCACCTCCACCGGGAGGGAGAACGTTGCCGACGGCAATGTCCTGCAGAGATGCGGAAGGGCGGGAGATAGATGGTAAGTACGATATGTCCGATGGATCAGAATATGGAAAGCAAGCTATAGAGTCCCCTGCTCCGGAAAGTATTGTCCAAAAGCATCGTTGTAGCCACCCCGCGCCTCTTGCTCCTGGTCAGATAGGAGATTCGGCCGGCCAAGCATCCGCATGTCGCCCATTGTCCCCCTCCACCCTCCTCCACGCCCTGAGCGCTCCGACTCACCTGGACCAGCGCGGGATCAATCTTGCTCTGTGCAATGACTGCCTTGAAAACATTGCCCAGCATCTCCTCGGGACAGCACTGAGCCAGTCCACCCTTCTTGGCGCGGGTGATGGGTGATCGGAGGGCGGAGACGATGACGACTGAGAAAGAGAGATGATTGGGAGCAGGCACAAAGGAGAAAGCGATGAGTTAGAGTTGAGCAAGGTGGCAATCCCTTATTGCTGAGCCGAAAGACTCACCATCATTGTCATTCTTCTCCAGGATCGCCTGCTTTCCTTGCTTCAAAGCTGCCATATTGTCTGAGTGCGTGTATGTGTATGTATCTGCTTCTGTTTCTGTTCGTAGTATAGCTAGATGCGTGCGCTAAGCGTCAAGTGGCAATCACAGCTAAAAGTGGAGAGTGGGGTAAATAGTATCGTAAGGTAGGTAGAGTAGATCCGCACCGGCAAATACAAATCGTGCTGCGAATGCGATCCGAGGCCACCAGTCCCGCAAAACCCGCACCCGCACCCGCACCCGCACCCGCACACGCACGCATCCGGCTCTCCACTTCTGCCGGTTCCCCGGACCGCGGAGGGACGCCACGCCTCTCGCGGATTCCCCCGCACGCTGCGCTGCGCTGTGAAAAAGGGAGGGCCGGATGCACGGCTCCGTTCCGACGCTGCTCCCCGGCATCAACTCACCACAGTGGGCGGCGCTTCACTACGAGAGTCCAAATCAAGTTGCTCAACAGCGGGACAAGAAGATCAATAATGGCATAGGTACACTGAAAGCAAAGCTGTTGTACAAGAACATGCAAGGAAGCAGGAATATCGGGTCTCGCGGCGCGGCAATAGAGGTAGAAGGCAGGGAAAGGAAGGACGCAAGGGACAGACAGAGAGCAGGGGTGGAACTCTTACGCCAATGGCTCGTGTCCCTCTCGCCCGCTTCACTCACATCCGCTGACCCGTCCGATCAGCCACAAACGACGGGCCAGCAACCATCATAGCCGCCCTGAAAGGTGTAAACTCTTCCGGCCCACCCCCACTCCCGGTTCCATTGGCCATCTTGCTCGCATACCTCAGCGAAGGCGAATCACATCGAGTTCCCGAAGTACTCGGAAGGGTATCTGGTATAATCTGACCGGGCTTGAAGCTCATTGTTTGTACCGCGACAGCAGCGGCAGTGGCGTTGGCGTTGGCCTTGGCGCTGGAGGATGGGCCATGCATCTTGTTCATCGATAGGGACTGCAGAGGGACAGGACGGCTGGCACTAGCGTCGTTGCGTGGCACGTCGCCAGCTGGCGCAGAATTCTGCCGGCGAGGGGGACGTGGAGGGAGCGTAGACGCGGCCTCTGGAGGCGACACTTGTCTTGTCAGGGGCGTGGGCGAGGCGGCTGAGCCAGACTCTACGGGCGGGCTCTCTGATGACTTGCTGATCGTTTCTTCCTGCTGCAGCGGCTGGTGGTTCTCGCCTTCCTGTCCATCGAGTTTCTCGCTCCACGTCGATGAAGGTGAGATGCTCTCCACCTCCTCACCCTCTTCACCGTTGCATTCATCTGCGACTGCCGCGAGAGGAATCACCGCCGAGTCCTCCCTCGGCAGTGTCACGCCTACAGGGAGCTCACTGTCGGAGGAGAGCGTAAAGTCGAGCGTGTCGTCCGTCGAGAGACCCGGGTATCGGATTCCCGACTTGCCTGCTAGACTGCTCAATGCAGTAGTGGGGAGGTCTGCAGACCATTCTTTGCCAGAAAAGGAAGGGCGGTCTTCACTGTCATCGCTGCGCTCGCCTCCGTCGAGAGAGCTGCGAGCAGCCGGTTGCGCAGATGGTCCAGCTGCGCTGCGATTTGCAGGGCCATTGTTCGGGGCAGCGGGTGCCTTGGTCGACGATACTGAGGCGCCACCCTTGTTGCTCTGACTGTGCTGAGCGCTCACTCTGCGCTCCCGTCCAGCAACACTGGCGCTGCGTTTGACCATGCTAACCTTCCTGGCCGGCGCCGGCCCCTTCTTCCTCGCCGCAAAGATCGTCATCATCCTCGAGGGCGTCTTTACTGGTGCACTGACGGGAGCTTCCTTCTTTGCCTTGGCATCGTGCTCGCGGACCATCTTGTCAATCCTGGCCAGCTCCTTGATCAGCGCTAGCTCCTCTTTTTGATTCGCCTTGCGCTGCTTCTTGCTCGCTGCGACGTCCGCCGTGGTAACACTTGAGACTGCAGATGCCACCGGCACCACCTTCTTGCCCGAGATGCCCTCTGGAAACGTGCTCTCGCTGGCTGGCGGTGTTCGAGGGAAATGGCTCGAAGTCGATGATGAAGGCAGCGAGTCCTTGGAGGACAAGAGCGGCAGAGACCCGGAAGAGTCGAATGCAGAGCCAGGATGCCCGTATGGCGAATTACTTCTCTGTGCCACCGTCTCTTCTGCAGGTTTGCTAGCAACTGGGACGGCCGTTTCAACATTCTTCTCCTTCTTGCCAAAGATGCCAGAGATGGCCTTTTTGGGTGCGCGTGCAGCCGGACCACTCGAAGCCTGAGAAGTGGTAATGACAACACCTCTCACCTCGTCCCTCTCGGAAGACTCTCTTCGCAAAAAGGGCATCATCTTACCGCCCAGCGATTTGCGCGGTGGTTGTTCGACATCCAGCCCCGCCCCCTCGTATCCATTGCCTTGGCTCTGACCCTCCAATTCACCTGCAACAGCATCTGTGTGCAGCTTCATCCTCCTGTCATCGGCTGGCACCTCGACTTCAAAGTAGACTTCCTCTCCATCTTCCTCGGCAGCAGTGACCATAACATCGGGAATGCTAAAGTGGGAGCGATTCTTGCTGTGCTTGTCCAGACGTGCTAGGGCGCGATCCGCTGGCGAGCTACGCGAGCGAGGTCGTCTGGGTGATGAGCCTGTCGTCAAGGCTGCCTTTGCCGGCACATGGGATGATCCAGCAACTCGGCTGGTCCTTAGTGCTGGGAACTTGAAAGCGGCAGAGGCTGGAGACGGGGTGGAGGCCACCTGACCTTTGCGTTCGCTCGACTGCCTTGACTTGGCCGGCGGCGAGGAGGGAGGGGAAGAGTCTTCGATCCAAGACGAGCTAGAGCCTTGAGTGACCAAGGGCGGCCGGGAGCTGGACGAGGCAGCTTGAGCAGCCTCCGATGCAATTGCTGGTGCCGGAGCCGCTGTCTTGTCCACGCTAGGGATATCCTGACTGGCTGCTGCTTTCTTCAAGGAGAAGAGGGATCGGCGTGTCTTCGGAGCGGGGCGAGACACAGACACCATGTTGACCAAGGTGAGGTTGTGTGTGTGCGGGTTTGCGTGGTGGTATGCTTTCAACGGTATACAAGTTCGACGATCGAAGACGCAAGCAGAGGACGAGGGGGAGATGAATTGCCAAGGACACAGACGGTGTCGAGGCTCTGTTGTGAGTAGTGACGGTGTGTGGCTATAAATGAGCCCTGGAGCAATTGCCGAGTCGAGTGTTGCACTTGCTTGCCGTCCTGAGGAGGGCCCTCTGAGGGCTGTCTGTAGAGCAGAGACGTAGCGTGGGTATGATGGGATGTTTGATGGAGGGGTATCTAGACAGAAGCACAAGCTAAAAGGTGATGGCGAAGAGCAGAGGGGTCGTGACGAAGAGAATGAGTGGATGCTCAACCGGCGCCGCCATTTGTCCGTCGTGCATACGCGGGAGGAATGATGAGCGGAGTACGAGGCATGTGGGTGTTGCTCTCCCAAACAAGGGCCCCCGCACGGCCATGGCAGCAGCAGCAGCACAGGAGCACGGCGCGCCTCGCACACCACGCGCCGCCCTCGACATTCCGTCGTGTGTGTGTGTGTGTGTGTGCGTGTGCGGCTTTTCCACCCGCCGGCTAGACCTGGGCCTCTCGCTCTGCTGCCCCTCCTCCCCTGACCTCTGGCCTTCTGCCTCTCTGCTCCCGATGGAAACGACGACTATCAGCTCTGTGCACCTCTTGGCCCCTGCAGCGCGCGCGGGCAATCGACAAGTCATAGTCCAACGGACAGCGACAGCGGCAGTGCGGGGCATGGCCGCCGCCCAGCCAAACACAGCATCCATGGAAGACAGACCGACTAGTCTAGCGAGCCCTTCGCCTGACTCTGCGTACATAATCGAGTCGTATTCTTTCACCTTGCATCGATCGACTTAGTGGCACAGATCCCCAAGGCACAGCAGCAGACAAGCAAGCAAGCACATGCAGTACAAGAAGACTTATGATGGCATGGAATTGAATACATTCGTCGACAGGGGAAAGAGAGCCCTGCACGCGAGGCACGCGACATGAGATGGAAGCCAACAGGATGGGTGCTAGACACGGAACGCAGAGAACATAGAGCCATGAGAGACAGACGAGACAGCAGGGTAACGACAGAAGAGACGAGACAGGGACCGAGAAGAGAGGGGGAAAGCGGGAGAGGATCAAGACGAGTACAGCAGGGGTGCGCGTGCGACCTACGAGCCACAAGCGATGCAAGCGTCCTTGTTCTCGAGAGAGCAAGCAAGCACCTCGGCCTGCTGTTGCCTCTGCCTTTGACGCTCCAGAGCAGCAGCAAAGCCCTCGTCTACCTGTGCGCCCTTTTCAGACTCCAGAGCGGCCGTCTTGCTGGCTTCGACCTGGGCAACAGCCTTGGCCTTGGCAATGGCAATCTTCTCCTCTTCCTCCGAGGCGGGCGTAGCTGCCGGAAGTCGCAGCTTGTCGGCAGAAACATCACCCTCGGACTCGCTCGAGCTCACTGCAGGGCTGGCGGGGGCAAAGGGCGAGTTGGAGCCCTTGATGATGCCAGGTCCATCCCGAGTCACCGTTCCGTCAACGCCAAGACGGCCGACGCCATCAGCGAGGCTGCCATTGACCTGTGCAGCAGTGACGGGCGTTGCATTGGCACCGTTGCCAATGACGGCAATCTCAGGTGTGGCAGTGCCGCTGCCGTTGATCTGCTTCTTGGCAGAGGCCTTTCGCGAGGCTTCCTTGGCCATGGCTTGCTCCTCGGCAGAGACGGTGAACTGAATGGCATTGGCAGCAGGTCGAGTGCGCAGGTAGTAGATACCAGTCTTGAGTCCTCGCTTCCAGCCGTAGAAGTGCATCGAGGTGAGCTGACCAAAGGTGGGAGCCGAGAGGTGGATGTTGAGCGACTGTGATTGACAGATGAAGGCACCACGGTCGGCAGCCATGTCGATGATGGTCTTCTGTGAGATCTCCCAGACAGTCTTGTAGAGCTTCTTGATCCTGTCAGGGATGCCGGGCACGTTCTGAACTGATCCACCGTGGGCAATGATACGGTTCTTCATCGTGTCGTTCCACAGACCTTGCTCGACGAGTTCGCGCAACAGCCAGGGGTTCACCACCTGGAACTCTCCGGCGAGGACACGACGCGTGTAGATGTTGGAGGTGTAGGGCTCGAAGCACTCGTTGAAGCCCAGAATCTGAGACGTCGAGGCAGTAGGCATGGGTGCCAGAAGGAGCGAGTTGCGCAGACCGTGCTTGGCGATCTTCTCCTTCAGCTCAGCCCAGTCCCAGAGGTCCGAGGGCGTGACGCCCCACATGTCGTATTGCAGCTCACCTCGCGAAGCTGGGGAGCCTTCGTAGGTCTCGTAAGGGCCGTCAGCCTGAGCTAGCTCGCATGATCGCTCAAGTGCGGCATGGTAGATGGTCTCGAAGATTTGGACGTTGAGCTTCTTTGCCTCAGCAGAATCAAAGGGGAAGCCCATGATCATGAAAGCATCGGCAAGACCCTGGATTCCGATACCGATGGGCCTGTGGCGGAAGTTGGACTTCTTGGCCTCGGGCACGGGGTAGTAGTTGACGTCGATGATCTTGTTCAGATTCTTGCAGATGACCTTGGCAACGGCGTGCAGCCTCTTGAAGTCGTACACCTTCGTGGTAGCATCAATGAAGGCAGGGAGGGCAATGGAGGCCAAGTTGCAGACGGCAACCTCATCAGGAGCAGAGTACTCGATGATCTCCGTGCACAGATTGGAGCTCTTAATGGTTCCGAGGTTCTTCTGGTTGCTCTTTCGGTTGGCAGCGTCCTTGTACAGCATAAAGGGGTTGCCAGTCTCGGTCTGAGCCTCGAGCACAGCGTACCACAGCTTCTGAGCCTTGATTGTCCTCTTGGCCTTGCCTTGCTTCTCGTAGCTCTCATAGAGGGCCTCGAACTCCTCTCCATACACCTCAGCGAGACCAGGGCATTCCGCTGGGCACATGAGAGACCAGTCACCGTTCTGTTCCACACGCTTCATGAACAGATCAGGGATCCAGAGGGCGTAGAAGAGCTCACGGGCTCGCACCTCCTCCTTTCCGTGGTTCTTGCGCAGGTCCAGGAACTCGAAGATGTCCGAGTGCCAGGGCTCGATGTAGATGGCAAATGCACCGGGCCTCTTGTTGCCTCCCTGGTCGACGTAGCGAGCAGTGTTGTTGTATACTCGCAGCATGGGCACAATGCCGTTGGACACACCGTTTGTACCTGCGATGTATGATCCGGTAGCTCGGATGTTGTGGATGTTGAGACCGATACCTCCGGCCGTCTTGGAGATCATGGCGCACGTCTTGAGGGTGTCGTAGATTCCCTCGATCGAGTCGTCCTTCATGCAGACCAGGAAGCACGACGAAAGCTGTGGGTTGGGTGTACCCGAGTTGAACAGCGTAGGCGAAGCGTGGGTGAAGGTCTTCTCTGACATCAAGTTGTATGTCTCGATGGCGGACTCGACATCGTCTCCGTGGATACCAACAGCGACACGCATCAGCATGTGCTGTGGTCGCTCTGCTACCCGTCCGTTGATTCTCAGCAGGTACGACCTCTCAAGAGTCTTGAAACCGAAGAAGTTCTGTGGGTGGCGGATGGAGACGCGACAGACCAGTTTCGGGTCAGCAGACGCGTAAATGGGCGCGTCAGCCACAAAGGGTGTGCTAACTCACGTAGTGGAAGTCCCGCTCGTAGATGATGGCTCCGTCCAGCTGCTCCTTGTTCTTCATAATCGAGTCATAGGTGCCCTTTGAGATCATCGGCGAGTGCTTGCCGTTCTTTGGGTTGACTAAGGGGAGGGAAAGCATGTAGAGGGACTGCTCAGCCTTCGCGCCCATACCACACACGTGGCGCGGAAACCTTGCTGCTATCCCCAATGACTCACCATACTCGTAGAGGTCAGTGATGACGGCGCTAAAGGTTTTTCTTGTCTCCTTGTGCAAGTTGGAGATGGCGATTCGAGCTGCTAGCACTGCATAGTCGGGGTGGGTGGTGGTCTTGTACGCGGCCGTCTCGGCTGCTAGGTTGTCGAGCTCGACGGTGGTCACGCCAGCGTAGATACCATCAATGACCTAGTAGGAGTCAAAGAGCATGTAGGATAAAGTGGATGGCATCGCGTGAGTAAAGGAAATTTTGAGTGGCAAGATGCTCATTTGACACCCCTCGCGTCGCGCGCCAATTACTTACCTTCTTGGCAACTTCGTAATGGTCCACGTACTAGATGGAGGGACAGAAGACGAAACAAACGTGGACAGAAGACGAAACAAACGTCAGCATGGTGGAAAGAGACCCACTCTACACGTGTGCCATATTCACATTTGTGTCGAGTCCGTAGCAAAGCTTGCCGATACGGGCAGTGACTGGATACGCGTAGAGCGTAGAGTAGGAGACGTGATGTGAGCAGTCCGGTCGCGCTCAGCAGTCGCGAGAGACACGCAGGTAAAGGCGCTCACCCTTGTCAAAACGAATCTGTTCAGTGGGTGCAAGTGACGGTAGGTGGATGATCAGTTAGATGGATGCAGCAAGTGCACCGACTCAGCGCGACGTACCGTCTCCTTCCTGCCGTCTCTCTTGTAGACATACATCGCGGCGATGCTGTAAATCTAGATGCTAATGTGTGTTGTGCTGTCGTCAAATGGTAGTCGTCAAGTACAGAGGAGTGCGGGAGGGGAAGGGAGCAGTGCGATGATGGCAGGAGGAGGAGTGGTAGGTGAGGATGGGAAGGAAGGTGGTTGCGTCTTGGTGTTTCTTTCCACTTAAGCCAACGCCCGCCCAGGCCGTGGCGTGGAAAATGAGCCCTGCGCGCCGCGCCCCTTTGCGAGATGAGCGTGTGCGTGTCGCGAGGCGCGACTGGGATTTCCAGTCGCCTCCTCAACTTGGTGCCCGCCGTGCATCCTGCATTCCCGCCTGCAAGGCTGTCGCGTCTCCCCAAGTCCTCATTCCAGTGGCGGTGCCTGGACCTCGTCATCGGCCGATGCACACTCAAATGTGCCGCCCCTGATCGCCCTGTCCGGCTTTGTCCAGGGTCGATGACCGAGCAGGTGTCAGCTTGCCTGTCATCGTGAAGCGGCCCTACGACCAGAGGGTCCTCTCCGCCCTTTACACGCGGCGCGTCACGTCACGTTTCATGTTCACATTGGTCGATTGCTGCACAAGCCTCCTGTTTGAGTTTGAAAAAGTACTAGTACATGCATTGCATTACATCCCGCTTCCCGCGCCCGCTTGCGGGCGCCTCTCGTCACTACCACACCTGCCTACGAAGTAGCGGAAGCATGTTGAGGTGTACCCGGCGTAGAGACCGGAGTAGCCGACCCTCCCGGTCCCCCAGCACCGTCCAATAACTCCATATACGCAGCCAGCTTCGTCTTGTTGTTACCAACCTTTTTTTCCAAATGCGCCCGCAGTCCATCCTTTAGAGCTGGTTTACGCTGAATCACGTCCACCAACTGCTCTTGCGGCAGTTGCAGCAAGGCAGCGAAAGATCCAGGAGCAGTCTGCTCCACGCACAAGATGAATCCGTCCCAGAGCAGCTTGTTCTGCCAGATCTTCTTGACGATCAGTCGAGAGAGCAAGTTGCTGCTCACATACCCAGCCAGAGACTTGTAGCTAGAGACAGCCATGATCGTCGTCCTCATGAACAGGACCGGCAGATCTTGCTCCTCGATGAGCTGATTCAGAGCCGCCGCCAAGACTTCCGAGCGGAAGATGTCTGCCATAGAGAAGCAGATACGGATAGCATCTACCGTCGTCTTCAAGCCGATCTCTTTCTCCGCAGAGTGTAGGAGGCCCATCAATTCCACGGGAGTGAGCATCTCCGAGTCTCGCACACGCGGCAAGTTGGTCGACACACTACCAAAGCCTTGGGCCGGCTTCGTGACAATGGAGGCAAAGAGGGACTTGAGTTGCTCACGATCTTCTGCCGTCTTGCTGTTTAGGATGGTGACTGCGCGTGGAAGATGCTTCATGATCTCGGCCTTGGTCAGAGTCGGCAGCATCGGAATCAAGAAGTGCGGATCAACCTCCCGTTCGTTGATCACCTCTTTCACGGCCGAGACGAGTGCCTGCGTTCTTCCTTTCTCAGCCATAACCGTAAAGACGCTAAGAGCTAATGTATCCGAGCCAGCAGGGAACGACCTCAGCAACTGCAGCAACTTTGGATTGTTGGGACCCAAGGAGCGAATGAGAGCGGCAATGTGCTGTCGTACGGCCTTCTGCACTTCCGCAGGCATTGACGGATAGATGGAGAAGACGTTGTCGAGCATGTCTGGCATCTTTACGCTCAGGGCGAAAGGCAGCTCTACAAATTGCAGCACTTGGCTTTCGTCTGAAAGTTGGAAGCTATGGTCCTTGATTGGGTCCTGTCCCTTCTGTAGGTCCAACTGGCTACCATTAGCGTCAGGCTTAGTCTCCTGAGCGCCCGCACTAGCCTTGTCGCTATGTACGGTCAGCCGCTGCAGTGAAGCAATTGCTGAGTCCAATACGATCTTCTCCAATGGGCCGCCCTGACCAACCCATCCCCGAACGGATATGATTGCCGGTGCTCGCAGGCCCTTCTCTTCGCTGCGGGCGAGATCGAGAAGGATCTCGACCGACTTGGCGCGACTTGGCGGTCTTGCCAGGGCCAGATCTTTGAGACTAGTAAAGCCGACTGCCATTGTTGACTTGTCGTGACAAAGAGCGCCGATCTGCTCTATGACTCCGTCGGGTATACTAGGCAGCTCGGCGAGGAAGGAGAACAAAGACTTGTCTTTGCTGTCGATTGAGAGCAAAGCATTCGCCACGACTTGCCGGAGCCAATGGGCATAACGAAGTTCTTTGCCTTTCTTCTTACGCTGCAAGTCACAATACCACTCTTCTGTCAGCCACTGAACTGCGAAGGGAGCCCTCTTCGCAAAGTTGACCTTGAGGAATTCGAGGAGCATATGACGTATAACGTCTGCCTGGCCCTCCAGAGAGTTTCTGTCAGCTTTCACGACTTGTTGACTGCTTGCGGCGTCGTCATCCGTTCCCGGCCTCTCCGTATCGCTTCCTGCAAAGCCTCTGCTGGCCAGCCGTGTGGCAAGTGTTGCCCAGAGTGTGTGCGAAGGCACGCTGTCACCCAGCTCTGCACTAAAAGCTGCAGCTTGAGCACCCATGTCGCACATCCTTGCAACTGACTCTTTTATCAGCGCGCGAGCCTCGGTCTGACTGAAAGGCTCAGGCGGCGCCAATTGGAAATCTTCAAGTCCAGCCAGGGCATCATGAATGTCTTCGCCATCAGCATCGGCTAGCGCCCCTTCCCGCGCATGCTCCGTAGAGGCGTCGCCTGTCTTTGCCAGCCTACGCAGATCTTCGTCCTCTATGTCTTCTTTGAGCGGGTTTCTTGGTGCTTGTACGACTTCCACATCTTTAGCATCCTGGCCCTGTGGTGGAGGGGCAGGCTTGGCAGTGGGTACCGAAGCTGGCGGTGGCGGTGCTGTACCAGATGATGTATCTTGGTTGAGCTGTTGCCTTGTGCTCTCAATGGTTCTGTGGAGTTCTTCGTCAGGAGCGGCTTGCAGGTTCGCCAGAATCAGTTCGACCACCAAGAGCAGGGGAAGAGATTTGACATCGAAAGCAGCCAAAGCATTCGGTCCGGCGACAGTTGTAGCTGCCTTGACAAAGGCTTGAGCCCCTTCAATGCCACTCAGAGATGGTGGTTTGCTCTGATCTGGCACGCTTGAGGGTCCAGCGACAGCAGCTGACGTCGAATAGATGTCTATCGCGGCCGGATCCTGTGGAGCTTCCCGCACTCTCTGGCGCTTGTCAGCCTGTGAGATTTCTTCGTCCAGATTATCCCTCTTACGCTTCGCCTCTGCCGCTCTTCTCTCGTCTTCGGCGTCGGCAGCCGCTTCCATTCGAGCACCCTGCGCTTCTAGAGCGCCTCGAATTCTCAAGGCATGCTCTGCCATGCCCATCCTATGGTAGTGTATGAGGACCAGTCTCAACGTTTTCTCTACATTGCGAATCTGAACATGAGATTGCCCAGCTAGAGCTGCTGGCGTCCAGCTAGTAAAAGCTTCCAAGATGATCTGAGTAAAGCCTCGGCCTTGCTTGGGAAAGACGTATAGGGTATTGAAGCACGCCATGACCACATCGACATTGCTGAAGGACGAGATCAATGATGAAGGGAAGACGTTCGGGTGTGAGCTACCTTCATTGCTTCAAGAGGAAAAGCAGCTACAGAAGGTTGACTTACTTGCTAGTGAATGCCAACGTCACTACCTGCGTGAGCAGCCTGTTAGCCTCAGCCTCTAGGGCAGGTACGTTGAGAAAGCGATGCCCGGGCGGGACAATCCTCAGGTTGTAGTCGTTCTTGCTTGTCGGGTTGCCACCTTTGGATTGCACCTGTATTATCTTTTGAAAAGCTTTGATCGAAGCAACGCGAATGCCGGTATGTCCACTTTCGAATAGCTGCGAGATCGCATCTTTGATCTGCTCGATGGACTGCCAGACGCGCAGCGAGGACGGGTCATTGCAGCTGTCAGATAGAGAGTCGGGATTCAATGCGTCTGTTCAGCTTTGTCCTGGCGCGATATTCAAATGCATGTGTGGAACTCTCACCAGTGCCTGAACAGAAATGCATATACGGAAGCGAAGACTTGTATGGCGATCTTAGCCTCTTGTTGTTGGGGATCGCGAAGAAAGACCAGCAACGCATCGGGAGTGTGTACGGATACTGGTGATAGAATCAAATAGACATATTGACAAGACGGCATCAGTCTGGCGTGACCATCGAGGCTGCAGCGACCCCCCCTCGCGCAGACCTCATTTCACTCACAAGCACTTCGACCTTCCGAGCTGAGCGTAGGCCGGCAGAAGGCTAGATCAAGGACATCTGCTACCCATCTCTTGACAGTAGGACTTGATCTTGGCACGAGGGACACAAGGCTGGGCAGCAAGATTGGCAGATTGCCTGGCTGCTGTCGGAAGAGGTCGTACAAAAGTCGGAGGTTGTGTGCTTCCGCGGTAGAGTCGGCAGCATTCAATGCAGCACTGAGCAGACCTAGGGCATCGCTGCTACCTGCCGAAGACCCTGCTCCGTCTGCCATGTACAGCTGACGCTTGGGAGAGGGACAGGGATGGGTGTGTCGGAGAAAGATGGGAGAAGAAGGCCGAAGTGATACGATCCAACGTTGGAAGTATTGGCGCTTGCCGAGGTGCGGGCGACTTAACCTTGGCCCCAGATCGGTCGCGCGAGCGGAACGGAGCCGTGCATCGTCTCACGCCAGTCTGGACTGATCTACTCACCTTCCCGTCCGCTTCCACAAGCACCCACCGCTTCCGATCTACCGTCGATACCCCTAATCCTCTAGCTGCTCCAAGAGACGTTTCATACCTCAGCCGCCCTCCACTCGCAAACCACTATGGTGCGTTGACTTCGTCGAAGCGACGCCAAAGATCTCGGACGAGTGCTGACCTCTGATGCCTGACATCTCTCCTTTCTGCTCGTCTCCACATCGTCTTCTCAACAGGCCGCTCAACAATCGCAAGGGATCCAGACTCTGCTGGAAGCTGAGAAAGAGGCAGCAAAGATTGTGCAGAAGGCGAGGACTTGTAAGTTCTTCACATTGCCGGGAGCTTTGGCGAGGGGTCCCTGGGAGGGGGTGGCTGACGTATGAACTTTGTTTGAACCCGCCCGCAGATCGAACACAGAAGCTGAAGGACGCTCGCAGTGAGGCTGCCAAGGAAATCGAGGAGCTGAAGTCAAAGAAGGAGGAAGAATTCCAGAAGTACAAGAAGGAGGTGAGTACGCCAGAGACACTATTGTCCAGTCAGTTGTGGAGCCACTGCTTCGGCTCCTCCGCAAGCAGCTGTCCAGATTGTAAGGGCACCTCAAGCGAACCGAGGATCTGACTGTCAACTTTTCCTACAATTTCGTTACCCCTCTCTCCCCAAAGCATGAGGGATCTCAGTCTGATGCTCAATCACAGGTCGAGAAGGAGACTCAGAAGGAATTGGAGGGCATCGAGGAGCAATACAAGAAGAACCGCGAAGCTGTCGTGGACAAGCTACTAGAGCGAGTAGTCAGGGTGAAGATGGAGCTGCACAAGAACGCCGTCAAGGCGGAGTAAGCGACGGTGCTGATTGCCTGCCACCTAGAGGGGGACAGTGACTTGCTGAGACTAGTGTGGAGGTCAGGAGCTGCAGGGACCTTGCCGCTCTAGACTGCGAATAGGAAGGTCATGCGATGACATCTTCGTATGGGCATAGGCT
Organism: Microstroma glucosiphilum; assembly: GCF_003144135.1. NCBI lineage: Eukaryota > Fungi > Basidiomycota > Exobasidiomycetes > Microstromatales > Microstromataceae > Microstroma > Microstroma glucosiphilum. The sequence continues at coordinate 612,743 of NW_020289916.1, forward strand.
TAGTGTTGTCTAGCTACGCTCCATTGTGTGTGGAGAGCAATGTATATTTGACTCATGATCCGTATGAGAGGTCGCTCTACGCTATCTGTCACGCTGTGCTAGGTAAGGGTCCTCAGTGACGAAGGGTTGGGAAAGTGCTGAGGAGCGCTGGGGTCTGCGCCACCAGTATCATGAACATCGGCTGCTTGTCGGCGGTATCAGATGCTTTTCATTGCTACTCTCCCTCGTTTGATCCTTGTCGAGTTAGCCATCGCTGAACTCCTGTCTAGTGCCAAGCACCACGTTGCAGGCGGGCGTCGGGCCTGGCAGTCTGCGTCCGCACAAAGGCGGAGGCGGGCGTCTGACCTAGCCGAACGAACAAGTCACACCCTCCTCCTCATTCCTCTACCCCATCCCCGTCCTTTTGGCATCTGTTCCCCTGGATAACGATCAAGACGCGGCCTTGTCCTACACACTGTCATCGTAGAGCTCAGTCTTGGCTCACCGTGCTGTGTTCCCGGCGTCACACTTGCCCGTGTCTCAGGTCTCTGCTGGCCCCTGAGACATCAGGCTTTCCACCTGTGGATATCGCGTTTCCAAATCCTTCTCAACGTCCCACATACTCGAACACTGTCAAAACGCAAATCTTTCTGCTCAACATCCGAGAGGATACCACATCTTCTCACTCCTCAATCAAGCTCGGCAACACTCGCTTATCACACGAGGCTGCAAGCCTCCAAGGGTGATACTGCCGAGCAGGCCTGCCGTCGTGACCAGTTGAGCTCAGGAGCTACCAGATATAACTTGTGGTGCTCAAGTTCGGCCTTTGGGGACACCCCAGACCCTTCCTATCTTCCGATCGTGCATTACCACGCTGAGGTAGAGGTTGATCTGCCGGCTGCTGCCCTTGGCTAGCTCGCTGGTTTCGAGCGCAAAGAACCTCGAAGTCTGTGACGCCAGAGGCTGGAGCAGTCCCTCACCTTGTCCTGTTCACAAGGTAGCCCGTACCCACAAGGAAGAACTGTACGACTGTATTTCGCTGGTGTCACAAAGTTTCACGTTCTCTACGTATTGCCTCTCACCAACACCCGAGCCTTGTAAGATGCAGAACATCACAGCCAAGGAATTCGAGAGGGAGGTCGAGGCGCTCAAGTCACACCGAAGGATTTCAGCCAATCGTCCAATCCTCGATCCTGACCTCCCCGATATGGCAGCTATCAGAGGAGGAGGGCAGGAGATTTTGGGCGCTGCTGGAAGCCCCTCTCCTCCCTTCACCCGCGGCCCCATGAACGTATCCAATTCCTCTCCATCATCGCCCTCAAGAAGAGTCGGTGTGGATCTCACAGACGAGGGGCCGGCCTCAAACAACGAGCCGCAACTCACCAGAGGGGCTGGAAGGCAAGCTTTTACTGCCCGGCGGCGCAATCAAGCTTCTGCCCTTGAAGCGGCGAATGCGCCTCCCATACAAAGCAACAGCAGGGCCTCCGGCTCTCGACCTCGCAGCCCTAACACAAGCGACTCCACCTCACCTCTGGGAAGACCCTCAGACCCTTCTCATCTGTTTTGGGTTCCTGCCTCTGTCCATCCGGAGCTGTCTCCTTCCCACTTCCGCGACTTCCTTCAAGAGCATGCTTCAAGAGCTGCAAGGGAACGGGACTTACCGAACCAGCAGCCGAGCAGTCCTGGTTCTGCGTCTGGTGCTCCAAATTCGGAGTCCACATCGCCCATGAGCTTCATGCCACGGACCTCAATGGCGCGCCGAGGAAGTACATTACGTCGACAGTATCGACCGGACCATGACACTGATGACGAGGACCACACCGCTGCTCCTCGCCGTCCATCGCCGTCCCTGCGGCCACGCGATGGAGAGCCGGCTCTCAGTATCAGTGACTTACAGAAACTAGAAGCGCTAGCGGAAGAGGCCACGAAGAGTAGAGATGAAACTGAGCTCAGAAGCGTGCTCCGGAGAACGATGAGCTTGGGCGCGGGAACGAGCAGTGAGTAGAAGCAATTTCAAGCTTCCTGGCGCATCCGACTGATATAATATCCTACCCTCTTGTCCTCCTCCTTCGCAGCAATGGACACCGTCGATGCTGTCCCTCCGGTAGGAGACGATGCGGATGCTCCCATCATTGTACCACCTCCGGGACAGATTCTTCGCAGAGCAGCTCGCACCAAGATCAGGAAATCTTCCATCTCGGCATCGCCAGAGACGGCGGATCGCATCAATCGGCTTTCCTCATCACGAAGGAGAGCGGCTACCGACCAGGACCCTAGCAGGGGAGGCGGTGATACCTCACATCTCTTCGAAGGAGATCGCTTTGGCACACCGAATCTGGCCGCTGTGGCCATGACACTCATGCAGAGAAGTCCCAGTGATAACTCTGAGCTCTCTTCAGGTGACGATGAGAGCTTGGCGGGCGGCTCGCAGGCCAGGCCGGTATCTGAAGGCGCTACTGACTCCATTGTTGATGCATACTCGAGGGACTCGATCATCTCGGATACGAGTCAGACAACAGACATCACGTCGTTGGGAGAAAGCGATACAGTAGATGCTCACCAGAGCAAATTGTCACTATCGATACCTTCACCGCCGGAGACGCCGACGCCAGTGCCGACGACTTCTTCTCAACGTGGTGGAGGGTACTTTGATCTCACATCTCGCGGTCCCGAAGACGAGTCTGTCACATCTCCTACCTCGGAAACAAGACGTGGCGCGCTTTCCGAGTCGCCGTTGCAGTCCCCTGAGCACGAATACCCCTCTAACACAGCACCGACTACGACGCCTGCTGCCACGACGGGAACGCCACCGGAGTCTGCTTGGCCCATTCCAGTCTCGTATGTACCACCTGTACCTTCATTCGAGAAAAGCCGTGCCCAATCCTCAGCGCCACAACAGCTGGCATTGCAGCAGCAGCAGCAGCAGCAGCAGCAGCAGCAGCAACAGCAACAGCAACAACAACAACACCAGCAACCGCTTAAACCGACCAGCGCAAATGTTTCTGCTCCTGTGCAGCAGAAGAGCAAGCCATCCGTCGCACCTGTTCCTTCCTCTGCGCCCCTTACCCCAAACAAAAGCAGAGACAGAGAAAAGAGATCCGGAGGCTTTGCGAGCTGGTTCGGCATCGGTAAAGACGAGGAAGACGCGAGGTCAAGCAAGGAGGACAAGAAGCGCGAGAAACACCATCGAAAGGAAAGAGAGAAGGAGGATGAGAGTGCTGCTGGCAGCCACAGTCCGAGCTCGGGTGTCGCTCAAGCGAGAACAGACCATAACAAGGAGAAGGACAAGGACGTAGGAAGCTTCCTAGGGGCTTTGTTCGGCAAGAAGAAGGGCAACGATGACAGCAAAGAGGCACCGTATCACCGCAACCAAGACAACATCACCGCTGGCAGCCTGCTGGACCAAAGAGCCATGGCGAATGGCGGGCGTCTGGTGAACGGTCATGCTCGCTACCCGATTCACGTCGAGCGGGCCGTCTACCGCTTGAGCCATATCAAGCTCGCTAACCCCAGACGCCCGCTATATGAGCAGGTTCTAATCAGCAATTTGATGTTCTGGTACCTCTCCATTGTAAACCGGAGTCAGCAGCAAGCTCAGTCACAGCAGAAGCAACAGCCCGCTCAGTTGCAGTCTAGTAGCGGAAGCGGTGGAAAGTCGGCATCTACCAGCTCGTCTCCGTCTGCGGCTGGACTGAAGTCGGAGGGAGGGGGCACATCACCAGGTACGCACTCTGGTACTTCTGCCGTGATTGACGTAGCTGTGCAAGACAGAGCCACGGGTCACTCAACTTCTGCAAATAGCTCAACAGACTCGACCAATGTCATGGGCTCGGAAGCATCGTCGGGTGGCCTCGTCTCAGTGATTAAGCAGGCCGCCCCAATCAAAAGCAAAAAGGGAGGTCTGGTGAAGCCCAATCGGGCGCCGGTCGGCAGATCCGCAGAGCAGCCCATTCTGCCCGCCGGATACGGTGCTCAGCATCGTCAAATCAACAATGACCTTGCACTGGCTCAACAACAGCAGCAGCAGCAGCACCAACAGCAGCAGCAATTCAGCATGCCCTCCAGTATCTCTGTCGGTCAAGTCATCGATCCTCGAGCTCTGCCTTATACTTACACACAGCAAAGCTCTGGGACTGGCTATCATGCAAGCTCCTATGAGGACAACACTTCCAGCAGCTCACAGCAAAGGAGAAGTGGAGGCGGCTCTGGATCAAACACCTCACCCCGCACTTCCCCCAATTTCGCCCCCCAAAGGATTACGAACCGCTCTCTCAGTTCAGGAGGTTCCAGTCCCAACGCATCTGACAGCAACCTCGCAAGCAATTCTGGAGCTTGGCTTGGTGGTGGTGCTTCCAGTTCTCATTCGTCATCGATGGGGCGATCTTTGAGCAGAGGTAGTGAAGGGGACTACGACAGACAGTCGAACGGTTTCGCCTCGGAGCGAGAATTGGAAACTGCCTTTAATGGGCGTGGTCCGAACGCTGCCAACCGACCTGCTCCCTATGATTCCGACCTGCTTCGAGACGGTCAAGGGTTCCCATCCGACACGGATCGGCGCAAGGCGAGCAGATCCGAAGTAGATCCGCCCCAGCAGTCTTCTGCAAACACTGGAAAAAGGCTGGGATACCGAGTCGGCAGTGTCGGAGACTTGAGGTCCGGCGGCTCCTTCCCTGTGAGCGGTAGCAGGGGCATGTCGTACTCTTCATCGAGTCCGTCTCTTGCAAACCAGAGGGACGGTAGTGATGGAGGGTCCCCCTCACACCGGTCCGTCTCTGGCCCTGTGCGCAATCCCTCGTCGCATCAGCAGGATCCGCAATCGTTCTACAATTCCGCAACGATTGATGCGTCACGGCTTCCTCAGTCCCGACGTTCTTGATTCGAGACAGCATCATCCCACAAGCCTCTGTACCAATCAAGCATTGAAGTGAAAGTCAGCATGCCTACCTTCCTCAGCTAGTGCGAAGTCGTATAGATGTGCTCATCTCTCTACTAGCTCCGAATTTCGTCTCTTCGCTTCAAACACCGTCATCATTAGCGCCTTCGCCACATCATCATCATCAACAACATCATCAGTGTACCTTCATGCTTTTTCATCAATCAATTCACGTGACGCAGTCCGTTACAAACACTAACACCTACAAGCCTGATGCACCGCAAGTGACATGAACCTTTTCCTACTCGTGTGGCAGTGATTGCTGCTCTTCTACCGTCTCCTCCGTCCTGCTGCTGCTGCGCCTCTTCTTCTTCTGCCTGACTATTGCACTCAGTCGCCAACCAGCAACGACGACTACGAAGCAAGCGACGATGCCCGCCCCAATGAATCCACTCTGCTCATTCGCCCCATCCCAAAAAGCCCACCATCTCCCTGCGAGTCCTCCATCATTCACAATCCTCTCCTGCCCACTACCGGGCGACACTTCCTCCGTGAGAGGTTCCTGGTGTAGCTCGAGGGAGCGTGCACATGCGGGACATTCTGAAGCGATGAGACCCATGAGGACGATGATGGAAATGGCAAAAGCGAGGATGATGGATAGGAGCGTGAGGAGGTGCGAGAGAGCTTGTGCGGAATCTGAAAGAGTTCTCAGCGGGATTGCAGGCACTGCTGTTGAGTCTTCTCGCAATTGTTCCTGAGCATCCGTACAGTCGTACTCTTTCGATAGAGAAGGCGCCACATCTTGCGCAGCCTCGATCTGAGAGGGAGGTGGTACCGGCAGTCCAGACTTGGAAGGGACGAGGCCCTTGAGCTCATCTTGGTTCATATCCCCTAGCTGCTGCTCGTGTTCGCAGGCTGAACAAGATGCTTTCTTCTCCTCGAACAGAGCCCACCACCGCTTACTGCCGCTTCCGCCTCCTCCTGCTTGGTCTTCATCTGGTGGAGCATAAGCCCAGACCATCAAGATGGAGTCGCACGAGTCAACCCAGGTCATGCCGGCAGTAAAGAGGAAAGCTAGCAGCACGACTTTTGCATTGCCTCCTTGTGTCAAACCAGCCGAGGCGGATACGCTCAGAAGAGCGATCGTAGAGGCCGTATCGAAGCCGAGGCCGAAGAGGGCACCGACGACGTACATGTGGTGAGGACGGCTGACGGCATTGATCAGCGGCATGGTGAGCCGTGTGAGCATGCCCATGAAGCGACCTTGCTCGTGTTTCGCCTGATCATCATCGGCTGATGCTCGCTCCACATCTGAGCTGGGCAACGCTTGCAGACGGGCTTTCTCCTCCCTCTGCGCCCTCTTCCTAGCTCTCCAGGCCCGAGCGAGCATGATAGAATTGCCCAACGCTACCAGGAAGAGGAAGCTACCACTGACGGCAGGACCTATCACACTTCCCACGCCTCCAAAGCCATCTAGCTGAGTTGCGACGGCGAGAGAGATGGAGATGGCGACGGTGACTACGATGACGACTGTGGAATGTCCGAGGGAGAACCACAGACCGACGAGGAGCGGCCTCTGAATCGTTTCTTGCTGCACTGGCTGTGCAGTAGTATCCTCGATGCGCTCATTGGCAGCATCGTTTGAGCCTCTCCTCCAGAAGAAGAGTTTGCCCTTCCAATTGCGCCGTCTTTGGTCTCGGCCGGCTCGTCTGATGCCTACGATGCGCCTGGTAGCGTTATCTATAGCACAAATATGATCGGCGTCTAGGCCGTGCCTCAGTCCGGTGGTCCACGCGATAAGGGCTAGTGAGGCAAAGTTGCTTGAGGAGGATGGTGCTGCGACGATCAGAGTGACGACCCAGAGGAGAAGGTTGACCGATGCTTCGAGGGCAAAGAGGGTGAGGGAGCGGAGAAAGAGGGTGGGCCGGAGGGTGAAGAGGTGCTGCACTTTTGCGGGAAGGCGCTGGACGATGCGGGATGAGACGGGCGGCGAGCGGGCCCTGCCGGTGAGCTCTACAGCACGTGCGTCTGCTTCCATCATCTGCGCCTCCTACGTAGTCGGTGGTAGGATTGTGAGGAGTATCGATGACCTTCTGCCTTTATCTGCAAGCAAAAGTCTTCTCCCCGCATCACGTCGCGGCTTGGAAATGGGCGATTGGCCGTGGCGCTGCCCTCGCACGGTTGATTTTCAATTCCCGCTTCGGCAATTCTGCGATTCCGATTAAGATTTTGCCGAGGTTGCTTGCGCACCTTCGCACCGATCTGATCCTTCTTGATCGTCTCCACTCCGTCTCTCCCGGACTGTCATAGATGTGCGGTATCCTCTTCCTGGCCAGAGGAAGAGCAAAGGACGCGCAGTGCCAGGATGGCTCCACGGCCAGCGAAGCTTTACCTTCATGGTGGGACAGCATGGCCAGCGTGTGCAGCCAAAGGGGCCCACACTGCATCTCGAGCTCTACGCTCGCATTGCCGTCAGGCTCAGCACTCCTCGCTGCCTCTGTCCTCTCCCTACGTGGGCCAGCTGTGACCAGACAGCCAATAGTCTCATCCTCGGCTGTGTTCACGCTGGCTTGGAACGGTCAAATGTACGCTCTGCAGCCCTTCCAGGGTCCGCACCCTCAACACTACGAGGAAGCGAGGCAGTCTCTCGAGGACGGACACAACGATGGCATGATTCTGGCCAGATGGATAGAGAGTACTGTTCAAGAATATCTCGTGGATGGTACATCGGCCTCCGAGGGGCAGCATCAAGCACGTAGGAGAGTCTTCCAGCGCGTACTACCTCTCATACTCGATTCTCAAGTAGAAGGCGAGTGGGCTTTCACGCTCGTCGATCATCAGACCGGAGACGTCTATTTCGGAAGGGATGCGCTTGGACGGAGGAGTCTCCTTGTATCAGATGCGACAACATCCGGATCTATTGACATCCTGCTCGCATCGGCTGCCGCTCCAGAAGCTCTGTCGGCTGGCCTGCGTTTCACAGAAGTAGACTGTGCCGGATTCTGGATCTGGAGCTCGACAACGCCGGAAGAGCGGCCTCGGATGTTCGGTAGCAGAGCCTCACAAAGGGTGTTGCTCCGGGAGCTACGAAAAAGTCAAAAGCCGATTGCTGGTAGTGATCAATACGCGGTACCATCGCAGGCTGAGAGGGATCAAGCGCTTGACGCTCTACATGCAACGCTGCTGACGAGCGTCGCACGACGAGTTGCTGCCATTGGTGGGCAGGTGGCACAGGATTTGTCGCTCACCAGTAGCTCTCGCAGCGATTACAACAAGCCATCACCTGTGGCAATCTTATTCTCTGGCGGTCTGGACAGTGCACTCCTAGCCTGGTATACGCACTTGGCCCTGCCGGCTCAGCAGAGCATCGATCTGCTCAACGTTGCATTCGAGAACCCGCGAGTCTTGCAGGCTGCTAAGAATGGGAGGGAAGCCGAGAGAAAGGGGGTAGGGAAGGATCATTTGAGCCTAACAGAGGGTGCCTCTTCCTCTCTTTCCCGCTTCTCAACGCCAGACAGGCTTCTGTCCCATGCTACTCTCGCTCAGCTCCAAGCTCTATCGCCCGGGCGTCAGTGGAACCTCGTAGAGATCGATGTAACGTATGAAGAGTACCAATCGGCGCGCGAGGACATCCTTGCGCACATGCATCCCTGCGAGAGCGTCATGGACCTCAGTCTCGGGAGCGTGCTTTGGTTCGCCAGTAGAGGATGGGGCAGCCTCATGAAGGACGGTGAGAGGGAGGAGTACAAGACGGCGGCCAGAGTGTACATCTCTGGTCTTGGAGCAGATGAGCTCTGTGGTGGCTACTCAAGGCATCGCAAAGCCTTCGAGGGTAGGGGAACGACGTCTACCCCTGCCTCCATGCAGAAAGCCCCATCTACCGGCAATTGGGCCGCCCTGATCGAAGAGCTTCAGATGGACCTAGACCGTCTGCCTACGCGCAATCTGGGACGAGACGACCGCATCCTCTCCTCTCACGGACGCGAAGGCCGCTACCCGTTCCTGTCCTCCGACGTCGTTTCCCTCATCGCCTCTCTCCCACTGCGCATCAAGTGCGAGCTGGGCTTGGAGCAAGGTGTCGGTGATAAGATCCTCCTGAGGCAGCTGGCTCGGAGGGCCGGGCTGAAGTCTGTCAGCGCGGAGAAGAAGCGGGCGATGCAATTCGGAGCGAGGAGCGCCAAGATGGAAGTGGGGCAGGGCCGCATCAAGGGACATATGAAGTCCGGTGAGGGAAAGCAGGAGGTCCCTGGACCTTCCAAGGCCGTCGGACCGCCAGTCCCGGATGCTGCTAAAGGCGCCACAGCTCCTGTAGAAGTCTTCACTACTCTCTGCTACTACCTCGACGCACCTCGGCCAGATAAGTTCTTTCCAGTGGATGACTTCCAGCTGCCCACAGCCCTTCAAGTTGCAAGCTCGAAACAGGAGCGGAAAACAGTCACGACTGCGATCTCACGTCGGCTTTTCGAGCATGTCCCTTTGCTTCAGGCACACGTCGACCGCTTGATCAGCTCTCGGCACGCAATGCGCGAGACTTTCCCGACAACGTGGGGTGAAGGACAAGAAGAGCATGCAGCGACGTTGACAAGTCGCATCCTCACTGCTCTCGAAGAAGCACTACAGCGCTTCGATGATAGCTTGGGACCGAACATGGTACCCGCTAGCAACGACGAGGAGCGACATCGGCGTCGTGTGCGCCTTGCGCTCAACTCTCAGGGTCACATCAACGTCGTGGTTGCGAAGATGGCTCCTTGGCTCCCACCGAGGGGCGTTGGCAGCGCCCCTCTTCCAACGGTGCGACTGGACATGCAGTCCAGCGGTCCCTCGTCTTCTTCGACCCTTCACTCGACTCTCTCAAGGCAGCAGCGGCAGCAGCTTTGTGCGCCCTACCTCTACAAGACGTCCAGCAGAAGCTTCTACGATGCCGCTCGGGAGCGCGTGGGAGCTACGCTTGGTTTGCCGCCTGCAGAGGGGAATGCAGACCCGTGCTTTGAGGTGCTGATGTGGACCACGACCACCAGCGGTCGTGAGGCGTCAGGCAGTGCGTTGGATGGAGGAAAGGTGAGGCGCTTATTGACGGAGAGTAGTATAGCGAATATCCTAGTGCAGGTAAATGAGGGAGAGGGGGCCGAGGCTACTGGAGGCTCCTCTCGCTGGCTCACACCACGGCTAGCCCCTATCACTCCGGTGTCTGCTTCGCCGAGCAAAGGGGACGTCTGCTTTCTCCCTGGCCTGATGCGCTCCTACCTCCTCCAGCGCGGGCTCGTAGAAGAGGCAGACTTGACCGTCGAAGATCTCATTCGCGATGTGCAAAGGGGAAGAGTACGGATCTGGTTGTGTAACGCGTTGCGGGGCGTGATGCAAGTCAGGCTGGAGCTCGGGGGTGAGGAGGCTGGTGAAACGAAGTGATCATTCTAGACGTGCTGTTGTGCATGTACATCTGTACGTCGAGGTATACCCGAAATTCAACCCTCCGCTTTCGCATCTGCTGTCATAGCCCACTTCCCTTGAGCCGTTTCTTGAGGTACTCTCCACCCGTCATTGCCTGGATCTCCGAGCCGTCTTCCTTCGGTAACGCTTCCTCGGGTATACCTTTTCGCAGACACTTCTCTCTCCACTCTTCCAGTGGCGGGAAACGCTTCACTAGCTCTGGAGGTAGCAACGATGGTGAAAGGGGAGAGAGGGAAGAGTTGGGCGAGGGATGGTGAAAGTAGGCTCTGTGTTGTCGCACGAGTTGGGTCGGTTTAGGCAAAGGGTTCAGCATGTCTGCCGGTAATGTGCCCGAGCCTCTGTCAATGTGAGCCTGCACCTTCGTGTACTCACATCGAGTACCTCGCGTCCCTCTCCGCATCAACCCGCGGTTCCACAACACGATGCACAGTCGAAGGCAGAAGTCCCCTCGACCAGAACTCGAGGCAGTCGCCAATATTAACCACCAGTGCTCCCTCTCGCGGCGGTACATCGAGCCACTTCTCTTCTGTCCCCATTGAAGTCTGATCGCGCACCTGTAGTCCTCCAATATCGGACTGTGCGAGTAGCGTGAGAGAACCATAGTCGGAGTGGGCTCCAGCTCGAATCCCGCTGCGAATCTGCTGCTCCCCCTGCCCGTTTGTAGCGGGTGTACTTGGGTGCTGAGCGGGGTAGCGGATGAGCCTCATCCTGTCATCCTCTCCGCCGCGATGTCTCTCTTTGAAGAGGCCCTCTTCGAGCTGCAGTGCTTTCTCGAACCCATCTAGCAAGGCTTCACAGACCCGGCGGCAGTGCTGGAGCAGACCGGTGAGGGCGATGTGGTTCTCTCTTTTGGCGAGGAGAGTGGGAGGGAGTGTCTGCGGTGAACACTCCCTCGATGGCGGAGTGGAAAGGACGGAGAGGGAGACGTAGAAGGATTCTTTCACGTCGGCTTCTGCCACCTTTTTTGTCGGATCAAGTCTGTCCAGCACCAACGCCATGGGAAGGGGAAAGGGTGGCAGTCAGAGCACGCATCCAGCGCCTGTCGAGTTCACCTCGAGACTCACGACTCCTCTCCCACTCCAGTCCACCCCGTATGACCCGTCCTATCAATCGTCTTCCTCTTCTCCTCTTCTGATTCTTCTTCAAAGAAGCACCGCGAAGCCTCAAAGGCTCCGTGAAGCTCAGCCGGAGGGACCTGGTGATCAACGAGGTAGAAAAAGCCGGTGGGTCCTTCGGAAGGACCTGAAGGACAGAGCCCTTGCAGAAGGTCCCTGGGGAGAGTGGGAGAGGTGAGGGAGATGATGGGGAGGGAAGAGGTCATAGTCGTCTTCTTCGTCTGCATCCGTCTGCGCAAAGTAGAGATGATGAGGATGATGACGAGGGGAGGAGAGATTAAGCTCAACTCACGGCTTCCGCTGCAGGCAATCGAGCGATACGCTCGGGCCACACGCGCGTGGCCTCGAGCACCACGTCTTCTGCCCATGGTCCACACCGCAGGCTCTCTTGCCGTCAAGCATCCGATGTCAAGCTGTGCAATGATCACTCAACGGTGGGATAGATGACTTCGGAGGGAATCAAATGTGTGAATTGTAACGGAACTCTATATGAAATGACTTGGAGGAAATAAAAAAGGTGGGAGAATCGGCACGCGCGAGATCTTGGTGACAGTCATGAAAAGTACGGTAGGGCAGGGCAAGGCAATGCTGATAAAGAATGATCTGGACATAGGCTGCACACTAGCCTCTCGCCCTAAGCCCAACGAGCCAGAAGAGCCATGATGCCGGCTCCAGTGAGGACCTCGAGGATATTCACCATGACCTTGCCTAGGGGCGCCTTCCTCATCTTCTCATTGAAGATGAACTCGTGCGCTAGCAGCTCCACCAGCCCAGTGTAGAGCAAGATTCCCGCAGAGACCGAGTCGAAGGTACCAGTGATGTAGTTAGCCGTAGCGGAGTTACCGTTGTAGGTGTTTCTCACCCCTAGACCGATGGCCATACCCAGCGGTGTGATGCAGGAGTAGAGCAAGGCTCCGAGCCATGGAATCATGCTGCCGGCACGCAAAGGGAGAAGACTAAGCCTGACACCGAGACCGATACCCTCGAACATCTGATGGAAGATGATGACGATGAAGAGAATTTTGAAGTCGCTGGTGGTGGCCAGTGTGAGACCGATGATCAGCGAGTGGAAGACGACTCCGAATTCCAGGATGGCTACACCGAGGATCTCGCGGGCAGCTGCAGACAGCTCGGGGACGTCGCCTTCGAGAGCATGCACCTCGAGGTCATCCGCTCGCGGAAGTGTTTCTGCGACCGCAGGCTTGTCATCGGAGTCTGGTTGGGGGGAAGAGGAAGAGGAGCTTCCGGCAAGGAGCTCGGTCTCCCTGTGTTTTGCTGCGATGGCTGGTGAGACATGGTCGTGCTCGTTAGCGTGGTGGTGTCCACCACGATGCGGGTCGTAGGCGAGACGAGAGGCGATCTTGGATCCGACGCGGAAAGCGAGTAGCTCGACGATAAAAGTCATGCTGCGAATGGTTAGCAAGGCGTCGGAGGGCAAGAGTAGTAATGTCAGCGAATCGATCTTGACCAGCTTTTGCAATACGCAGCAAGGCATCTGCCCTTCTGTTGGTGTATGCGGACTCACAACATGGAGATCATGGCAAATGCAAAGGCGAATGTGTAGTTCTGGAAGTTACTGTTCAAGCAAGGACTCGATAGCTCCTCTGCTCCCGGAGCAAGCAGATGCATAAAGGCGGTAGCTATGATGACTCCACTGCCAAAGTACTTTGCAAAGTCGAATGCCGAGGCCGGTAATGACAGCACGCGCACCCGTCTTGTTACAATGGGCATGAGTGTTGCGAAGGTAGAGGAGACGAGGATGATGAAGATGGCGCCGATGCGGAGACCGACGGAGCCGCTAAAGCCTTCAGCGGCACAGGGGTCTTCGACTTCTGTGTCTGCCATTGTACTGTCGTTGTAGGGGAGGAGAGTTGGGGGCGAGGAGACGTGAAGAGGAGGCTAGAGTCGAGCTGATCTTTGCGGGACCGGTTCTGCGAAGTTTTTAGCAGCGCCGGGAGATATGCGAGCCGCTCCAAAGCAAAAAGAAGTGAAGTAGGTAGTATACCGCCCGCGGGATAAAGGAATGGCAGAGGAGTGAGAGCCTTAAGTACAGCTGCCCGACGGAAGAGGATCGACGACTGAGGCACTGAGAGATGACCGAGGATGGGATGAAGGAGCCCCTTTGTGTGCCTTGGGAGGCGCAAACTGCTTCCTGCTTGCCAGGCGGGCGAGTGGGCGGGCGGGGGCCAGGCGACCTCACCGGTTATGGGCAGCCTGCAAAATGGCCCCGAATTGATCAGCACTCGACAGGCGCAGCGCCGGCGGGTCGGGGCCGCATCCAGGCACGCACCCACGGCCGAAGTTTCCCAGAAACCTCACACCCACGCGGGCAAATCTCAAACAGGGGGACCTCTCCGGTCACCAGAGTTGCTCCCCAGGCCCATGATTGCTAATACGACCAAGCGAAGGGCACAGAGGTCCTCAGGGCGCAGCAATGGCCAGTAGTGATAGAGGCCAAGGGTATTTGCAATACGCACATGCAGGCACGAGGACTCGTACAATCAACAAGGCACGGGACCTCTTTGATCACTACCACTGCCCCCCACCAAGGCAGACTCTCGCCGAATGCCACGCTTTGACCTCGCATAGCCTCGCCAAGGAGCGCAGAGCCGACACCTGACCGGTTGTACGGCTGCTACAGAAGATCATGAGAGCAAGCTGTGGACAGAAGAAGAGGCGAGGACTGTGCGACTTTTCGAGTATTGGTGGTGAGAGGCGCAGAGTTGCATTGCAGATGGGGGATTCGGCCATCTGCTGTGACACGCTCCTCGCAACGCTGGGACAAAGAGGTGGGCTGCCCCTCTTCTTTACAAATGCGTCCGCACGGTCACGTCAACTTGATCACAACGAACATCAGCATCCACGTGATCACCACCATGACCACCGTGCCCAGCGTCAGCCAACCCATCCCTCGAGCTTTGTGCGCATACTCGCCCAAGCGACCTCTAGTCCTCGTCATAAGATCTAGATTTTGGGATAGTTGCTGATCTGTAGACTCCAGCAGCTTACGATCGCGTTCCAGAGCCGAGGAAAAGGAAATGGTCTGGTTCTTGAGGATGGAAGCCATGCGCAGCAGCTCGGAAGAAAGAGCCTCCTGCGTCGACCGGTCCCCAGAGACCACGGGCGCTGTAGAGGTAGAAGGCGGGTAGCTTGTCGAAGCAGCCTTTTCGTCTTTGGTCCCGCCCGCCCTCTCTCCATCTTCACTCTCGTCATTTGCTGCCTTGTAGCCGCCTCTCCGCCGTAAATTGCTTGCGGTCTCGTATTCCGCCATCTCTGCTTCCTCTGCTTCTTGACGCAAGCGCGCCTTCTCGCGCGCAGCTTGATCCAGAGTCTCCCCTTCCGGCTGAGAATTGCTGCCCACGACCAGCCTGGGGACTGGCGGAAGGCTGATGCTACTATGTGAGCCCGCTTTACGGCTGCTTTGCTTGATACTGCGTTCCAGGTAGCGAGCCATCGAAGCCGAGGAGAGATACGACTGGACTGCGACTGTCTCGCTGAGTCGAGGTGAGGCCGTACGGGAATCGATCGCCTGCGAAGCGGAGAACATTCAAGCCGTCTTGGTTAGGTAGCAGGCTCAGCGGCTCGGTAGACGTTCTTCTTACTCACCTGCTGCGTGACTACTTGGCGGATCAGGTGTCTGACCCTGGCTGACAAGGCGTCCACTTCGCGGCTGTATGCAACACATTGAGGCATGAAATATGTTGAGCGTTGCGACACTGTGGGAAGTCCAAGCGAGAAAGGAAGCCTCGCAGCGCTGTTGTGACTTACCTTGTAGTCGCTGATGAGGATTGATTCTTGAACGCTTGGACCCTACTTTCAAGAGCTTGGAGAGCAGGTAGCATCAAGCATGGCTCTGACATGTGTGAAGACGATTGCGACTCGAGAGAAGAAACGATGTGCTCAAGTTGGGAGTAGGACTGTGTACGAGGCGAGGATGGGCCGGCTGGAGAGACAGCGTTCAGAGGAGCAATCAGGAGGCGCGACAACCGGGTCAGTCGCTGGCAGACTAACATTAGACATGGTACGTTTTGACTCACCCTGGAGATGTTGCGACGAGCCGCCCGGGTTCCGTAGTACCTCTGCCATTGTCGAAGTAAATTGCAGCAGTGACGACGTAGATTGAAGCCGTTACGGTGTTACTCGTGATGGTCTTGGCTGCTGCAAGCGTGCTCCCCTTTCCGGTCCGAGTGGCCGAGTGGAGTGCGCGACTGCCCGGCGGCTCAAGAGTGGCCCCGATCCGCGGGATGACTCAGGCAGAGAGAGGTCGCTGGGGAGGCCAAGTCTCGTGGATGGACATTTAGAGCTTTCAATCCATCCATCCAGTCGCATACAACCATGACAGATCATATCAATGCCACTTTCAAGGCAAAGGCCGACAAGGTGAGCAGCAATCAAGATGTAGAACAAGCTATCCGAGCGCACCCTCGCTGATTCAAGACTTTCCTTACCTTTTGCATCTCTGCAGAACGAAGCCGTCTTCGTCGCCTTTGTGACTGCCGGCTTCCCAGCAAAGGAGGACACAGTCGACATCCTACTCGGACTCGAGGCAGGAGGAGCAGACATCATTGAGCTCGGAGTGCCCTTCTCGGATCCTCAGGCAGATGGACCAGCTATTCAGCGCGCCAATGAGGTGAGTATGGTGGAGACAAAGCAGCAGACGTTAATTGCATGGGCGCCACTGACTCTCTTGCGCCCACGACGACACGACTGCATCCGTTACCACTTCTTAGATCGCTCTCGAACAAGGCGTAGGATTCAAGTCATGCCTGTCCTACATTCAGCAGGCGCGGAGCAGGGGTCTTAAGACTCCCGTCATCTTGATGGGCTACTACAACCCACTACTAGCCCATGGAGAGCAGAAGGCAGTGACAGACGCCAAGGCAGCAGGAGCAAACGGATTCATCATCGTAGACCTACCACCGGAGGAGGCTGAAGACTTTAGAGGGTGCTGTACAAGCGAAGGGTGAGTGAGATGTGACCGTAACAGCCACAAGCAGTCCCAAGAAGGCTTGCTGACTGCCGTTAGTTCACCTATGACTCTGCCCACAGAATGTCCTTTGTGCCACTGATTGCTCCTTCGACTAGCCCTGCAAGGATGAAGCATCTCGCTTCGCTCGCCGACTCCTTCATCTACGTTGTGTCCAAGATGGGAGTCACCGGAGCCTCCTCGAATGTGAGCACAACTCTTCCCGAGCTCCTCGACCGCCTGCGCGCCGTCAGCAAAGCCTATCTTGCAGTAGGCTTTGGAGTCTCAACTCGAGAGCACTTCGAGCAGATTGGAGAGTACGCAGATGGCGTTGTGATTGGCAGCAAGTTGGTAGCAGTCCTCAAGGACGCTCAAGGCTCCACCGCCGAGAGGGCAAAGGCGGGTCAGGAGTATTGCGCGCAGATCACCGGAAAGACCTCTGGCGGAATCCAACGGAAGCAGCCTATCCGCATCCGCGATGCTATCGATACCCCAGACTCTACCCCTCAGCCCAAGCTCGATGGTGTAGTCAATGGCGATCGACCTCCTGTGCCAGGTCTTGACCCGGTGCGAGACTCGACTGGAACCCTTCGCCCTCCTCGCTTTGGAAAGTTCGGAGGCCAATACATCCCCGAAGCCCTGTACGACTGCCATGCTGAGCTGGAGAAGGCCTATCTCAAGGCACTAGACGACCCGACCTTCTGGAAGGAGTTCGAATCGCACTACGAGTACATCGGTAGGCCGTCCGAGCTTTACCTCGCAGAGCGTCTTACTGAGCACGCTGGCGGAGCGAATATCTGGTTCAAGCGTGAGGACTTGAATCACACTGGATCGCATAAGATCAACAATGCCGTCGGTCAGATTCTTCTGGCTAAGCGGCTCGGCAAGACCAGGATCATTGCCGAGACAGGAGCTGGACAACACGGTGTCGCAACCGCCACAGCATGCGCCAAGTTTGGTCTGGAATGCATCGTGTACATGGGCGCAGAGGACGTGCGCCGCCAGTCTCTCAATGCTTTCCGTATGAAGATGTTGGGCGCCAAGGTAGTTGCCGTAGAGAGCGGTAGTAAGACCTTGAAGGATGCCATTAACGAGGCGAACCGAGACTGGGTGACGAATCTCTCGAACACCCACTACTGTGTTGGCTCGGCCATTGGACCCCATCCCTTCCCTTCGCTGGTGCGAGACTTCCAGAGCGTCATCGGCAACGAGTCGAAGCGCCAGCTGATGGAGAAGAGGGGCAAGCTGCCCGACGCAGTTGTCGCGTGCGTTGGTGGTGGATCCAACGCCATCGGTATGTTCCACGCCTTTGTCAACGACGAGTCTGTCCGTCTTATTGGAGTCGAAGCCGGAGGCGAAGGAGTCGACACCGACCGTCACTCTGCCACGTTGTCCAAGGGCACCCCGGGTGTGCTGCATGGTGTCAGGACGTACCTCTTGCAAGGTCCCGACGGTCAAATTACCGAGACGCACTCCATCTCTGCCGGATTGGACTACCCAGGTGTAGGACCAGAGCATGCCTACCTCAAGGACTCTGGAAGGGCAGAGTACCTCGTCGCTACCGACGAGGATGCGCTCCGGGCTTTCAAGCTCTGCTGTCAGACAGAAGGCATCATCCCTGCTCTGGAGACTTCGCACGCTCTTCATGCCGCCGTGGGCTTGGCCAAGGGTATGGAGAAGGGCAAGGACATTGTCGTCTCTCTCAGTGGAAGGGGAGATAAAGATGTGGAGCAGATTGCTGATGCCATTGCCAACAAGGGGTGGGGCAAGAGGCTGGGCTGGGAGATTGCCTAGATGGGAATCGTAAGAGAATATAGCCGTGGGTGACCACATGTCATTGCTTTCAGCATCGCAATATACTTTCGAGCTTTTATCAATTTCGATGCGTGTGCAGGCTCGTTGCAGGCGCCAGCAAATTTGGACACAGGCAACAATGCCTTTTCCCCCTCGGGAGATACAGCAACTTTTGTGCTGCCTGTCTTGCACCCTCCTCCCAACTCCTCCGCGCCAACATTATCACCTCACCACCCCGCGCTCACGCCCGATCCGCCAGTCTCTTCGCCTCTGCCTGTCTACTCTTGTTGAGCGCCTCTACCTTTTCAGCCTGAGTGGCATTATAGTCCACTGTAAGCTGGTTAAAGGGGTTGAGGGGCGACTTTTTGAACTCGTCGAAGAGCTCGTTCTCGTATTGTTGCTTGCGGAGACCGGGACGCTGGAGAGTGGCGAGGAGATGATGGGAGAGACGGTGGTCAGGGAGGGACACTTTGTGAACAGCATGGTGACGAGTATCCTTTACTCACCTCTTGTCTGATCCGGGGCATTTCTGACTCCTTGTAGGCTTCGAAAGCGGCCTGTGTAGATACGTGGACATTTTACGCTTTACATTCAGCGACTGTCAACTTTAACGATTACCCTCGACGACTCCCGGCTTACCTTGAATCTCCTCTCGGGATGCTGATCGATCTGTCCCGCCTTTGCCCCCACCTTGTCCTTCGAAGTACTCTCCGTCACAAGGCTCATAGCCGAAATAGCATCGTCCAAATTGCTCGCGCTGAAGCTTGTCAATGCATCGTCGATTCCGCTAGGAGTAGCAGGCCCTCCCAGATCCTTCTTTCCGGCCTTCTTACCACCTCCAGCCTTGGGAGCTTTACTCTTGGCGTCGGGAAGCGACTCTTCCTCTTCGCGCTTTAGACGCTCCAGCTCGGCCTTCTTCGCAGCGGCAGCGGCCGCCTTTTCGGCCTTGTCATCTGCCTTTGACTTGCCCTGAGAAGAGAAAAGGGAAGAACATGGGGTTCGCTGGGTTCAGTCAGTCTGCCTACCTCGCTCTTCCTCTTCGCCACATTCGCCAGCCGTCCTTCGAGGGCCACTGCAGGAAATGCAGAGGAAGACTCACCTTTGCTCCCTGATCCCACTTTGCTGCTTCTGCTGCTTCTGCCTTTGCATTCTCTGCTGCCTTTTTACTGTTTGCCTGATCCTCCTTCCGGGCTCGGCCTGCTGCTGCCTTTGAATTGGCTAGAGAAGGGCAGGCGAAGAGATGCGAGGAGGAGGGCGCAAGTCAGTCTAGATCTGGTCAATGCTTTGCGTTGGAGTGAGGGTGATGGTAGTACTTACTCTTCGGTGGCATTGTGTGGTTGGAAATAGCTTAATGACAGCTGAATGAGGATGGTAATGGTGATGGCTATCAAGTCAAGGATGCTTCTAGGCCAAGAAGCACCACTGTACAGTTGCGCTCTTCATGACTGGTGCGGTGCGCAAAACAGGTGGAGTGGCTGCTTCCGCATCGCCGGCCAGAAGAAAGTCAATCGTACGGACAGACGCTCACCGCTCCTTCCTCGCCAGTCCGAGCTGTACAGGCTCATCATCCCTCTCCTTGCCATCCAGCATGGATCAACAAGCCTTCCGCAGCCTCATATCCTCCTCTTCCTCTTCCTCTAGCTCAGCAGCTCCCTCCTCGTCCAAGCCCCGCGTCTTTGGAGCATCTCAAAAGCGTTCCGCCGGAGGCAGCTCATCCTCTACTTCTTCCAAGGACCTCTTCGCCCCTCGCAAGAAGACGCCTGCCAACAACAAGGACCGTTCAGGTCCTCGTCCACCTCCTAAGAACAGCGCGACAGGGGAGACGTACGTGGACCGAGCCAAGGCCCGTCGAGTTGGCAAGGAGGACGAGGACTATTCGGATGTGAATCGGCTCGCAGAGGAATGGAGGGTCAAGTGGAATGCTGCGCAGAGCGAAGAGGAGCGGAGAGACATCGAAGAGCAAATGGCCTTTCTAGGTGGTGATGCAAGACACTCTATACTGGTAAAGGGACTAGATCACTCCCTCTTGGCGCAGCAAAAGGCGAAGGAGGCAGGAGGAGAGGGGGACGTGGATGATTATCTGGAGAGGGCATACGATGAGGCTGCTGCCAAAGCGTCCTCGCCTGTATTACGGAGAGACGAAGAAGAAAGCCGTGCTTCTCCTTCTAGCCTAATTGGAGAGAAGCGAAGCAGAGAATCAGTCATCGAGGCACTCAAGCGGCGTAAGCTGGCAAAGGCACAGGCAGGCTCAGCTGCTGCTGACGAGGCCGATGATCGGCAGCAACAGGCTCGAGACGCAGAGTTCGAAAGAGCAAGAAAGCTTGGAAAGTTCAAGCCCATCAGTGCTGGCACTAGCAGTGGAGGGTTCAAACCGGTAGAGGCAGACAAGGGGGAGGTCATCATTACCAAGGACGGCAAACGGTTGCGCAAGAAGAAGAAGAAACCCGCCGAGGAGCAAGGCGAGAAGAGCGTGACGCCGACCAGGGACGCTAAGTCTCCTGGAGGGAAAGCAGCAACGGCTTCAGAATCGCCTCGAATCAAGTCCACAGTGAGAGAGACCGTGCAGGCCGTTTCGCCATTGGCCGTACCAAGTCCCAAGCAGCCTACGGTCTCACCTTCGAGACCCTCACCGCCGATACTAGCTGGAGCAGAGACAGCAAGCCCTAAAGCTCGAGCGATGTCTCTGTCTCCTCCGCCGTTGCCTGAAGATCGAAACGAGGCCCTTCCTCCAATACCTGGCACCGACGCTAGCACTGGCACTGGCGTAGACGTCGATGACGACGACGATGACGATGACGATATCTTTGCAGACGCCGGAAGATGGGAAGGGCTGCCAGACGACGACTCTGAAGACGACGAGGGAGTTGTGGAAGCTCAGAAAGATCGCCCAAAGGAGACGCTGGCACCTTCGGGCTCCACTAGCATGCCAAAGGGCAACTGGTTTGGAGAAGAGGACAAGACGAGTGGGCAACAAGCAGGAAGCGCTCCTCTCCCCGTCGGACTGAATCAGCTCCTCTCTTCCGTTCAGCACGGTGCTACTACAATCGAAGGTGCACAAGCAAGGGCAGAAGAAGAAAGTGAGGACGAGCCAGCCGAGGGTACAGGCCGACTGCAGGGCCTCTCTACCTCTTCCCTCCCCTCGAATGTCTCCCGGATGCTGCTACAGGCAGAGCAGGAGGAGGCGCGCAAGGCTGAAGAGAAGGAAAAGGGCTGGTGGAAGAAGAAAAAGGACAGAAAGAGGAAGAAAGCAGAGGGTGACGGTGCGGGGAGTGAAGCTGAAGATGGGGAGACGAATTGAAGAATAACGAATGAAATTGTACTTGTATCTGCATACAATGAAGACGACTTTCTTCACTTTTCCTCTGAGATTTCCTTGACAATCTCTCGCAACTCTCCCAGCCCAATCCGACCCAACGTGACGCCCAGCGCTCCGTCCACCCTCCTCCTCAGAGGCAGATGAATGCTCAATTCATCAGGGTACCTACACGTCACTTCTAGCAACACGGTCTTCTCTGCATTCTCGCTGTTCTGGCTGCTGAAGATGGTTCCGCTGCCACTGAGGGAACGCATGGCACCCTTGACCTCTTTGGGCGATCCATACAGGAAGGCGTTCAGCCAGCGAGCGGGAGAAGGGAGAGACTGGAACGCGTCGAAGGAGTACGAGTCGCTCTTCTGCGGCTGTTGTGAGGAAGTCCCGTTGCTGGAGAGGATCTGGCGAACCTGTGAAGTGAAAGAGAGGTAGTGGAGTAGCGCCAAGAGAGGGAGGAGGAAGGAGGCTTGTTCCCACGGATCGACGGGGGCGGTGGCGGCAGGCTTGGTGCTTGCGTCCGAGACGGCTGGTGCGACTTTGGCCTTCGTTGGACCGGTGGGATCCGTTGCATCACCCTTGTTCGAAGCCGCTGCTGCTGCGCCAGTAGTGCCTGCTGGACGTGTACCTGAACTCGGCTTGGTCTCCTTTGCGAGCACGGCATCGGCCCTGGACTGATATCGTTTGACTAAGGAGAGCTTGAGGTAGGCAATGACAAGGGAGAGCAGAGCGGAGGTGTCGCTACTCGTCTTGCCAACATCCTTTCTGACATTTTCATCCACACCTCCTGATCCAGTGGCGGTCTCAGTCCCACCAACATCAGCCTCGACCATTTGGAACACGAGTCGCATTGTCGGACCGATGTTGATGGTCACCGATTCGTCCGTGTGGAGACTGTTCACCGCACCCTGACTTGACAGGATCCGGGCCTCGGCAACGACCTCGTCGAAGAGCTCGCGATCGGCCAGCTCGGCTTGTGCAGATCGGAGACTGTCGTCGATGGTCTCAGACTCTCCGTCTTCCTGGTGTGCTCGCAGTGGCTCTGACATGATGCTGATCTCCTCGTCCCCGCGCTCACCGCTTTGAAAGACGAATGCTACACGTAGTCTCTTCTTCAGTCTCGAGGCAAAGACGAGCAAATCCCCATCACGCTTTGTCTTGTCTGAACCGGTCGCGGACCCTGTATCTGTAGGCATATCACGACGGAGGTAAGCCAGAGCAGTGCGTCGGTACTGAGGCTTCGACTCAGGGATGCCGAACCCGATCCAGGCATCTTGCTCTCCTTCGTCGAGCCGCATTCTTGCGCCAAAGGCAGACCGTCCTGGTCGACCAGGAGTGATGCCCCAGCCGTTGGACTGCGCCTGACGTAGTGCTCTCCATCGTTGCGCTGAATCAGTTGCACTTCGCTTCGAGCTTGCCGGCGCAGATTCGATCTCGCTGATCTGCCCCGGCTGCAGCACCTCTGCCGAGGTGGTCTCCCCACCTAGCCTCTGAGCGCCAGCCCTGAGGATGTCGATGGCTCTTGCCATACTCTGCCGCTTGTGGGCGAGAGCTGTACGCCGTCCCTCTGTGTACTCGTCCCTCTCCGCTTCATGCTCGAATTCAGGCAAGGTGATTAGCTTCCTCCTGCTCTTGAGGTCCCCTCCGCCCGTTCGCTCCTCGCTCGGCTGGTGCAAGCTCTCATTCTTGATGTTTGATCTCTCTATCGAAGTCAAAGCGATCGAGTATGGGTCCAAACCAAATTCCGCCTCTACAGCAGCTGCGCTACCAGCAGGGTGACGCTTCTCCCCGCCAACACCTGCGGAAGCATTCGAGGGAGCTGGGGACTCGGCCCTTGAGGCGGCAATGGATCCCGGACGAGTTGCGGCTACAGATGCCGAGTCGAGAGCGAGGTTTTGCTGGGCTCCTTTGGACTTATGGGAAGCTACCAGGAGAGATACGAGGGCCTGGGAGGAGTACAGCGATTGTTGAGCGATTCTACGAAGAACAGGCCCCGCGAGCAGTGTCAGCAAAGCGACAAGAGCGTAAAACCTTCATGTAGACTCCGTACTCACTGCAGTCTTCCCATGATATCTTCCTTGAGCTGTACGAACTCTTCCATTGTCATTGGCGAAGTATCGACCTCCTTGGCCTTTCCCTTGTGGTCCTGCTCTGCCGCGAGCTTGCCATACGACTCTTCCCCATCTGGTCCCCATCCGATCGCCACACTATCAGAGGCCTTTGCTTCGCCTTCTTTTGCTGGAGCATCAAGTTCGTCGTTGAGCTGGTCTATCGAGAACTTGGAGAAGTCGCCTCGTTCGGTCCAGAGGCGCAAGAGCCGCTCTGAGAGGGGAGCTTCACGAGGCGAAGGAGGTAGCCGGCTGCTTGAAGGAGCGCCCGGCGGTGGTTCGAGGTGGAGCAGCAGAGGGTGAGCGCCCACCGTATCTGTCATGTTCCGCAGCCCCGATGACGGAGGTACGAAGATGGATCAAGGCAATGAAGCTGGAGGCTGCTTGTATGCGAAGATCGGGAAGAGGTGAATGCCGCCGCCCCAGCCAGGCCGCTGCTCCTTTCCCCGCGATCAAGGCGGAAGTGGAGCGAAGCCGCTTCCCCGCTTCTTCCTTTCACACCGGATACCACCATCTGCTCACCCTGGATACCCAGTGCATAGGAGATTCGACTGTAGAATCTCTTGTGGGCCTCCTACAATGTCTCTCAGAGCACTCTTGCCCCGGACAGCTCGCTTGCAGACGGTGGCGAGGAGTTGCTCTCTGTGTCACCTCCCCGACCACTCCCTGTCATCCTTGGCATCCTCCTCCCGCCTCCACCTCGACTTCGTCCCACCGCAATACTGCTCGGTTGCCTCCGCCGCATCTTCAGCCCTTCACTCACAAACAAGATCGTACAAGTCCTTCGTCCGGATCCGGTCTCCTTCAGGCAAGGGGTCCGCCCGTGTACCCCTCACATCGTCAGTCTATGGCCATACCACCTCGCGGGGCACAAGACCTTACCAGGAGGATACCGCCTCTGTCTCCTGTCTTGAGGTCAATGCTGATGAGCTCAGAGCCTCTCTCAGGAAGGGAGGGAGGATAGCTACAGAAGCGGAACGGCGATGGCATTGGCCCGACGAGCATGAGGAGTTGGACGAGGAGCTCGCAGCGCAAGTCAATTGGTGGGGCATATACGATGGCCATGGCGGCGATTATACCTCGCGATACCTAGCCATGAACCTTCATCAGATCTTTGAAAATGTAACGGAAGACATGGTCACAGATACTGTACAGTACACTCGCGAACATGGAGGGTACTTCAGGAGGTTCATGGGTGGAGCGCTGGACCGGTGGGTTCAAAAGGACGAGCTCAAGCCGGTGAGGGGAGGCAAAGCTGGCAAGAAGCCGGGCAGCGAGAAAAGCAAAGGCAAAGCTAGTAAGGAACAAGGGCAAGATGGTGCCGATGGCGAAGCCTCAAGCTCTGCCGCTGAGGACCAGCCTAATACTGCTGGTGCATCAGAAGCAGAACGGATCCAAGCCGGAGATCGCCCGGTCCACGCCGCCACAGCGAGCCCTACCCCTCCTAAGAAGCCCAATGCTCCTCCAGCTGCACAATGGGACGACAATGGACTCACAAAGCGGATACCTGTGCCTGAAGGCATGGAAAAGGAGAGTTTGAGTCTATCCGAGCGCGCCACGCTTGCCTTCCTCGTGGCGGATCGTCATATTCTGGTCAGGCATCCTCAATTGCCTTCTGCGGACGCAGCGACGCACGGAGACGCCCACAAAGGGCGAGGTATCCAAACAAGAGATATGGAGGCGCGGGCATCGAAAGAGAAGGCGGGAGGTGATGGAGGTGGCTCAACCGCGAGCGTCCTGACGTTGCATAGTCTAGATGCTCCGCCTGTCGTCTGGTACGACAGTCAATTTCTGATGCTCGGAGCTTGGCATGTCGGGTGAGTACGAAAAGATATTTGAGGACATGCAGACGAAGTGAAAGATCGGCTGACCTTGCCCTTGGCCCAATTCCAGTGACACCCGCATGCTTCTCTGCCCCAGCGAAGACGGCAAAGCCATCCCGCTTACCACGCTCCACCACCCGGACGTTGCGTCCGAGTCAGACCGTCTACGTCGACTAGGTGCAGGTGTAGTGACAGACTCCTTCGGCGAAGCCCGCTGGATGGGCGCTCTCGCCAATACTCGAGCTCTAGGCGATGGAGAGTTCAAGGCTGCAGGTGTGACACCGGAGCCAGAGATGTTGAGCCAGGTAATCAGGTCGGATCGCTACTCGCACGTGACGATGTTCAGCGATGGGATCAGCAGCGTCATGTCAGATCAGGAGGTCGTGGATCTGGCGAGAGGATGCACGCACCCACAGGAGGCGGCCAAGAAGATTCTGGACTTTGCAGAGCAGCTGGGCGTAGAGGACAATGCGACTGTCTTGGTCGTGCCGCTGAAGGGCTGGGGAAAGAGTGAGTTATGAGCAAGGAAGCACAAACACGCGATCACATCGGACAGTCTTGCTGACTCCAGCTATTCTGTCTTCTTCACTCCCTGCAGTCGGCGGCTCGGACACTACTCTCAAGCAACGAGAATACCGGAAGAGCAAAGTAGACGTCTTCCGAGACAACCGGCAATGAGGGACATTTGTCGGACTCGGCGACGAACACCACCATTCGCTGCACAACTCGTCAGGTGTGCACTCAATACCACTCTCTTTCATCTCCACTGCACCAGAATGATCGTGAGCTCAGCAACGTGTGACGACTGCTTGCCGTAGAGGGCTGATTGACGAGGCGGCTGTAGATTGGGTTGCTCCCAGTCGTGAACGATTGCTACTACGTGAGGATCTGAAGTGCTTTTAGGCGGATTCATCTAGTACCGTCAGGTGGTGTGTCGATCGATCATCCCGTCCGCGGGTAGGTATACTTCGTACATGTTAGAGGACGAGGGCTGAAGCTCCAGCAGGGCATTACGGATTGTCGGACGGACGACACTCCGGAGACGGCGCCTGCTCGCGATAAGCGAAAAGGGTGGGCATCACAGATACGTACGTCGGCGTACAGATTGCTATCCTCATACTGGGCGCGATGGGCCGCGGGATTGCGATGCGGCTGATGTAGCAAGATCGTCAAGGGCGTGAGATTGTCTCGTCCATTCTGAGCATGGGAGCTACATAAGGCGCCCAGGTAGGCGTGTTTCGTGCCCTTGATCAAGCAACCCTTCTCCCCAATTTCCTTGTAGCGTACAAGTGTCTAATCATCCTTACCTATCATGAGACTTACCTACTCCTACCTCGTGTTTGCACTTGCCACTACTATCGCGACTGCCATTCGTGCAGCACCTACCGTATATGACGAAGTGAGTCGTCAGTCCATGCCGAATCACAGGAACTGTGTCTTACCTCTGACCCCACTGGCCACTTTGACTTGCTGCAGAGCCTCGCCTCCCGTGCTCCTGATCACCATCATGGAGATCCCAGCAACCTCAAGCACCCGGCCTCTGCCTGCGGAGGCAAGACGACATGGGGACGCATCGGTCCCTCCGGCTGTAAATATACCGGCAGGGACGCCGACTCTGCGAAAGAAGCTGAGCTCTCCCTACGAGCCATGAGGCCCGATAGCAGCCCCAAGCGTACTGAGGCGCAGAGAAAGGAAGGAGAGGAAGACCTTGGGCGTCTCAAATCGCTCGCCTTCGAGGACCATCCCGTCAGTCAAGGCGCGTCGCGACAGGACGAAGGACTGGAAGAAGCTCATCAGCCAAGGACTGTCAAAGATTTCGACGGCCAGGCGGCTTTTCCGCACCTCGATCATCAGGGCGGCAAGGCTGCACTCGAGCACGACCAGTGGTCGCAGTACTCCAGTCCTTGGCTCGAGGTCACTGACGAAGCCGGCCACTCCACTCTTTACGTCAAGGAAGCGAAGCATGAGCATGGAGAGAACGGATCGGACAACCAGGAGGAGCACCTCCATCGCCACCATCACCATGAAGAAGCCAGGGACAAAGGGTCTCACGAGGCAATGGAGATAAATACTGTGAGTGTCGGGACCGCCAAAAGATGTTGACTCAACGACTGAATATAGTGCCTGTAATAATGCAGGACGTGCGCAGGGAGGCAAATATGGCTCGCTCTCTCAAGAAGGCAGACTCCCATTCAGCCTGCAAAGATCACGAGCATGTCCACCATCAAGATGATCACGGTGATCATACCGCTCACGCTGAGGGACATGACAAGGCAGGACGGGGCAAAAAGCAGCAGAAACCTGACGGGAACAGCTACGCCCTTCAGAACTACACTTGGTGATTTGAGTAAAGGCTCCAGGGCGGAACTCTACACACTCTCCCTGCACCGAGTCATTGGAGGAATGTAGAAATAAAACGTACATAGCACTTTGTTCCCCTTTCTCGTCTACTCTTCCACCATCACCCTTCCGAGTATTGATCGATCCCACCCAATAGTACTGACTTGCCTCATTTTTCTTGGCAAGTGGAGGCAGTGCACTCACTTCCGTGTGTCCAGAATTCTGTTGTGTGTGACCTTCGCATCTTCTCACACAGATAGAGCGACTCTACTCACCTCGTCTCTTGAGCAGTGTACAAGCAGCGAATCTCTTTCCCTTCAGGATGATGTCTTGCTCTCACGATCACCACGGCCACGGCCACGGCCATGACCACTCGCATCACGATGACGACTCCCACATCCACCCAGACGAAGGTCCCTCTGATCTCCTCTACTCTTCCATCTCCCTCTCCCAAGTCACCTCGCTCAACACCACCTCTACCACTACAGCGCGCAACGTCTTCAAGCCCTGGAACGAGCGTAACAAGGGTGATGCGCCGGGAGAGGAAGATGATCCGAGCTTGTACCTGGAGAGCGACGCGGATGATCAACTGGTATTGCGCGTTCCCTTTGAGGGGAGCTGTAAGCTCAAGTCGCTTCTGTTGAAGTGCGGGCCAGGGCAGGACCTCACACCGGAGACAGTGGTGCTGTTTGCCAATTGTGATCCGCCGTTGGACTTTTCGGAGGATTTGGAGGCAAGGTGCGCCTTGCCTGCTACGAGTAGAGAGGGACCTAAACAGAAGCTCGAAAGCGTGGCGGTTGCTAAGGACGTGGTGGAGTATCCACTCAGGGTGGCTAGGTTCACTGGGGTGAGGGACGTGACACTTTTTGTGCCGAGCTCTTTGGGGGGCGAGAAGACGAGGATCTACTGTGAGTATGCGAGATTTGGGATGACTCTGCAAGAAGAGTCTGGCATTGACAGGCATGCCCTCTTACTGTCTTCCTCCTCGGCCACAGACGTCGGTTTCCGAGGTGATTCAACAACCTTTCGGAGAGAGGGACCCACCAATCTAGTGTACGAGGCCACACCTCAGGTGAGCGATATCGGTCATCCTGGTCGCGGACAAAAGGGAGTTGCTGAACACCCTTTGCCTCTTTTCAGCTCAAGGACCACAAGAAGATTCCCGGCACAGAGGCCGGCTTTGATAGACTAGGCTCTTGAGCTCTTGATGAATAGCAGACGAGGTGTGCAGTACGCCCCAAGCCCCGCTCGTACGACGCTATGCAATCTGCCACACAAGACTAGAGATGTCCTCCTCCCTCATTCGCTCATCGCCCCCTCTCTGGCCCACTCCGCATATCAGCGAGGAGTCAGAGCAGACTAGCTCGACCTAAATCTTCGGCGAAGTGAAGCATGACAAGCCTCAGCCTCAATTTCCCGCCCACGGGTACAAGACGAAGCACTATGCCATTTGCAATGAAGCGAAGAATGAGGGGTCCATCAGAACACTAGGAAGATAGATACAAGGTGAAGCTAGCAAGAAACCGAGTGAGAAAGAAGCACTTGAATGACAGTGACCTGACGAGAATGAGGGAAAGGAAGGGCAAGGAGGTGAATGCAGGACCAGTATCCGGGAGGCAGGGGAATCTCGAGGGAGAAAGAAAAGGAGGAAGAAGAAGGGGAAGAGAAAGGAGGAAAGGGCATGGAAAGGGGAAGGAAGGTATTTGAGGTGGCAGAGCGGCTTTGCTATGTTGCTGTCTTCCCTCTCCCCCTCTTTGTTCATCAACATCTTACTACGCAACGCAAGACGAGCACCACCACCACCACCACCAGCAGCACATCAAACCTTCACTCCCCTCTGCCCAGTCATCCCCTTCGACCGTCTCCACGAAGCAGGAGTTGAGACTCCTCCGCCCGCTCCCCCACCGCCACTGCCACCTCCCCCGCCTCCTCCGCCATTCTGGTTCATGCTAAGCTGACCAAAAGGGAGTGTCCCATTACCACCACTGCCGCCACCGCTGCCACTGCCACTGCCATTGCCGCTGGAAAGGAAAGCGGAAGAGTACTTTGAGCTATTCCCATTCTCGTGCGTGGGGGAGGTGGCGATGTGGATACTGGGCGGCTGCTCTCGCTCACGTCTCTCAGCGCGGAGATTGGGCACGAACGCAGAGCCGGAGCCAGAGCCCGAGCCCGAGCCAGAACCGTTATGGGGAGAGGGGATTCCAGTACCAATTGCAGGTGGGGAAGAGGAGAGTGGTTCTTCACGTATACTCGTCGATGTTGCTGGTTGATTTGCAATTAGACGTGAAGAGGAATTCGAAGATGTGATTCCTGCAGCAGCTGCTGCTCGAGCTGATAGGGAGGATCGGCGTGCGATGCTGGAAGAGGAGGAGGAGGAAAAGGAGCCATTACTACTGGTAGAGTGGGTCGAGTCTTTTCCTGCGAGCTTCTCGCCCGCAAAGCGCAGCATGGAGTTGGATACGTTCAAGGGGAGGAAAGCCCAGTAGAGTACGCCCTGCTCGTACCATTCGCGAGAGCCCGGGCCTGTACCCGCAGAGTGGCGAGGACTGGGAGGGGTGGGCTGGGAGACGGCTCGATGGCGGGTTGGGGGACTGATAGGTTCGGTAGAGGGACCTCGGCCAGAGTAAGAGGTGGAGCGCCTCTTGAGCATCTCTGGACTGAGCATCCCGCCGCTGCCACCGCCGGAAGATCCTGGAGAGTCAGGACCTGGGGCAGCTGTGATCCCTGCAAAGGACGAAGGGGAGCGGCCGTCGGTGAGGTAGGCTCGGTGGCCGAGGGAGGCAGTAGAGTTCCTCTGTTGGCCCAGGGCGTACTTGAATGCCTCGAGAATGTTCTTGCCGAGACTGCTGCTCCTCTCCCTTTCTAACCTCTCGGCCTCGATGAGCTCAGCATTGATAGCACACTCCCTGAGCAAATCTTCCAAACGCGCTTCGACAAGAGCGAACTTGTCGTCTGCAAGGTTTCGAAGATTCTCCTCTTTCCTCTCGTACTTTCTCATAGAACGGGACATCTGCGATAGAGGTACGTCGATGCCATCGCGGAGCAGTCTGACGTCGCTCCGAGACACAGTCGACTTTCGTAGTGCTGAAAGGTCCGCTTCGAGCCGAGCGATACGCCTCTTCATCGACTCTACCCTTGCTGATGGGTAATGCACGTCTTCTTGCAGTAGTAATGTCCTTCTCCTGATCAATTTGAAGAGGTGCAGCCATGGTCTGATACCTGCAGCCATCATGAACAAGCGAATGTTGAAGCGGTTCAGATACCTCGATCCATCGTGGAGGTTGAGCTGAAGCCAATTGAGTACGTAGGCTCCCACGATGGGGCTCACGACGCAGGCGGCTAGAGCAATCACCTCGGTCCGCTGAAGCTCGGCAACGGCGCTTTGACACCGCCTCTTTCGCTCTGGCGAATCGGCAGGAAAGCCCTCGTCGGCTACACTCTGATCATCTTGTAGAATGCGACGAGTGCGGGCGGCGTAGTAGATGTCATTTGGGATCTTGAGACATTGGAACAGCTGAGAGTGAGATGGGTAGGACAGGTGGTGAATGTGAGGACTGAACTACAAGCTGTTCAAGCCGAGCAGCTCCCGTACTCACCCAGAAGCTCGACAAGAGGAGTAGGATAGCATCACTCCACAAATCTGCCTTGCCACCCAATATTGCTCCCAGAGCTGGTCCAATCCCCACGATGAGTGGCGCATAGTGCCATCCTCCAAGTGAATGCTCTCCCGAGACTCTCGCGGCAATGATCTCTTCGAGCTCCTCATCAAGGGGAGCAGAAGAGGGAGGCTCAAGAGGAATTCTCATGCCGGCATCCTCGTCATCTTCCTCTTCCTCGAGGTAGGCTGCTTGTGGAGAGCGAGAGGGTGAGCGACGTGATGAAGAGGAGCGACGACGTGGAGGCAGGGAAGAGCGTCTTGTCTCGCCACTGCTACCGGCACCGAAACCGGTACTGCTAGAAGAGGACGACCTGAGACGCGAGTCGCCGCTTCCGCCTGGCGGGTCGGGTGTGGGGAGGTCAGCCATAGACGCCATCGCGGGCAGATGAAGTTGAGGTGACTTGAGTGAGGGCTCGCAAAGGTGGTTGTACAGAGGACTGTACGTGTGATGGCGACGTAGCGATGCTGTGTACCTTGGATGGTCAGCACACCCTGGAGGAGAGGCTGTTTATGCTCGCGCTTGCGTAGGCCGCACGGACTGCAACAAGAGTACTAGTGTGCGGCAGTGGTAGGAGAGATGTGAGATGTCTCTGGCTCTTTCAGCCTCGAGAGAAGGAGGAGTAGAATAAGAGTGAGGATGCTCGTGAGGTGGAGAAGAAGAAGGGCCCTTTTGGGTATTGTAGCTAATGACCCGCAATCTCAGCCAGAGCGGTATTGGCGGGTTGATGGGCGTGGTGGGTGTATGCGGGGTCGCGTGTGCGGGGTCGCGTGGGCGGGAGTGGGCCCGGCTAGACTAGACGAGAGTGACGGACTACTCCCCGCCACTGCCTGCACCCGACTTGAGGCCCTGAGCCGCCAGTCCGTCGTTTCCTGCTCACTCACCCACTCCGCCAATCTCAGACAACTCAGACTCAGGGCGAGGCAAGGCAAGGCTGGTCAAGCAGAAGACACAAGGTCAAGCAACGCAGCAGCCCTGCCCTCACCCGCTCATCCTTCCGGTCCAGTCTAGACACGACACGACGCGAGATGGACACGAGACAGGAGTGCCAGGGTCAGTCACGCCAGAGGTTTTGAAATAGATGCACATTCTTCTTCCCACGGAGGACTGCCTCGCCCTAGATGTCAACTAGAAAGGCTCTTGCTGACTGGGTCGGCGTCTGATGACACGACTGTGAGGGGGGCGGGGAGTGGGCAGGAAGACTTGACATACCAAACGCGTTCGTGTCTGCCTGCACACATGCGCTGCAGAAGTCCCTACGCTGCGCTATCCACAAAACGTGCTGAGAACACACAAACACGTCGGCGCCCGTCTTGATTGAACGCGCCGCCTGGCAGATACAGTGCAGGGAAGGGGCAAGTGTTGGTCTCGTCTCGGCTCGCCTCTCCCTCTTCCTCTCCCTCCTTCCCTCCCTTTCTCGCCCGTCTTGACACGTCTGACAGCCAGCCATCCCACTCTATCACTCTTCTCGCGCTCTGCTGAGATAGCGACTCGCTTGCCAATCTGTAATCTACAATCTGGCAATTTGTTCGAAGGAGGGATAACGGACACCGCATTGCACCTCCTTGCATCACGAGGTATGCGTGGCTGAGGGGAGGGGGGAGATGAGCGTGTGAAAGTGACTTGGCATGGCGAGACGTTCAAAGGGCGGACAAGGAGGGGAGGTTCGGAAAGAGAGACAGACAGGACAGGACACAGAAAGAGGTTGACGAGATTTTGTTCCATTTCAAGGTTCCAGCGGAGTGGGTATCATTATCATTCACTGAGGTGCACAAGTATCCTGAAGGGCAACGCCTAGTCCAGCATCTGGATCATTCCCTTCGAAGGGAGCTTACCTTGCCTCTCTGCATGCTCCTCCCCTTGCTCGTCTGGACTACTATCTTGCAAGGATTCGCTGCCAGTCTGTCGAACAGGCATTCGGGACTGCTCTTCCCTCTGCTGCCTCGCCAGACGCTTCGCGGCGAAACCTTTCGCTTTTGGTCCACTTTCGACCTTCTGACTTTCTCTTTGCGTGATTGCAGGCTCCTTCGTGACGCATGCCGGAAGGACATTTGGCTCAGGATCAATGGGCTTGATCCTGGGTTGGGCATCCGTGCTCTTATTGGCCGCCGACATCACGATGCTGTTTGCCCCTTCTTTCCCACCGCCTAGACGCTCCACCTCCAACCGTCGAGCAGCGTACCACCTCTCCTCTTCCTCCAGAGCCTTGACTTCCCCACGCAGCATTTCCATCTCCTCGTGCAGCGTCTTGGCTTCCCGCTGGCTTTTATGCGGTCTCAGGCTGCCTTCTCCCTCCAACGAGAGCGATGTCAGCGAGGAAAGAGCGTCTTTTGAACCGCTGTGCACAGGCTTGCCGAGGACTTCGGTGGACGAGAGTAGGGTGCCGTGACCGCTATTAGTGGCTGATGCACATGTTGCCGAGTAGAAGATGAGCTTGCGGCTGGCTTGCTGAACAGAGCGCTTCACCTGGCTCGGCTTGGCGACTTTACCAAGGGAGACGGGCAATACCAGTGCGGACAAGATGCTTGGCTGGGCCAGGGCGCAATCCATTAGAAGCCAGATATCTGCAAACGTCCCGTGAGCTTTGCTTGCCCGCTCCAATCCGTTGACAGTGATGTTGTCCTCCTCCATCAAGCTGGCAGCCTTCGTGTACAGCTCGAGCAGAAGCTGACTCGGCCTCGATGAGCGATCTCTGTCGCCCAACCTTGATAGCAAGTATGAAGAGACCGAGGAGGGACCAGAGAGCAGAAGATTCGCATCGCTCGAGGCAGAGGAAGCGGTAGAGGAAGAAGGGCCGCCTGCCTGAGCCGCGGGGAGAGCGAAGAGGAAGGGACAAAGCCTTGCGAGCAGATTGAAAGAGAGGACAATGAGCTCATACTCCCCAGAAGTCGCCCTAGACAGCAGAGAGGAGAATGAGGGGACATCCAGATGCAGGAGGATGTAGGTATACGCCGTCAAGAGAGAGACGCAGTTCCAAGCAAGTCCTCTAGCCGGCGGTGGCGCCGACTTGCTTTGTCTCACAGCGAGCAGAGTCTGAACTTCAACATCGAATGAAGGAGCATGCGGAGCCGTTCCCAGCGTCATGTCTTCCTCGACTGCTTCTCGATCTGGTCTGACTTTGCTTAGCCACCAGAGCTGTGCAGAAGAGCCTCCTGCAGCTGCTTGATCATCAGCGGTCCTCCGCTGCTCATCCTGCACAATCTTCTCCCATAGCTTCTTTGCTCGCTCCTTGCTCTGCAGCGGCGCAACGGTGTCCACATTCGCAGGTGAGGTGTCCTGAGTCGTTGACTGGTGCGGCTTCTCGTGACCAACAGCGGCCAAGAACGTTTCTCGCTGCTCCTTGTCCAGCATGGCGAGCAACGCTGCAGTAGAAGAGGGCAGATTGGCTTCGGTAAGATTACCGTGTGGGAGGCCTGTCTGACTCTCGTCGTCGCTATCTTCAGCGCTATCTTGCCCTTGCGCCGACTCTAGAAGCGACTGCAGATCCATTCCGCCTTCGCCATCATCCTGCTCTGCCTGATACCTCCTCAGAAGATCGAGGACCTCCTTACGCTGAGCATCTTTCTCCTCTGTCTCTCCTGTTTGCAGATCTGCGTCATGGTCAAGCCGGCTGACCTCTCTCAGCTGATCTTCAGCTTTGCCTTGAAATGTTGCGAGACATCCCGCGTGCTTCTTCTCGTTTCTGAAGCAGACAAGAGAGCAGTAGGGGATGTTGCAAGTGGGACAGGTGTAGGGCGAGGGATTACGATGGCATATGGCACATTTAGGCAGCTGCTGCGTCGAAGATGGCGCTGTGCTTATGACTGATGGAGATAGATGGAGATCTGACTTCGATGGCAGCCGAAGTGGCATCTACCAACAACTGTTTCTGACGGCAGCCAGGTAGGGAAGGGCTTGCTGAGAAGGATGATGAAAAGGTAAAGGTCCCTGTCCGCCCGCCTTTGCCGAGCGTGAGCGTGTGATCGGAGCGGAAGACGTCGCGGGTGAAATGTCAAAATCTCCACACAGCAACGGAAGCGAAGGTGTTGATTGACACTTCCAACGTCCGCCCCAGGCTGCATACACACACACACACAGAGTGTCACATACCCACACCCCACACCATATCCATCAGGAACACCCACGCACACGCAGCAGACACAGCATCATCAGACGTCAACATTCACAACAGCCTCACACAGACCATCGAGGCACGGCAAGCGGGCACGGCTGGGTGTCGAAGCCAATAGCCAACCAAGCCACTGACAAACAACAGCGCCTGCTGCACGCCTGCTGCAACGATGCTCTCGCCTCATCTTCATCCCGGCACACTTGATGCCTCGGCTCCCTACAGCCCACGTATGACGAACAAGGAGCCTTTTCGACCTACACCCAGGGTCCCGCTGGCTCATAGGCCAAAGAGCGATGAGGGTATGAAACCCCTTCTCAGCCCTGCTTACCTGGATCAGTACCCGCAGGCGAGCACCAGCCATGCAGGCGTCTCTCACCCGCGACTGGTCATTGCCAAAGCGGACGTGGTGTCCAGTGCACCGACGAGCCCAGTGGCAGATAAAGCCTCCTACTTCTCCCCCGTAGCCTCGGTTCCTCTTGACTCCCCTGCAAAGGCGCTGAGGCTCTGTCGCTCCACAGTAAACCTTCGGCCCTCATCCCCGACGAAGCTCGCCGCGCCGATCACAACGCGTCCAGTGCAAAGTCACCCTTCACCTTCGCCCCGTACACCTACCTTTGCCAGACCAATGACTCCAACTGCTCCTCCTGCGCCAGCCATTCACGTCGCAAGTGCAGCCTCATCGAGACCGGCCTCGCCAATCAAGGTAAGGGCAAAGGTGACGGATGGCATCTCTCCAAGGAAGAAGCCAGTCAAGGGACCTCCGCCCAAACCAAACATCGTCAGACGCGACCCTCAGCAAGGATTGGGCATCTCTATGGACAAAGCGGTCCCTCGCTCCCTCCATACCCACGACGCTGGAGCCGACTTGTCAGCCGATGCAAGCTTTTCATCTTCCTCTGGCCTGGATAGCGACAACAGCCAAGACGCTGATACTGTCACAGTGCACCTGCGTCTACGACCTCTACCTCCGGACGAGCCTTCAGCATGGGTCGCTTCGCCACTGACCTCTTCCGTTGCTTTGCAACCTGCTCTGGCATACGGACGATCATCCGGACTAGGCAACCACAACTTCGATGCCGTCCACGTGGGCTCCTCGAACGATAGTCTTTACAAATCGCTCGCAAAACCACTTGTCTCGTCTGTCTTGTCGGGCTTCAATGCACTCATTTTCGCTTACGGGCAAACAGCGTCTGGCAAGACGTTCACTCTTTCTGGAGATGACAAGTCCGGAGCTGAGGGCATCACACAGATGGCGGTCAAAGATTTGTTCAGGGGCATCCGAAGCTCTAAGCGGGAGAGAGAATGGCTGGTGCGATGTAGCTGGATCGAGGTTTACAACGAGGCGGTCAAGGACCTGCTGGAGCCAAACAACATTCCTCAGATCCGCTCGTCGACATCGAAAGGAACCTTTGTCGCGCCCTTGGCAGAGATTATTGTCACCTCGCCGGCATCAATCTTTGATCTACTGGAGCAGGGTCAAAAGCATAGGCACGTGAATGCCACAGATTGGAACGAGCGCTCAAGTCGCTCTCACACAGCTTTCAAGATCGTAGTCGAGAGTTGGGCGAGGGACGAGTCAGCTTCTTCGACCTACGTTGACGAAGACGGCTCGCCAAGGCCAGCGTCTCCGACGAAGGGCAAAAAGGTCCGTGTCTCAGAGCTGGTGCTGGTCGACTTAGCGGGTTCAGAAAAGTACGTCACCAAAGGCGGGCAAGAGCGTCGTGCTGAAGGAGCCAATATCAACAAGAGTCTCCTTACCCTGGGCAAGGTCATCTTCGCACTCTCCGAAAAACCTTCTTCGTCTTCCGGGATGGCCCAGCAACAGCACATACCCTATCGAGACTCGAAGTTGACTCGCATCCTGCAGAACTCTCTCAGTGGGAACTCCAAGATTGCTGTTGTAGCCACGCTCAATCAGACTACTGCCTCCATCGAAGAGTCCCTCTCGACAATCATGTTTGCCAAGCGCATCAAGAAGGTGCAGCTCTCTGCACAGCTCAACGAAGTAGACGCGCCCGAGTCGAGTGGGGAAGCACAGGCGCTTTTGGTCAAGTACAGAAGAGAGGCAGACGATCTCAGGCGGTTGGTGAGGGAGTTGCAAGACCGCGATCGCACTAGAGGCTCTGCAGATATCACCGTCAATGACGCTGGAGGCGCTGCGACACAAGAGTACATCGAGCAGGTAGAGGAGCGCTTGAAGGTACTGGGCAGCTGCGTCGTTCGCGGGGAAGGGCTCGAGGACTTCGACGAGCACGACGGCGATGAGGCCGCAGATGGCACTACGGCCGAGGAAACGACTGCCCGCTCTGGTCGACTGCGAGGAAGCCTGGCACCTATGAACAGACCCGCCACGCCTTCCCATCTCGACTTCACCATCTCCACTGCTGCCCTTCGACAACAACTCCACGCCGCCACTCGTAGGATCACCTCACTCGAAGCCAAGGGCACCTCTTCTTCCCCTCAGCAGAAGGACGAGTTGATCGCCAAGCTGCAATCTCAGCTCCTCGAAGCCGAAATTGCACTCGAAGCAACCGCTCTTCAGCCCCTGCCCAAGGTGCGCGAAGATGTCGAAGCCGAGTTCCTACCCCGGATTGCTCAGCTCGAAAAGGAGTTGCGCGAGTCGAGGGAGCTCAATGAGGAGTGTGTGAGGGAGTGTGAGCGGTTGCAAAAAGTGAACCAGAGGTTGGTGGCTTTGGCGCACAAGGAGACGAGTGAGCTGGTGGGGAGATTGAAGGAAGAGGCACAGAGCCCTGTCAAGGATCAGCTCAAGAGTAGAGGAACAGGCAATGGTGTAGGTCTCACGCCTACTATCAGGAGGCTCAAGGAAAGGGGAGGCGAAGCAGGCAGTGGTAGTCCAAGAGAGAGGCCCAAGTCCGTTCTGGGCGACATGGGCATGCGTAGCTCCAACACCACCGAGAATCCTTCCTCACCCTCAAGTTTCGCCAACAGCTCACCTCTGAAACACAAGGCCTCCGCTCGCGCCCTTCTGAGCGGTACACCGCCCAAGACGTTCCTGACATCTGCGTCTACTGCCCCTGGCTCGACAGCCAGGCGGGGCGCCAAAGTCGTCACAACCTCGTCATCGTCGGGACGTAGTCGCAGGAGTGCCAGCCATGACTTCAGCCTCAGCCTAGGCGCCACATCCCTCTCTGCCGGCGCAGGAGCGGGCACCAGAAAGAAGAGTCACCTCTTCAAGATGGCTGTGGGAGGACGTGGGGGGTTGGACAGTGATGAAGAAAACGCGGACGAGTCTGCTTTGCTGGATTTTTAGAAGGGCTTTACTAGTGGGCAAGGGTGGGCCAACAATTCTTCTTCGTCTTTGATTCGTTAGACTCTTTTATTCTTATACCAAGCTTGAGCCGATACCAGACATTCAATCCTAGAATCAATTCACTCTAAAAGACAAAAGAAAGTGACTGTTTACTTGCAAAGAGCGTTAGATCCAAACAATGCCGGAAGTCTACGAGTCGTCTAACCTTCCGGGGTCTCATAGAGACATGCTCAACGTCAGTTCCCTCGCATGGATAGCCAGCAACGGCACGTCCCCCGCTACAAGCACCTCTAATTGACCCAAGTACCGCTTCACCGCCTCGTCCTTCTGTGCCGTCCCTGGTTCCGGCGCAGGCAAGCTAGTGAGGATGACGCTGGTAGCAGAGGAAGAGGAGTGCGCTCGGAAGAGCTCGTTGAGGATTAGGAATTGCGCCTTGTTGGGCAATGTGTTGAAGGTGAGGTGCGGCAGGGTGGGACGCACCGTATCCTGTCTTCGTGAGGAGGGACGCGGCCGACGTGAACCTGGCTGGGTGGAGTCGTCCGAGTAGGAGCGTGGGTGAGGCTGCTGAGCCGACCGCACATCCTCTGCGGAGCTCTGCATCTCACTGCCGCTGTCAGAGATGATCGACGAGGAAGAAGACGCCAGACCACTCCTATCGGACGCAGGGGCGCGGACTGTCATCTGGCTTTCTGTCCTGTCCATCGACCGGCGATGGGAAGACTCAGAGTCCCATGTCCACTCTGTCGGCTCGTAATTTGCAATGGTGCCGTCTGGTCTTACAACAGGCGTGGAGCTCATCGATCCATACGAAGTTGACGCGCTGGCATCGCTTTTCAGTGGCCTCCTGACTGGCTCGTCGGGCAGGCCTCCTCCAGCTCGACCACTTGTGGAGTGAGAGCGACTACGACTCTGGGTGTTTCCGCTCTGGCTAGTCCTGGATATAGACGTCGGGGAATGAGTTCTGGACCTGCCGAACCCACTCGTACCGGCACCAAAGAATTCGTCCTCGCCCAGGCGAAGCAACTCGTCGCTGAGTCCTGATCCAACCGAATCAGAGTCGGAGTCTTCATCGTCCAGATCAGAATCATCTACCCTGGCTTTGGCTCGCGGATGAGAAAGACCAATGCGGATGTTGCGCTGGAAGTACTCCAGATGTTCAGGGGGTAGACTGTAGCCCATCATCTTCTGGTCGCGCCGTCTCTTGCGCTCGTCCGAACTAGGAGACGGGGCAGCGGAGCCTACACTGCCGATTGGCATACCCTGCTGCTGTTGCTCCTTTATCAATTCTGATCGACGCTTGGCTGCTGCTGCCTTGGCCCGTAGCTCGTCTTCTTTTCTCAGCTCCTTGAGCGTCATCCACCACGGGTCCCCTCTGAGGGCTTCCTCAATATGAGGCGACACTGGCGACTTGCCATACACAATTGCCTCGTACGATGCTACGCTCCCGTCTGACAGACAGAAGATGCGCAGCGATGCTGGGATCCGCAGATTGTCCAAAAGCGTTCTCACCCTTTTCCTCTCCTCCTCGATCTCGGCAGGGTCTTCGACGAAGACAGAGACCCGCAGGTGATGTGATTTCCACGTGCCAGTCAGGGAGAGGATGGTACCCAGTTGCAGAACCATCGTGTAGGTGTCCCAAGCATGTTCAGGCTCAGACTCTGGAGACGCGATCTGAATAGGCCACAAGTCGATGTACTGCTTCTCAGAACTTTTCTCGTAGTGAGCTTTTGCGGATGGACCCGGAAGTTGCATGATGTCAAATCCATAGGCAATAGCAACTGCTTTGTTGAGCGCTAGCGCATCCTCGATGATACCTATATATGCTTGTGCGGTGATTGGTGCTTCTCTCCGCGTGGTGTCTGTGGGTAGATGCTCTACAATGCGACCATCCCTAGCGCGACCTGCAGGCGTTA
This sequence comes from Microstroma glucosiphilum, assembly GCF_003144135.1. Classification (NCBI taxonomy): domain Eukaryota; kingdom Fungi; phylum Basidiomycota; class Exobasidiomycetes; order Microstromatales; family Microstromataceae; genus Microstroma; species Microstroma glucosiphilum. The sequence continues at coordinate 653,447 of NW_020289916.1, forward strand.
CAGGATGAGGGCCTCGTACAGTGATGTCGCTGCCACTACTGCTATTGGTAGTTTGTAACGGCTTCGACTTATGTGAGGAGGGAGGCAAGGGTGAAGAGACTCCAGTGTGAGCGCGAGCCTGTCTCTGTAGCTCACGAGGAAAGCCCAAGACGACGATATTGGGCCGCATCCCTCCGAGACCTGCAGAGAGAATAAGGCTCCGCGCTCCTTCGCGCTCATCATTGGCTATCACGACATCAACGAAGGACTTTATGCCACTGAGGTCGACGAGCTTCAACCAGGCCATCTGTTGCTTCTTCAATTCCGACAAGCACTCGGTAAATTCGCCTTTGATGCAGTGGCCTAGGATGTATAGACCGCCTTTCTTCAGACTGTTGCAGAAGATGATTAAGTTCCACTCCGTTCGCGGATTGTTGGCGAGCAGCAAGACTTGTGGTCTCCAGTGCTTGAGATTTGTCTTTCTCTCGTCCAGCCTCAGCAGGTACTTCCTCGTCAGCCAATAATGGATATTGCGGGTGACATCCCCCCAAGGCTTCGGCGGACTGAAGACGTGAATGGCAATAAAGAGGATGACAGCGAGAAAGATGCAGCCGGAAGCGGCTGTCCTGTTTGTGAAGAACATGGCAAACAGACTAGCCAAAGCTCCTAAGCCTGCGGTGTAGATATTGAAGTACGGGAATGATGGCCTGAAGGAGGGAGCTCCGCCGGCTTTGAGAGCCAGACAGGCAAAGCTGAGAACGGCAAAGCATAGGAGAGCTGAGATGGAAGAGAAAATCGTGTCAGCCTCGAGACTCATTTCTGTCTGGCATCGCCATTGGTGTGGATCTGTACCTACAGGTCATAGTCACCAATTGGGCGATCAGGTTCACTGAGTCAACAAACAGTACCATCTGACAGCACACGTAGGTCGCAACAATACCATACGTCGGTGTGTCGGCCAGCTCTGTCCCTTGAGCGAAGACATCCAAGACGGGTAGTAGATGATCACGGGCGATGGCTTGCAGAACTTTGCCGCAGGCTTGGACTCCCAGCAGCGCAGAGAATGCCATACTCGCTAGCGCTCCAATGGTTATGAGAGAAGGCATGGCCGAGATATCTCCCATCACACCAATATCCTGGTAGAAGCTTGCACGGGAGCAGGTACCTGCCAACACGACGAAAGCTCCAGCATAGATGAAGAATGTGAACAGAAGGGACCAATTGGTTCCCTTCGGGATGCTTTTGCTAGGCTTCCGAAGATCTCCGCTCATGCTCGCCCCTGCTAGGACTCCCGTCACAGCAGGGAAGAGGACGCCGAATACAGACGACCAAGTCTCCTTGATGGCGCCATTGGCTGATCCAGCTGCTCCGCTGGTAAAGTGGGGAAAGAGGTTGCTCTGCAGCGTCTCCATTGACCAGCCAGTGTAGAAGACGCCTCGCTCAGTGTCCGAAAATGGGGCGACTAGGACCGACGAGATGGGAATCGACAATATCGAGATACCGAGAATGACAGCCAGAACCATTGTGGCCTTGATGAAGAGCCGAGACCCAACAAGACAGATGACCGTCGAGAGCAAAAGTACAAACGATCCGTAGATGAAATTCCACCAAGGCCCTTCTGGGAGACCGCTCTGTCCGTATTCGGCTCTTCTGCTTTCCCCGAATGCATCAGTGAGCGTTTCGACGAAACCCAGAGCGTTCAGACTCGCATTCAAAAGCTGACCAAGCCAAAAGAGTAGGCCCGTAGCGCCTCCGAACTCCGGACCAAGTGATCGAGAAGCTAGATAGAAGATGCCGCCAGCTCTGACGACGCCGTTGGTACAGATGGCAGAGATGGAAAGTGACGTCAGGGTGTCGATGGTGTAGGACGCCACCAATAGAGCTAGTGCACCAAGTAGACCAGTCTGGCCGAGAACGAAACCAAATCGAAGGAACAGGATAACCCCCAATATACTGAGCGAGACTGGTACGAACACGCCGTCCCAAGTTCCCAGCTTCTTCAAAGTCTCTTGCTGTTCTGAGTGATGCCGAGCAGGAGCTATCGATCTCCGGTCTACCGCCGACCCATCGAGGGCATGAGTGAACTGCTGATCCTCCTCAAAGTCTTGGGCAGAGCTGACTGCCCGCTTCTGTGGGCTTTGCTGCGAGAAAGCTACATTCTTGGACCGGTGCTTCAGGCTTCCGCCCATCCGATCGTTAGAAGCATCTGCAAGAGCGCTGCCTTGCTTGTTTTGGCTCACTTTCCTGCTATTTCGCTTGCTGCTGCTCTCGTCTTTCATGACTTCCGATGCGTCGCTCAGCTTTCTTTCGCTACCCGGCGGGCGATGATATTCCTCGTTGATGCTGTGGGCAAGGCTATGGGGCCTTGAAGCTCGATGCCCTCCCAAGGCCGGGGATCGTGCCCGTTCATTCCGCTCTGGGCTGTTTGTACGGGAGTATGACGAGTTGCGAGGACTGTGGAAGCCAGGCCGTAGGGGCGAAGAGGATCCCGGAATGCCTGGCGAGCTGGGACGAGAGCGTTCGGAATTGAGGTCCATGCGCCTGCGAGCTGCCATGCTGGAGGTGGGCCCTGCGCCAGAGGCCGAACGAGATACTGGGCGAGAAGAAGATGCAGATGCGATGCCATCACTGGTAGCCGTAGGAACATCCTCTCCTTGACTCTCGGATGTCTCATGTGTCTCGTCTTGAGTCTCTCCCTGGTCGTAGTCTACCGGCTCCCTCCTGAGGAGCTGGTTGGTGAGCTCCTCATAATCGCGATCGCCCTTTGAGGATACAAAGTGCGACATGGCAACGACCTGAGGCCTGTTTCTGACGATGCTAAGGCCACTTGGAGTGTTGGCTCAGGGGTGGAGCATTGTCGTAGGTGGGCTGAGGAGGACAATGTATGCTGCTGTGGAGGCGAAGGAAGGAAGCAGTGCCACTGCCTGCCTTTCTGCCTGCACGCCGTCCCTCCTTGCGCCCAGGCGTGGTGGCCCGGGCACACCCTCGAGCTTCTTCCTGACTGGCTCACACTTCCACGACATACAAGTGTGTGTCCTCACCTCTTCACATTATCATTACAACGCTCTGGTCAACATGCCTCTGTCGCCGGAGCTGTACTCCCAGGCGCAACAATGGATCGACAAAGATCCCGATCAAGCTACGGCAGAAAAGCTGCAAGGCTTCCTCAAAGATGAAGACGAAGCGGCACTCCAGCAGGCATTTGGCGAGAGACTGGCCTTTGGCACTGCTGGGTTGAGAGGGCTGCTTGGTGTGGGACCTGGCAACATGAACGTGAGTGGAGTCAGAAGGCGTATGACTCAGTCTTATGCGCTGAAGTGCCCCCTCTACCATCCTCCAGCGCCTTCTGATCAGGGAAGCAACTGCCGGCTTGGGTCGATTTCTGCTGGACAAGCGGCCCTCCTCCAAGGAGCCGAGTGTCGTGATAGCCTATGATGGTCGCCATGGAAGCAAAGACTTTGCTACAGATGCTACAGGTGTCTTGACAGCGCTGGGCATTCCAGTTCGCCTCTACCAGAGCGAGGCTCCCACCCCACTGGGAGCCTTTGCTGTCAAGGAGCTAGGGACTGCTGCAGGTATCGTAGTCACAGCTAGCCACAACCCTCCTCAATATAATGGCTACAAAGTCTACCAAGCTGGGGGAACCCAGATCAACACCCCTGTAGATGGTCAGATTGCAGCACAAATCGGCGAGGTGGCCGCCAGTAGCAAGGCACCAGACTGCCTCTCACTAGAGGAAGCCAAACAGAAGGGCCTCCTCTCTTATCTCACTCCGAGCATGCTCCAGACTTACACGGACAAAGTTCTCGAGTACTTCTCTGCCTCTACCTCTTCTGCCTCCTCCGAGCAGCTGAAGCAAAGAGATGCTCTGCGAATCGCATATACCCCGCTACACGGCGTCGGAGCCCCCATCGCCGAGCTGCTCTTCAAGTCTGCAGGATTCTCAAATACTTGGACGGTACCGGAGCAACGTTCCCCGGACCCTGACTTTAGCACTGTCAAGTTCCCCAATCCCGAGGAGGAAGGTGCAATGGATCTAGTGCATGCCCTGGCCGATGACAAGGAGGCCCACATTGCCATTGCGAATGATCCAGACGCTGACCGGCTGTCGGTGTCTGCCCGCACCAGGGACGGGAAGATCAAGCAGCTCACTGGTGATCAGATCGGTACGATTCTGGGTGACGAGCTAATGCGCAGAGCAAAGTGCGACAAGGCGAGCAACTGGAGCCTGAGCACTATAGTTTCGAGTCGCATGCTCGCTCGACTCGCACAGCTGGACGGCTCCAAGCATCGCGAGACTCTGACTGGCTTCAAGTGGCTCGGAGGCGAAGCCAGGAGGCTCATCGTCGAGCAAGGTCAGAATTTCCTTTTTGCCTACGAGGAAGCATTGGGATACATGGTCTCTCCGCTCGTCTGGGACAAGGATGGTCTATCGGCTCTGCTCCTCCTGTCTCTCCTGGCAGCAGATCTGCACGCAGCGGGAGGACAGACGCTTTGGACCCGCCTGGAGGAGATTCACCGCAGAACAGGCCTCTCGGTCACTTTCCCCCGTACGATTCGACTCGCACCGGGGGCAAGCGGATCGGCCATTATGAAGAAGCTGCGAGCGAATCTGCCTTCGACGCTAGCTGGACAGCAAATCGTACTAGTAGACGACCTTCTCACCCACCCTCCTTACGACGCCTCGAAGTCTGATGGGGGCATCCCGAAAAACGATGTCATCCGCTTCTACATTGGCCAGAAGTCCGACGAAGCTCTGTCTAAGGAAGAAATCAAGCTGACCCTTCCGAGGATCATCATTCGTCCGTCGGGGACCGAGCCAAAGGTGAAGATCTACTGTGAGAGTCGCATCGAGACGCTCAAAGAGGGAGAGCAATACGATGAGAAGATGGAGAAGCTGAGACGTGAGCTTGAGATCTTGGCCGATGGATTTGTGGAGCTCTGCCAGTGAGGTAGGTAGTCTAGACTTTCTCATGGGAACTTTCTATCTCTAGAGGATTGCAAATAAGCGATAGATGATACAATGCGACGTCTTCTTCAACATAATCTACTTCGATACCTACCCTTCAGGACGTCTGAACTTCCTCGATTCCCCTCTGTCGTCTCTTCCACCAGAGTCTTCCACTCTCATAACTCCCCAAGTAAATTCCAGCACCCAATGCAGTCCAAGCACTTCTCAATGCTCCTCCCTTCCAAAGACTTCTAAATCCTTCCTTTGTATAAATGTTGATCATAGTCTTGATCGTACCACTCTGGGGTGTACGAGAGTCATGAGAATCTGCAGCTACCATTATGCGCGTCTTGGCATTATCGATTGGTGTAGAGAGGAGGGCGGCGATTGACCCGGCTAGAGAGGCGGAAGAGGCGGCTACTAGTCCCGGATTGACAATCTCCTGCCGCACACTCTTTGAGCCAGAACTCGTCGATGATGACTGTGTAGAGTTGCTGCGTCGCCCTTTAGAATCGGAACTGCTACTGTCTTCCAACAGAACTTCACCGCTGTCTGTATCGCTACCAAGTTTAACGTCCCACCGACGGGAGAAGTCTTGCCGAAAGTGTTCATAGAGGGGGAATTGCATCGCGGTAAAGGGGAGATTGCGACCTGCTAGGGCGAGATAACCCCGTACGAAGGTCCGGCCAAGGGAAGAAGATGAAGTCGAAGTGGAAGCGGCGCTAGCTACTTGTTTGGCTCCTTCTTGGGCCGTCTTTAGCATTTCCTTTTGCGACTTGACGACGCTGTCCTTGACTGCTGCAGCAGCACCTCCCTTTGGCCCTTGGCCCGATCCAGACCCAGACCCTGCTCCAGCTTTAGCCTTCGGAGCATCATTCGGTCTCACTTGTGCCCTCTGTTTAATGATCTCCGCAGGCGTCAAAACAGCGCATGCAGCCAATTCTGCCAATCCACTAGCGGCAAGATGTACTGCAGGTCCAGCAGGAAGGTGTGGTGCGAGGGAAGACTTTGCGGATTCGTAGGCTGTGAAGAAGATGGCGGCAGCGGGAAGAGTGGCAATTACTACTGGACCCACACCGTGGTAGAGACCGGTGAAGAGGGCGGCTCGAGTGGGGAAGCGTTGAGCTACGTCTGGTACTTGTAGGCGGGTCTAAAGTGGAAGAAGGCAGGGAAGAAGGTGGAGGTGTGACTGGTGAGGGTGGGGGTAGATTGGAAGGCATCGGCAATATAGGGTCTGCTTACCTTGATGCTGTCAAGTGGAAAGATGAGTAGGTCTACGGACAATGCTGCCAGTGCTCCTGCCACTACCGTCGAGTAGTCCATGGTCGAGGTGATGGAGGAAATGAGGGGGTAGAGCTGCTCAGGGTCCACGAGGTTAGTCAGGTCGTCGGTCAGGGTCCACTTGTTCCCTTTCCGTTGCTTCCTTCTTGTGATGCTTTGGCTTCCTGCGCCTGGCCTCGACTGCATTTCCGCGGCTCCACCTGCGAGACGACGCGCCTGTGCAGGCACCACCACTCACACCGTGTTATTTCCAACGTCGCGGGGGGAAAGTGACAGACAAGGGACAACGGCCATCCATCCATCCAGCCATCTGACCACACGCTTGGAGATACCACATCGCACATTCTGAGCGGCCTGTCCACAGTCTGCCACGAGCACATCTATCTGCCAGGCGGCCACCTTTCCCGCGAACCGCTTCCTTGCCCGACAGACAATCTGGGGCACACATCGCCCGCGGCCCCAAATCAAAGACCAGGACCAAGCTCCCCTCCGCCCACTGTCCCGATCACCCGGTCACGCGAGGCACCCATCTCAGCTTCCCAGCCGTCAAAGTCAACCTTCCCTCCCTTTACAAGGCATGGCGGCGCAAGCAGAGACGCCTCAGCTCAAGAGAGCGCAAGAAGCCTTCTCACCTGCTCCTACAGGCTCTCCATCCTCATCCACCATACTCACACCCACACCCGTCTCCCCTCGCAGGGTCAAGAGGCGATCCCCTGCGCCTGTGCTGGCAAGATGGCAGCACGAAGCTGATGTTTCGGCCGACGGAAGCAGCGCAGGAAGTCCAGTGGGATCGCTGAGGGCGATGACGCCGAGTAAAACATCATACGAGTGAGTCTTACTGCCCCTGACACCAGAAGGACTGGGCTTTTGCAGTCCGCTGATGCACTCAGTCCGTTTGCCTTCAATAGAAGTATGAACAAGACTGCGTCGCCCAGCATCCTGGTGCCCAAAGATGTCAATGCCACCACGCCGGAAGACTTGGCAGATCACATCTTGAACCTCAGTATCACAGGCACCACAACTAATATCCCGGTTGGCGCATCAGCCGCTGAGCCTACTCCGGACTCCGGCAATAGGGAGGCAGACGCAGCGACTACAGAGAACAAGGTGGAGGCGCTCTCATCAGAGCCTGCAACAGACATCCCTGCTTCACTTGCCCAGGCTTCCGAGGACATCGCTGCCATCCGAGAAGCCATCTTCCAGCTCGAAGAAAAACGTCACACCAGTGCCAAAATGGCAGATGGAGAGATGGAGGTGGCCATCATCCACATCGATGGACGACTGGAGAGTATCTCCGCTAATGTACAGCAGATAGAGTCCGCGCTTGCCCGCCAGGGAACAGTGGATGGGAGCGACGCAGAGCGCAAGCAAGCTAGCGCAAGCGTCTTCGATTTCGGATTCGCTAATCCAGCGAGTAGTAGCTCGGGCGACCTCCAGTCCGCCTTCGAGGATCTTGCCAGCGATTGGATGGCTATCCAGTCCGAGGTGGACACCCTCAAGAAGGAATTGGGAGACACAAAATACGTCGAGCACTTCCAGACGTTCAGCAAGCAGGTGACCGACATCATGGACAGTCTGGAGAGAGCGCTCACAGAGTGTTCCACCTTTGTCACGACGTTCAAGAAGGAAGGCCTGGCCGCGAAAGGCTCAGACGACGAGGAAGACGAAGAGATGCGAAAGCATAAGCAAATGCGGCGGTTCGAAGCTGCAAAGAAGAGTTTCAGGACGAAGCTCTCTTACTACCTCCCGCCATGCGAGCAGACGTTCACCTCCTTCGAGCGCAGTCTCAAGGACCGAGGGACTTCGCATGGAGCGATCACGAGGCAGCTCGGTGAATTGAACACACGGTGGAGAGCCCTGAAGGAGAAGTCGAACAAGGTGGATCGCGAGCTGAAGAGACTAGACAGAGCGTTCACAGATGCTGAACAAAAGAACCAACCAAGTACGAGCACGCAGCCTGCCACTCTCGAGGTTCCGACATCTGCAGCTCTGCCAGCATCTCCTCTACCTGCAGACAGTTCTCTGCCATCCACTCCACTCAAGCCAATGAGGGACCCAAGCCGAGTCTTGAGCTCAGGAGCAGGCGAACGCTTTCCTGGACCACCTCCGGCGAGTGGCGGCCTGACAAGAAGTCCAGCAGGTCCTTCTTCCTTGTTGCTCGTGCCCTCGACAGCGTCTCGCTTGCCATCGACATCTACAAATTACACTCACGTGTTTCCGGTGAGCGGGTCAGCGGACGGACAAAGAGGGTCTGCCGAAGAGCCCCTCCCCAGGACGAGCGGCCTCGAAGGGACTCCGCGTACAGCAGCGAAGCGAATGTCCGCTTCCCCGGAAATGCTGAGGGGTAGCACTGCCAGCCCGAAGCGGAGAATTGTGGGACTGGGTCCAGTTGGCTCTACGGCCAGTCAAGCTCCCAGCAGCTACCGCTTTGCTTCCAGTGATCTGGGCACAGGCACCGATCGCAATGCTGCTCTGGGATTCAAGACGCCGCAGCCCGCAACGCCGTCCCAGAGGGCGAGATCCGAGGCAGTACCTCGAGGTATGGACAATGATGCAATGGAGATGCTAGCCGATCGGCCGAGCTCAAGAGCCTCTGCTGCTCCTCCCACTACGCCAGCTGCGGGCAAAGCAGCCGCTAGACGACTTAGTCAAATTCCTGGCCCCACTCCCAGACCTGGGTCAGCAATGTCGAAAGCGCGTTCGACCGTAGGCAGCTCAGCACCGATGACTCCCAGCGCTAATCGACTTTCCTACGGTGGTGGTGCCAGTCGTGCCGGCATGCAAACTCCGGAGCCTGTGATCGCAGCGCGAGTGAAGAACTTGAGTGTGTACAGCAAGCCCTCAAGCGGAGCGCCTTCTACATCAAGTGCCAGCAATGGGCCAGGAGGGTTGGCAACGCCACGACGGAAAGTATTGGGAGGCCCTCCATCGAGGCCTCCTGTGTCGCGTTCCTCCATCCCACCAAGTCCAGCCTTGCGCGTCAATGGTCGTACGACGCCTCTTTCTGCCTCGGCTCTGGCAAAGGTCCCACATGCTGCCCCGATGTCGATGAATGGGACAAATCTGTCTGCTGGAGAGAGGAGCACCAGTATCACCCGCCCTCCTTCCGTCGCCTCATCCAGCGTTGCCAATTTCCGAGCCTCAAGAGCCTCGATCATAGCCGGCAACGGTCTGCTTGCCACACCCGCCTCGAAGCGAAACGGAAGGGAAGGGGCAACTACTCCTACACAATCCGAAGGTGGCTACTCTTCCTTTTCCCAGGGGACTGGCTTTGGTGGGGCAGCAGGAGGCCGGACCTCCCGCGCCGGCAGCATCGCTCCCACATCTCGCTTCCCCTACCGTCCCAATCCTAACGACGCCTTGGACGTAGCCATCTCCAAGATCACCAACAGGGAGGGCGTCTACCTAACCCGTGAGGATCCTCCTCTGCCTCGTGGGCAAAAGACTGACTCTGGACCTGGCAAAGAGGTGCGAGCACGCTATAGGTTCGGGGATCAGAGGAGCGTCATGACGTGCAAACTCCTGGAGTTGCACAAGCCCGCTAGGGCCTCTGCCCTTGTGACTCGTCAGATGGAGGAAGAGGGAATTGATGAAAAGGGAGTACAGAGAAAAGTACTGGTCAAGGTACCCAGTAAAGGATTTTTGGATCTAAAGGTCTGGCTGAACAGCTCTTTTGCGCAAATGGATGAAGAGGAAGATATGGGCAGCGTTAGCATGATCAGTTATGGACCTGATGAGAGTTTGGGAGAGACGTTCTGAGAGCGAGAGACGAGGGGAGGGTGGGGAGGCCAGAGCGAGATACTTTACTTGTACATGACTTCCATCTTGATTGTAACAACACTTTGCTCAATTCTGCACATTTTGTTTGCCCACGAGTCATGTAATGTTAAAGGTATTGGCAAGTATCATTCTAGAGAGCGCCTATAAGTACAGTACAGAAGCTAGATGCAGGAAAAAGAAGAGTGACAATGGCAGAAGTGAGTATCGGAGAGGATGCGGAGGAGATGGAAGAGGAATTGGACTAGCAGCAAGGGGGGTTAGCACTAGGACTTCAGCCCTTGAGAAGACCATCCAGAGCAGCTTGCATGCGTTCCATGTCTGCTTCTTCCTCTCGCCGCGAGGGAGTTGCTTCTTGTGCCACTTCGGGAGCTTGCAACTCGGGGAGAGGATCGGTTGAGGCTTGTCCCAGCTTGCCTGAAAGGGGCGACAGGGGTGGGGGAGAAGAGTATACCAGCATGTGTCAGCGAAGCGAGCTCACCTGAGGTAAGAGGACCCACCACGTTAGAATTCGGGTCGACCACTCACCATCTGTCAACTCAAAGAGAATCTTATCCACCTGTCCCTGCGCTTCCTCTTCCAGCTCTTCCTCATCCTCCCCAAGAACTCCACTATCGAGTGTGTCCTCCATCATCTCCTCCATGATCCCCGCCTTGACCATCTCTGCACTCATCTGTCTCATTGCCGCGCTCATCTCTGGCAATTTGACAAGCTGATTAGACATTTTCATAATCTCTGCCGATTTACCCATTGCACCCGTCACCTTGTACATTGCCATTTGATGATTCAACTGTAGGCCAATGGAGTTTAGACGAGCCTTAGAGGTAGCTAGACGATTGCGCTGGGCATTTGAGCGGACCACTTCACGAGCAAGGATCTTGGCGGATTTCAGATCATTCTTCTTTGCTAGACGCTTCACTTCGGCCTTGGCCTTGATGACGGATGCATCGATGTTGCGCATCTCACGGTCAAGCTGACGTTGCTCGGAGCGTAGCTGGGATTGCACTTGCTTCACCCGCTCTGCGAATCGGGACAAAGGGAGCAGGGAGGGGCAATTGAAGCGAAGGGCATCGTTGTAAGACTGTGAAAATTGTGAACATCACTGCTCCTGCTCGTTGGGGACTCACCCTCCTTTGTGGGCCCAAAGAGGAGCCGATTGACGGACTGCATCCTCACAAGCGTTCAGGCAAGACCAGATGCGTAGAGGGAGGCGCAGAGTTCTTTGACTGCTCTGACAGGCGAGAGAGTCTGGGGAAGAGCGCTTGCTGAAGTCTATGCAGACAGATGGAGCTTCAGATGGGGATTGATATGGGGCGCTGCTGAGTGAAACCTGGAGGGCAATAGCAATGGCGTTGGCGGTACGGGTGTGATTGGGGACCTCGGCTAGACGTTGAGCCCTGAGTCGACTCCACCTTGGCCCGGATGTCGGATCGGAAGAAGCCATGGGTGGCACGGGCGAGACGCGCTCTGTGCTGGCCTGCCTGCGTTGGTGGCCCTTCCCTTTCCTGTTCCCGACGTGCCTTCTTCTCCTCCTTCCCCCCTCCCTCTCTTCCTTACTGGTGTCCGCTCCTCCTCTTCCTCTGCCCCTCATGAGTCGCTTCGTGCGTCCTTCCAAGTACCGTCACGTCTATGGCTCCCCAGCCAAAAATGAGGTGTGCTACCAGAACGTAAAGGTGACCAACAATGCTTGGGACACCAACCTCATCGCAGCCAACAAGTCCTATGTAGCTCTCAATTGGCAGGCTGGCGGTGGAGGAGCATTCGCCGTCATCCCCACTGCCAAGACGGGTAAGCTTCCAGACGTATATCCTCTATGCAGAGGTCACACTGCTGCTGTTCTCGACACCGCCTTCAGCCCCTTTGACGATAGCCTCGTCGTGTCGGGAGCCGATGATGGGTATCTGGGGGTGTGGAAGATCGACCCTAGCTCATTTGATGTTCTGGATATGAGCGCAAAGGAGCTGGAAAGGAGTGGAGGCGTCAAGGACTTGACGCCGGCTGCCAAGATTGCTGCTAGCAGCAGAAAGATCGGTCAGGTCCTCTTTCATCCCACCGCGTCCAACGTCGTCGCGGCCGCCGGAGGAGACCACACCATCAAGCTGTGGGATATCCAGTCCCAACAGGATCGCTCCACCTTGACCGGCTTCAGCGACGCAATCCAAGCCATAGACTTTGATTGGACCGGAAACACCCTCATAGCCACCTGCCGTGATCGAAAGCTACGGACATTCGATGCTCGTAAGGGAGGTGCGGCTGTACAGACGACGGACGGTCACCCGGGTATCAAGGGATCAAGAGTGATTTGGTGTGGATCCACTGACCGCGTCATCACCACCGGATTCAGCAAGACGAGCGACCGCCAGATGTTCTTGTGGGACTCCAAGAACCTCACCAAGCCGCTCAAGACGGTCAGCGTAGACACATCGAGTGGTGTCATTATGCCCTTCTGGTCAGACAACTCAATCATTTTCCTTGCCGGAAAGGGAGACGGCAATGTGAGATACTACGAACTGGAGAATGACGAACTGCATTACCTCTCGGAGTACAAGTCTACCGACCCTCAGCGTGGGCTCACGTTCCTGCCGCGACGGGATCTCAATGCCGACGAGAATGAGATTGCTCGAGCCTACAAAGTGACAAACAACATGGTCCAGCCGATCTCCTTCATCTGCCCAAGGAGAGCGGACTCGTTCCAAACAGACATCTTCCCACCAGCCCCCTCGGCTGTTCCGGCAATGAACAGCGATGAATTTTTCGGGGGCAAGTCAGCGCTGCCGAACCTGCTGAATCTGCAAGATGGTAAGGGCGTAAGCGCCGAGCAGGGTCTGGCGCCGACCTCTTCGAGCGTAAGCTCCGCTCCCGCTCCTGCCCCTGCGCAAGCACCCACTCCTCCAAAGGTCGCAGAGCCAACACAGGCTCCCGCACCCACTCGCTCCGAGCCCCTGCCCGAGCCGACACGGCGGACCGCTGCTGCTGCCCCTGCTCCTGCGCCAACTCCAGCTGCTTCTGTTCCTGCGCCATCACCTGCTCCGGCTGCTACTGCCACCAAAGCAGAGCCTGCACAGACGTCTACCACTCTACCCGCCCCTTCCAGGCGGGAGAACGGTTCTTCGGCTTCCTACTCAGCATCGCCAGCGGCCTCCAAGACCTACACACCCTCATCCTCTTCTCCTTCCACTTCGACTGCCGGACGTGGCGTGACCTCGGGTATGGGTGATCTTGCATCCGACCTTCAGCGCCTTCTGGTGGACTCGGCAGCAAGGGACGCTCGGCTGCGGGAGCTGGAGATCGAGAACGAGAAGCTGAAGACCAATGCTGATCGGGCTCGGGAAGCAGGAGATGACTCTTCTTCGTTCTCTGCTGACCGCTTCTTCGAGACGCAGACACCACCAAGTAATCTGGAGGAATTTGGAGAAAAGGCTAGAGAGTTTGTGAACAGGCATGGGGCTGCAGGAAGGAAGGTCGTCCTCGTCACGGTGAATAGCAGCGATTCGAGGGTGGTGGACGAGCTCGTCTTCCAATAGAGAGGGAGGAGAGCCGGCACAGTGAGCAGGGCGATTTCCTCGGCGTCAGTGAGCTCGTCTTTCTGAACAGCGATGCGTCTTCTTCCTTCTCCCTGTCACCCTTTCCCGCATGTCCCTCGTTTGCCACGATTGGCCCGCTTCGTATATCCTCCTTCTCGAATCGAAATACCTTCTCAACGATAGAGCGGAGGAACGACGGTACCTCTGGAGCAGAATGTGTGAGTGGTCTCGTGTGTAGCTGACCTATGTTGACTGCACCCGAAGACATTGACTGACATCGCTCGCGTTGCCTTCTTATTGTACAGCGTACGATTCCTAGACAACTTCTCAGCTGGCACTCGCGGAGCCACTTCAGCAGAGTACTTTCTCTCGCAAGGCTACGCAGTCATATTCATGCACCGGCAACACTCCCTCTCTCCCTACACACGGCATTACTCGCACACAACCAATCCCTTTCTGGACCTACTGGAAGACCCAAGCATATCTCTCGACTCAGAGCAGACGTCCCAGACCGCATCCTCGTCCTCATCCTCCATCCGTGTAAACGAAGCAGCCGTCGAAGGGCTACGTCCTGTCCTGCAGTCCTACCTCTCTCACGCTCGCTCTCCAGAGCAAGGGGGTCAAGGCACCCTGCTCCGTCTTCCCTTTGTGACGGTGAATGAGTACCTCTTCTTGCTGAGGGAGATGAGCGCGGCAATGGGCCCGCTCAAGAGGAGGGGAATGTACTACCTCGCGGCAGCCGTGAGCGACTTTTTCGTGCCGAACCAGAGGACGGTGAGTTGTGTCTTGCCTTGCAGAAACTACCTTGACTGCCGAACGACAAGGGCTGAACACCTTTCCCCGTTTCTCCCCTTCCCTCCCTTCCCCCGTCTCTCAGCCACAACACAAGATCCAATCCTCCAAAGGCTCCCTCGTAATCGAGATGGACCAAGTTCCCAAGGTCCTCCGTCCAATGGTCCAATCCTGGGCTCCTGCAGCCTTCATCGTCTCTTTTAAACTCGAGACGGATGCTGACATTCTAATTCCAAAAGCAGAGGGAGCATTGGAGAGGTATGGGCATCAAGTCGTCGTGGCGAATGATTTGGCGAGGAGGAAAGAGGAAGTCTGTTTTGTTAGTCGCAAGATTGGACATGGAAAGGTGGACGGGAATGGGACGTATGAGGCGAAATGGCTGCGCCTGGCCAAGGGGGAGAAGAATGAGGCGGGAGGAGTCAAGGAGATTGAGGAGGACATTGTTGCTGAGCTCTTGAAGCGGCATCAGGCTTGGATTGAAGAGGGCGAGAGCCGCGGGGAGTAGGAAAAGGGCGACAGCCCACCTCGGGTAAGAGATTGTAGAGGTCGCTGGCTTTCCGTACACTACATGTACCCGCAAAATAATTCGTAGCAACAGCAGGAATAGAGAATTCTAGAGAAAGAATCCCGCGAGTGATGGCGGGCGTGAGCACAAAGAGAGAGGTGCAAGAAGCATCGCAATTGTCTAAAAGTACATTGGTAATATGTTCCTCCCCTGGGCCCCTTCATTGCCTTTGTCTTCAACACACTGTGCTACAGTATCACTGCAGAGCGCGCACCGGCGTGCTTGGCGAGCTGGCAGATCGTTTCCTCCCCATTGCCGGGCGGGCAAGCGCTTCAGTCCTGGATCGCCCTCCACCGGGATCACCTCCTTCGTCCTCGTTGCCCTCCTCTCCAGACCTCTGGCCTTTGCCCCTCTTGTGTTCTTGGCTCCTACTCCTGCTAGAATTGGCCATGTCCACAACTTTGACCTCATCACTTCTCATTGCCCTTTGCTCGCGCTCCATCGCCTCCTGCTCCTCCTGCTCCTCTTCGCGCCTAGAGATCCGCAGCGTAAGCGCGCTAACGTCTACTCTATAAATCTTAACTTCCGAGTGGGCATGTACCAAGCGACCAGAAGCGACCAAAGGAGAGGCATTGTGTCTATCCCTTCCGATCGCAACAGATCGGGAGCGAGGAGTGCGCTTGGTCAAGGGACTCATGTCCCGCGACGGGTTGCGAGAGGAGACTTGCGAGTGTACTTCGGAGTGGTCTAGAGAGGATAGGGGGGCGAGAGGAGCGGTAGCGGGTCCCTGCCTGCCGCGACCTCGTTGCGGACTGCTGGGTGTGGCCTCGTGCGGAAGAGGAGCGTCACTGTCGGCATTGCTACCAGCTCCATTCTGCTCGCCATTCTTCTTTGAGTCAGATCGAGCCTGCAGCCTACGAGCGAGGAAGCGAGCATCCATCAAGTGCATCAGCTCAGGACCGGGCATTCCCTTGTCCACTGCAGACTTCTCGAGGTGCGAAGCGCGGCCCCTGCCAGAGTCATCTTCAACGCCTCCCTCGGTGGCCATCTTCGTCAAGGAGTCCATGGCGGAGGTGATCGAGGCGTACGAGGTGAGAAACCGCCCACCGGCTGGACGAGCTCCTGCGCCCGTCGCACTGACTGAGGCGGCCGTGGAGTCTGGCTGAAAGGTACCTGCATTCGATCCTGCCCCACCACCACCGCCAGCCATGGTTGGAGGCTCAGGCATAGAGGCAATGACGTTACGTAGCCGAGACTGGGCACGAGAGTGGCTCGGCGTCTTGACAACGTTGAAGATCACCAAGTCTCCACTCGGACTGAAGCTAGCTCCGCATCTTGCTCCAGGCAGAAGACGAATCATCTGCCCTCGGATCTTGCCTCCTCCCTTCTCTGTTGCAGCTTCTTCCTCGTCCGAGTCTTCGCCAAAGGGAGCACTCTGTGGTGCGAGGACAACATCGTCGCCCACTTCTATGGTGCGACTGCCGGCCAGGAAACGAGCACAGGGCTTCATGCAGCCTTCGAGTTGCGCAACACACTCGGCAATGATAGCTCGCAGTGCTCTGAGGAGAAAGGCCCTAGTCTTAAGAGAGACAAAGGCATTGTGATCGAGATCAAACTTGGGCGCTTCGGAAGGATAGGAGGCTGGGAAGCGGAGGGAAAGTCGCATATAGACCGGACCGCCCTTGGCCCATGGGCCGTACAGGCACAGTATGCAGGCTCGCTTTGCGATGTCAACCTGCGAGAAAACAGAAACGGGGTCAGCTTGGTCTCATCGTCGAGACGAGTACGCCAATGGGCTCACCTTCTCGTATGACACCTGCGGAATCTCTTTGCTGACATCAATGATTTCCTCTTGCAGATCAATTTCGCCGCTCTTGTCCACGTCACTATCGTGTCTGACCATCGGGCTTCTTACAAGGCCATCCGAGACCCCTCTTGACATGACACTCGGTCTCTTCAATACCAAGTCTCCAGCACTTGAACTATGTTTCATCTCTTCACTCTTCGATCTTCGAGATCTGTGGTCGTACTTGTCCACCTTGACGCCTGAGATCCACGATACCGCTTCGTTCCGGCTACGTCGACTCTGCGAGCTGTAAAGCGTGCCTACCTTCATCCTCAGGAGGTCTGCACCTAGAGCGGCACCAGTCCCTCGAGTCATGTACGTTGAAGCGGCTCCCTGTGCTAAGCGCTTGCTTCTTCGCTTCGACCGACGAACCGCAGCACTTTCGCCTCCGCTCTGCGCCCCAGCACTCGCTCCCGGGTCGGCTCTTGCAGTGAGAAGGGAAGCGTACCGACCGCCCGCTAAAGCATTTGCCGGGGCGACGAAGGACGAGGTCCCGGTACTTGCTACCCCGCCTGAGCGGCGAGTCTCGTGCGATCTCGTCGAAGCGGCTCCACCAACCGTCAAGACGGAGCCATACGACTGGCCCTTCTCACCGATACTGGCCCCTGGCTGACTCCTGCTGACACTCTTTGGAAATGATCTGGACAACAGCAGATGGGAGGATGGACTGGCCGCAGAATGTGAGAAAGGGCCCGCTCCTCCTGTCCGATCTGTCAATGAGCTGCTCAGAAGGCCCTTGCTCGGAAGAGGGACAGGAGATGACGTGAAATCTCCCTGGTCTGTAGACCCTACACGTGCGGCGGCCCCACCTGGTGAAGTGGCAGCAGAGGTTCCAGCAGAAGGTTGCTGGTGGTGTATATTCGGAAGCCGCGTCTCGTTGCCGCCAGCAGGGCTCCTACCCTGTTGCCGTTGCGCAATCAAGTACGGCGGATCCCGATAGGAGATGTCTTTTGCGTTCTTCCGGGTTTGCAGCACCTTGATCTTTGCTCCAGGTCGATGTCCAACCTTTTTCATAGCGTCTTCAGACACCGGCCAGAGCCTCAGAGTCTGATCTTTGCTCCATGTGATCAATTGGAACCTTCGGTCGTCATTGTCTGGATCGGCGCCTCCGCGGGATCGGAAGAGATACTCCTTGACGATGTCCTTGTGCCCGACAAACTGCTCCGCAGGTCCGTTCTCAGGATGTTCTTTGGACCACATGCTCAGAGTCGTATCACCACGCTGAGGCAAAGTCATCACTCCTTTACCGAAAGGTAGGTGACGAGCTCTCCAAATTGGCGTCGACGTCTGAATGACTTGCTCTGGCTGGGTGACGAGAGAGCGTGTAGCAATGGCAGCTTGGGAAGCAGGGGTGCCGAGATCCCAGAATTTGACAGCTCCATCGAGGGAGCAGGTGACGAGGCAGTCGAGTCCTCTACTTGATGTAGCACGACTCCAATCCAGACCATAGATCTGATTGACGTGAGCTTCAATGGTAGCCAGGGGCAGCGCTCCCTTGCGCTCGTCCCATATCAGCACCTTATTGTCTACTGCTGTGGCAAGTCTATGCGGGCTAGAACGGTTCCACTTGATCTGCGTCGCCGGCGCATTCCAAGCAGAGTAGCCCGCTACGGGCTTCGACGGCGTCCTGAGATCCCACACCCAGCTCCAGGCGTCGATTCCGCAGGAGGCGAGGACATCGGGGTGATGGGCAGAGAAATTGATATCTGTGATAGCTCTTGTATGAGCAGACAGTACGTACTCGATTGCTGATGATCGAGGAGAAGAAGTGGAGGCAGGAGCTGAGAGGCTCTGATGAAGCGGGTTGACAGACTGAGATTTTGGCGAGGTGCCCTCTGTTGGAGAGGTAGAAGCAGTAGTGTAAGTCCCGCCGGCGATCTTTGTCGAAGCTGAGGCGCTATGTACGCCCGAGTCGCGGTTTGCCAGGGGAAGAGGTCCTCGCGGAGCTCCTTCGGGTCTATCGAGATTCCAGATCAAGAGGCGATCGTTACTGGTACTCGCGACCCAGTGAGCGCGGGAAGGGTGAGGAGACCACTGGACATCGGCTGCCTCCCAGGTAGATAGTTGAGCCAGGAAGCGGGGCGGAGCGAAGGGTGACTCGAGATCGACAATGTATAAGCCTTTCCTTGCGGCCAGAACGACGTCTCGGTTGGCTGTGAAGAGAAGTGAGCGTGGATCGCAGCGTGAGATCCCCATCGCATCGCAGCCTTTGTGGTCTGCAAAGATCGGATTGTGCCCTTGTGCTCTTCATACTCACCTGGACTGAGACTCATGCTTCCCACAGGCTCATTTATGAAAATGCTAGCCGATTTGTAGAAGGTAGTATCTCTCCGGTTGCGAACCCCATCGGTAGTATCTCTCCGGTTGCGAACCCCATCGGTAGCATCTCCTCCGTTAGCAGGCGCTCGACTGTCTCTGGACCGCTCGATGTTGGCCTGGAGACTGGTAGCTAGATTAGAGACGGCCGGCAATGGCGCCGGCTGAGCCGAGCTGCCATCCTGAAGCGACGCTGGAATGGTCATGTTGCGTAGTGGCACCTCCTCAGCCACCGCTCATGGAGTACTCAGAGCGTATGGCAGCCTGTTAGTAGTGGTGATGCTGATGGTCTGGGTGAATGTGAGGAACCGATATCGGAAGAAGGCAGAGTGGGGTCGGGCACGGACGGCGCCTCCGCGGAAAGAGCAGTGGAGCAGCCGCCAAGGCAAAGCGCCAACGTCGTCTAGGACCCGGTACACACGCCAGGACCTTGATACCACCTCCTGTGCTGTAGTCGTCTCGGATATGGCCTCGCTCGCCATCAACCCCTACAGCGAGGCAGTCCTCTACACCTCGTCCTCCTCGCGCGACAAATGGGACAATAGCGCCAATCTCTACTCTCTCATCCTCTCCATAGATGCCCTGGAGCGCGCCTATGTCTCTCAGGCGGTGTCCGATGCCCAGTATGCGCCTACTTGCACCAGATTACTCGCACAGGCAAAGACGTCCATCAAGCTCGTCACGGGAGCGGGAGTGGCACATCCGGACGACCCACCGAGTGTCAGGGACTTGGACGAGTTCATGAAGCTGTGGGACGTGAGTAGTAGGGGCTCGTATGGGCGGCCAGACACCTACAAGATTGCATATACTCACATAGACGCTCATGTCTCCTTTGTCCGCCCCTTTCGGTTCCTCAGCTCGATCTCCCTCTAACATCACATCGTCTCTCCCTTGGTATTCCAGCTACTCTCGAACATCCCGGCGGCGGTTCCTCCTCCCCCTCTGGCATCCCCGCCTCCGACCGATCAAAGAACGTCGCCGAAACAACGCAGGCGTTCATCACACTCATGGACGCGCTCAAGCTCAATCTCAAAGCCAAGGATCAGCTTCACCCTCTACTAGGAGAAGCAGTGAGCTGTTGGAATCGTAGTGGGGGAGGTGGAGGGGAGGAAGGGCAGGGGGGTCAGAGGGGCAAGTTGGTCGGATGGCTGATTACCCTTAATCAGCTCAAGGCGAGTGATGAGATTGATCAGGATCAGGCGAGACAGATGCTATTTGATGTAGAAGGAGCATATCAGGCCTGGTTCAGAAGCTTGCAAGGAGGATGACCAGGTTCGAATCTGCTGTGGTCAACTGCTCCCTTCCATTGTATTTTTATGTCATACATTCACAGCATTCGGCTCTGGGCCTGTACAAGTCAAGATGAGTGATGGTAATGATGGTATTCGCCCATTGTACACTGGTCATGCCGCAACTTTCCTGCTCGGATCGGCTTTGACCCTCTCCTTCAAGTCGGCCTTGCTGATCGGCAGACCCTGGTCCTTCCACTTTTTGATATAATCCCTGACTTTCGTCTCTACCTCTTCCTTGCCAGCGCTCCTTCCAAATGCATCGACGAATCTCCCCTCTGGATCCATCAGATAGAAGAAGATACTGTGATCGACGAGGTAGTCTCCCGACGGGTCCGCGTTGGGCGGGGTGGAGAAGTAGACTCGATACGACTTGCAGGCTGCTTTCACTGCCTCGTAGGGCCCCGTCAGGCCCACCAGCCTTGGGTGGAAGTCGGCGATGTACGTAGAGACCAGCTGAAGATTGTCTCGTGCGGGGTCGCAAGAGATGAAAATGGGATTGATGATGGGGCCGTGGTCCTTGTCTGAACGTGTACGTGGAAAAGCAGGACTGGTATGTCAGCTCTGGCTTCAAGTCCAGCCATCCCGCTTGCTCGGTATACTCACCGACCGATTTGATGACCTCTCCCATCTTGTCCAGCTCCTCGGGGCAAATATCCGGGCAATTGGTGAACCCAAAGTAGATCAAGCTGAAGGCTCCCTCGATGTCCTCATGCGTCACACGATAACCGCCCTCTTCGCTGGCCATGGTCAGCTCAAAGGGGCCTCCGATGCGTGGCCGGCCCACCTTGGCAGAGGCGGTGTCGGCTGCTTTCCTGGCTGCCACCTGGGACCGCTCATGCTGAAAGTAGATGAAGAGACCTACACCCGTGACGATGAAAAGTGCAGCTGCTCGAGCATTGAAAGGCTGTGAAGTAAGATGAGCGCAAGGCGGGTATAGTCCGGCAGCATTAGCCACAGGTCTTCGCACGCAACTTCAGAATCGCCAAGCCCACTTACGCCGACTGCGGCCCTGTCCTTTGCCTTCTCCCTCTGCTCTGACTCAGATGGCTCGTTTGGGAGAGAGGAAGCGAATCGGCGAGGAATCTGGGGGAAAGGCGAGGGCTGAACCCGCGGAGCAATGCGAGGTGGACGAGAAAGGCTGCCGTAAGACCTCTTTGCACAGGGCTGACTTGGCGCCAGGACCGCTGCCCCGACTCCGGCTTGAAGCCTGAGTGTTGATGGTCCAGCAACAGCTTGAAGGCTACTTGTCCTGAGAAGCCTGGTCATGGTATGTTGTGCAGACATTGCAGTGGCGGGTGGTAGAAGGAGGGAGTCAGGGTGAGGGAGGAGGCCTGGAGTCAGTCCGAGGTGCACTCAAATATTCTCGCGCGGAAAGAAATCGCCGAGTGGAGAAACGGACGACGACGACGACGACGACGGCTGCCCGCTCAGAGCACCATTCCCTTCCCCCTCCTCATCCTACCGACACTCGTAGACGACGGCAACTCTCCACATTGGCATCTGCCACCTACCAGCTCCCGCGTGCTCGTCTTCGCCGTCGTCTGCCCATAGTGTGGCCCCATGCTCTGCACCCTCTCTCTCTTCTGGATCTCAAATCGGTAAGGGCGCATCCCGCCCCTTGTCCAGTCGAAAATACACTCCTCCGAGCGTCCTTCCCGCTGTAGGGTAGCAGGCACTCCCTCTTTCCACCATTAGACCGCAAGACTCTTGGTATGTCTGAACGGCTCAACCACCAACAAAGCTCTGACCAGGCCCATCCACTTCATCTATCACCAACCTCTGCAAGGGCTACTCCTCCTCAGCCCTCTGCCTCGCAAGCCGAGCAGGGACAGGCACCAGTCGACGACGAGCATCAGGCAGCGGCTACACTGCCACCTCGGTATTCGCCCAGGGAGCAGCAGGAGCACTCTCCTCAGGCTACGACCTCAGCTTCAGCGCCCTTCTACCCGATACCACCGGTCTCGTCGTCCCTTGGCCCGGCGACGCACTCTCAGGATCCATACCCTAGATCAGATTCGCCGCGGCGCAAATTCCCCATCTCGACCGGCAGCGCTGCTTCCCAGGTCAACGCTTTCAAGCGGGCTAGAACATCTTCGCCTGGGTCTGAAGCTGGTGCTACCTACTCGGCTGCCAATTCGGACTTTGGTGACGTCGAGAGCCCGAGTGTGCAATCTTCCAATCATCACTCCGGTCAACACTTGCATCGCCCTCACCAAGAGACCGCTTATCTGCAATCACATCCGATGAGTGACGCAGGATCATCTCTTGGGGGCATCATTGACGCCAAGGCTCTCCGGCTAGATGAGCCCACCCCACCTCCTGATTCCGCCATGGCTTCCCCCTTGCTTCGCACAACAGCAGGAACAGCTCCCACACAGAATGCGCCCTCTGCGACCGAACAAGCTGGCAGCATCAGAGAGCTTATGACCCTACCTCTCAAATCAGGCGATACCTGGTATCTTGCCTCAACGACGTGGTTCAAGAAGTGGGCAGCATTCTGTGACGCCGCAAAGGAGGTTCCTGGTAGCGAAGTCCAACACAACGTCGGAGCCATCGACAACTCAGACCTGCTCGCCGTTGATGCCGACAACTCTCTTGGTCAAGCATCTCTTGCGCCGGATCTTCGGGAGCAAGTCAATTTCGAGCTGGTGCCTGCTGAAGCTTGGAATCTCCTTGCAAGCTGGTACGGAGTCAGTGGACCAGTCTTCCCGAGGCATTGCGTTCTAGGACCTGATGGAAACACCGTCACACTCGAGCTTTACGTACCCATGATCAGCTTCACTCGGCTTGTGTCCCCGATCACTGGGCAGAATACGACAGAGATACCTATAGCAGTCATCTCGCGAGCCACACCGCTGCTAGAGGTACGTCAGCGTGCAATGGTGGAACTGCAGATCAAGGTGGACAGCGAGGCAGACGTGCGGCTCTGGACACTGCCAGATAACGTCTCTTCTGTGGTTGAGCTCAACGCCCGGGAGGCCCAGGCTGCAGAAGGCTATGAGACCGTTGAAGAAGCAATGCTGTCCGAGCAATTGGCTGCTCTTCTCACTCGACCTCCCGGACAGGTTCAGCCGTTCGGTGTCGAAGTCAAAGGATCAGACGGCGTTTGGCCTTCTGATCGTGCAGAGGTGCAATCGCCTGCCAAGGCCAGCGTGCGGAACATCTTCGCGCAAACGGGAGGTGACTCTTTCTCCAAGCTCCAACAAGCGTCCCCGGGACCAGTTGCTATCCCTGAGCCTCAGGGTGCGACTCATGCGCCAAGAGCGATGAGTACACGCTCCAAGACCGCCAGTGAGCGTTCAAGTGGCGTTATCTTGGGTCTGAAAGGCTTGTCGAACATGGGCAATACATGTTTCATGAATTCGGCCTTGCAGTGCTTATCGAACACTCCCGAGCTAAGGGACTATTTCGTCTCCAAAGTATTCGAGGATGAGATCAATGTGGACAACCCACTTGGTAACAAAGGAGCTCTTGCTGAGGCATTTGGTCATCTCATTCAGCAGCTTTGGTCTGGCTTTGGAACATCGTTTCAGCCCCGAGACTTCAAATGGTCACTCGCTCGCTTCGCTCCTCAATTCTCCGGCTATGCTCAACAAGACACCCAGGAGTTGCTGGCTTTCCTCCTGGACGGACTCCACGAAGATCTCAACCGAATCAAGAAGAAGCCATATATCGAGTCGCCCGACTGGCAGGGTGGGGGGCTCAAGGAGATGGTCAAGTTCGCCAAGAAGCAGTGGGAGATCTACAAAGCAAGGAACGACTCGGTCATTGTCGACTTGTTCCAAGGACAATATCGCTCTACGCTGGTGTGCCCCGAATGCTCAAAGGTTTCCATCAAGTTTGATCCCTTCATGTACCTAACATTACCGCTTCCAAGCAAGGCAAAATGGAGGCACCAGGTCACCTTCGTTCCGTACGACCCACAGAGCCCTATAAAGACGGTGAGTATAATGTCATACGAGAGGCAAGTTTACTCATGGCTGACAAACAAACACATGTGCCTTGGTCTCGCCACAGATCAACATGACTTTGTCCTATGAATCGAGCATGTCAAAGCTAAAGCAGGTCATCGGTGAAGTCACCGGTGCCAATCCCAAAAGGGTGAGTCCAAAGGCGGTCTTAGTAGACGAGAAGGACCAAGAGGTTGACCGACCACCATCGCTCGCTTCTCGCCCCACTGCAGCTCATTGGCGGGGAACCTTACAACCGCAAGTTCTGGCGCTTCTACTACGACTACGAGCCGGTCCATGTCATCGAGAAAGCAGACCACGTCTTTTTCTGGGAACTCCCAGCAGACTTCTCCCTGAGCCCACCCAGGGTCAAAGGGCAGCAAAGGAGCTACTCCGAGCCAAGGCCCGTCGAGCCTCAGGCATTCGAGAACCGAGCCTATGCATCTCTTGTGTCGGAGCACGAAAAGGAGGAGCATGTAGTGCTGCCTGTTTTCACCCAGGTGCCCGATGAAGCTGCTCCCCGAGGTCTGCCATTCTTTGTCTCTATTCCTAAAGACAAGGCCAATGACTTAAAAGCAATCCACCAAGCAGTCTTGGAACAGTACAGCCGATACTCTCCAAACGCTGCAGAGCTTGCGGCCACGTTTGAGCCTCCCCGAGGACCTCTGAACGCCGGAGATCCTACCTCTGCTGCCCCTCTTGGGCACGATGCCACGGGCAACGGCAGCTGGGAGATGATCAACGCTCAGCAGAAGCCTCTTGATGAAATTTCGGGCGACACATTTGCCGAGATCACGCCAAACGGTGATGTCATCGAGACTTCAGCAAGTCGATCTTCGTCCCAAGAAGCGGCTGCAGCTGTAGGACCGAGCATCATCGAAGAACTACCACAGGCTTTACTGCCGGCCTACGAGATCCTGTATATGCTCGTTCCGCCCGGCTCGAGTAAGCCTTTGTTGACCGATGGCACAGCTTGGGAAGATGCGAGTGAAGGCCTTCTCCAACGAGCTGAAAGACTTGGTGTCCAAGGACCCAACGCAGAAGAAGAGATTGCGCCTCCCTCACGCCCTTCGGTACCACTAGTCTACACAGGAGGAGCTCTCGTCTGTGTATGGAACCGTGGCGCCGCCAATGAGCTCTTGTCAGCAAGCTCACTTGAGAATGAGTGGGGAGACTTGCGAGAAGAGGTGGACGACCCTCAGACTACTCAAGACAAGATCGCAGCTACGCAGAAGAGGAAAGGCAAAGACACGCTCCACATCGATGACTGTCTCGATGAGTTCACCAAGGAGGAAAAATTGGGTGAGGAAGACCCATGGTACTGCCCTCAATGCAAGGACTTCCGACAAGCCACCAAGAAGTTCGACCTGTGGAAGGTCCCCGACATTCTCGTCGTTCACTTGAAGAGGTTCAGCGCTGGAAGGGGACTGCGCGACAAGATTGAGACGGTCGTTGACTTCCCCATCGAGGGTCTGGACCTGACAGCTAGGGTAGAGGCTGCTAAAGCGGTGAAGCAATTAGACGAAGAGAAGGCAGCCGGCATGACAGATGATTCGTCTAGTGCAGAAAGCAGCGGCAGCGCTTCTCCTACCGCTGCTGATGGATTGGCCGCCCCTGAGGACCTGAGCGCCAGCATCCTCTCGGCCATTTCGGAAGCAAATGACGATGCTGTCACATCTGACAAGCCCATCTACGATCTCTTTGCCGTTGACAATCACTTCGGAGGACTCGGTGGCGGGCACTATACCGCCAGTGCCAGGAACGACCTGGACGGCAAGTGGCACTACTTTGACGACTCTCACGTCCGAGAGATTCGCGACCCAGAGGAGGTCAAGAGCTCTGCGGCATATCTGCTCTTCTACCGTCGAAGGACTACTAGAGCTATCGGTGGCAAGACGAGGGAGATTGTCAAGACTGCCAGGGCCAGGGAGGAAGCTGCTGCTGCCCAGCGACCTCCCGCTTTCGACGCACCCTACGAAGGCGACGAGACGATGAAGGTTACCGTCGAAGACTACCCGTCTTCGTCCTATGCCGGTCCCTCTTCCCTGGCAGGCATCCAGGCGGCCTCGAGTATCTACAGAAACACGGGCAGAAATGCCTCTTCCCGCACCCTCGATTCGGACGATGCAGAGGACGCGCCACCTATCGCCCTCTCGTGGGGTCGCGACTCGCACCAGATGCCCGGAAGCTTCCACCCATACGTCTCGCCTGGAAGCTCTCCCTCCCCAGACGACTCGAACTCTTTCGACCCATATGAAAAGGATGATACCCCGCCTGAGAGCTTCGGCGGTGCTCCTAGTGGCTATCATGAATCTTCCATCCGTTCAGGCTTACGCGCAAGGAGGACTCAGTGGATCGACAGCGACGACGATGTTGAGGAGCCCGAGGCGGTGTATCGCGGTGTGGGAAGACAGCAAGACAGCAGTAGCAGTAGTGGAAGTACTGCTCTGCTAGGTCCGGCAGCTGCTCATCATCTGCCACACCAACAAGAACCACCACGATATACCCCTCGAGCTCGGGGTGGGGCTGGAATTGGGGATGGAGGCGATGATGACTATGACGAGGTTGCGGGAGTGACTTCTTCAGCCCCTGATAGCGGTGCAGCGGGCGACGAGAGTATCGCTTCGGACGAGGCGGAGGGCGATGTTTCCAGCGATGAGGAAAGAGGAGCAGTCTCCAGCGATGATGGAGAGGTGGCTCCGCCCAGTGTTGGCCGAGGCGAGATAGTAGGCGGATTTGGCGATGAGCAGGACGACGGGGAGGTTCATGCCCTTGGGAAGAAGGATTGGAGCTCGTAGAATGCCGTCGATGACGACGAGGACCACCAAGGAGAAAGATCTTTCAGACCAGTAGCCGCACTTGAACGGTCAGCCATAGAAGATCTGAGGCTTTTATTTCCTTTGCCGGGAGCTAAAATTAGAAAGACCGTTGCCGCTCTGTACATCTTTCGGCCCCTCTAATAGGGAAATTTTCAAGAGGTCTTTATCCAGCAGCTCACAGCAGGGGGTGGCACTTAAGCGTGATCTTTTGAAATGTGTCGATTGGGTAGATCGCAAGTATTTTGGGTCGTGTGTGTGTGTGTGTATATGAGTGTGATATGTATACAAGCTCCCTCGAAGTTCCTCCCTCTATCCCCTCCCTCCTTTGACCACACCCGCGGCTCCCTCCTCCTTCCTTCTCCCCCTTCCTGCTGCCCTCCCTCCCTTCCTTCTTGAGACTGAGACTCAAGGTCGCTTGCTCCTTGTAGCAGTGACGGCAATCTCCCGCCCTCTCAAGCCCTCCAGATGAGGAATGCAATCTTGCCAAGGTAAAAGTCTGCTGGTGTGTGCAATGGTAGATGAAGCATGTGGAGGGGAGGGGGAGCCAGACGAACAAAGATGGGTCAGTGTCCAGTACGATGGAGCTGTACCTCGGAGAAAATCGACTTGTTGTGGACACTGCTGTGAGCTGGGATACTGACAAATGAAGTGGTTTGTTTCTGTGATGGGAAGAGAGGTGGGGAGGGAAAGGAAGTTGTATTGAGGGAGCGACAAGGGATGAGGTCAGTAGAGTGAGGAGCGCGAAGCTCAATGCAGTCATCGCTCACCATGTGTGACATACGATCCGACTAGGAGATTGCAACAGAGAGTATTTGTAGGTGAGGGAGGCCTCATCGGTCAGCTCTCTACCCCTTAAGCTTGTCAGCCTACCTGCTGCGCCAAATACTCACAATTTGCTCCCACTACGGTATGCCAAGTAGGTCCACACTGTCTGTCCATCTCCCTCTTGATATGAGCCGCAATATCCTTCTCGACTGTGAACTTGTTCAGTGCATCTTGAGCAGTATCGACTGCAAGCTGTTGCATTTCGTCAGACATGTCTACATTCTTGATGACGGCCCTGGCTGCTTGCTGCTGTTGCTGCTGAGCGGGAGGAGCTGTAGCGCCAGAGCTGGAAGAGAGGTCTGCATGGTGTACACCGTTGGGTACCATGATGGCTATGTGAGGTACGAATAGGTGATGGTGTTGGGTGTCGCGATGAGGTTGTGAAGTAGACGCAGCTTCTCCTCGTCGTCGTCGTCTTGACGGTGATGATCGTCGTGGTCCCTTGGCTGCAGCGGAAAGGGAAGCGTGGGGGGCCCTCCGACTCACATCAACACTCGACGAGGAGCGCGCGCGCAACGCGAGGCTGCGAGGAGACAAAGGCGACGACGATCAAAGGAAGAAGATCTCAAGTCGCGGCCTTGGCTCGTTCCATCCCTGTCTTCTGATCCATCACATCCAACAACGTCGTGCGTCGGTATGGCTGTAATGCCACTTGGTACATCATGCAAGACGTCGTATGCCCATACACTCTGATGCTCGATCTGCCTGTACGCTAGCTGGCCTCTTGTCCCCTTGCTCCCCTTTTCCCCCTGTCCTCGACCACCTTCCTTTCTTCCTTCCTTCACCCTCCACACTCACACACACAATCTCAGGACCCTTCTGCCCGCCCGGTCCTCCCCTCTTGGGGAGAAACTCTAACCGAGAAAAGCGGTTCCTGGTAGGTCCACAGATGCATCTTTCTCTCCTCTTTCGAGGAGCAGAACACCCATCACACTCCAGTCCTCCCCTCCTCCTTTCTATGCTCTACTAGGCCTAGAAAGGAAACCCTTATAAAGTGGGGGGAGGGATATCCTTTGGGATACTCGCGCATTCTGTGTATCCTGCAACTATCATGCCTCGCAACTGTGAAAAGGTTGTGGGGAAGGTGGGAGCGGGGAGATGGGATGTGTGAGGAGCTGGATGGTGGGACATTTCAATTTTCCCTTTTTTGCTCGTCGTTTGGAATACATACATCTTTCATACCCTCTTACTTCAGACGTCTCTGCATTTGACTGGATCACATTCGCGCAGTCTGAGAGGAAAAGACAAAGAAGGGAATGGGGCATTGTGGCAGCAGTCAAGAATGCAGAAGATCAAGGATGGAAAAGGAAGCAACGGGTACTGGGGCGAGATGGGGTGCAGAGGGAAATGTCCATGGCCGGGTACGGCGAAAGACACAGGCAAGGCGTCAAAGGGAACAAAAAGGTGCTTGCAGAGATGCAGCAGGAGATGAAGCGAAAGATGGGACGACGAGAATGGGGGAAAGTGAAAGAAAGGTCAAAGTGGGACGACTAGTAGCAGGAAGTAGAGTAGTCTTGCTGCTCAACTCTTGGAAGGCGCACTAGGAGCTTTCCTCGTAGGGGTAAAGCTCACACTTGCCCTCCTGGGAGGCACCGTAGGTGCAGGAGGAGCGGCTCTACTGCTCGTCTTGCGCGTCGAAGAGGGAGTACCTCTAGCGCTACCGGTACCTGTACCACTGCTGTTGCTGTTGCTGAGGAGGGCTGCAGCTGCATTGCCCGAGCTCGAGACGGGTGGCATTCGCTTGGTGGCTAAGGGAAGCGTAGAAGGCTTGATAGGCGAGGTGGGCCTGGAGTGGGTCTGCTGACTCAGGCTCTGGCTCAGTGGACGAGGTGCAGGCGTTCTGCTTGAAGTGGGAGTGCTGAAGGGCCGGCTGCCGGTAGCAACCTTGGCAAGGGCAGGGTTCGCAGCGGCCTTGGAAGGGACAGCTCTCTGTGGAGTGTTGGCTGCGCTGATCGACTCTTCTCGGACTGTGGCAGGGGTTGCAACAGCACGCTTGGCGGCGACTGCACTTCCGGACGTCTGCTGACCGTTTGCAGAGGACGAGGAAGTGGCGCCAGGCTGGGTACTGCTCTGAGCAGCATCTCGAATGGTTTCAAAGGCCACCTGAGCCCACATTGGATTGGGAGGTCGAGGTGTGTGGATCATCTCCGCCATAGCCTCGATCCATTGCACCTTCTCCTCATCCGTATCAGCAAAGAAGGAAATCCTCTCACCGTCTGCAAAGGTGATTCGGAATGACCTCGGCACGTTGCACGACTCGTCGGACTCCTCGGTGACATTATACTTGTGGATCACAGCACCACTGCGAGTCTTGGTGGAGGCTCCGTTCTTCCTGACTGGGTCAGAGCTATAAGGATCCCAGGCTTCTTCGATCTTCTCAGCCTTGGAGAGATCGATCTTCACCGTGGGTCTCTTGGTGATTTCGTTGTAGCACACCAGGTACGAGCTTTGCGCCTTGACAGGTCGTCTTCGCCACGTGCTGCAGTCACCGCCCTGTTGAGTCAGAGTCCCTGATAGCCTCTCTCCACCGTGGTGCCACTTGGCGTACTGCATACCTTTGATACACTCTTGCATGTTCTGCGGCAGCATCTGCTTTGGTACACTAGGCATAGGAGGCAGGTAGAACAAGGTGATCTTGAGCGTTCCTCGACTTGAGTTGACGTTGCGTGAGAGGTTGGAGCCAGAGCGAGAGTCCACACTGTTCCGTGAGAGGGCAGACGGAGGGTCGGCGACGCCATACACTGGCAATTCTAGGGTGAGTGCTTTGCCCAGGCACTTCGAGGCCACCTTCTCAAAGACGATGTTGACCTTGCCAAGAGCTCCCTCTTGATTCAGGAACGACATCAGAGATGGCTCAGCAGGCTTTTCTGCCGCATCGGCGCGACTTGCCTGCTTCTTGGGACTCCGGAGAAGTCGGCTCATGAAAGACTTCTTCGTTGGGCTTGCTGGTGGTGTGGCTACTGCTGCCGAGACCTGTCGCGATTTGGCAGCCTGAATCAGGTGAGCATCCCTCTGAACATAGAGGGTCAAACTGAATTCGAGATTCTTGTGTTGAATCAGCTCAAATTCCTGCTTGATGGAACTGACTGACCCTTGGCCTGGTCTCAGCGTTGACATGCCCGTCTTGACGACGTGAAGACCATTGTCCAGGATGGAGAAGAAGCGCGTGGTGGCCACGAAGGGGACGCCGAGGTTAGCGGGCTGGAATGACTCGACAGAAACAAAGACTTTGCCCGCCGCCTTCTTTGGATTCTCGCTCGCACGGTATGCTCGCATCTCCTCTGCATACTCGTTGATGTCGCTGGGTCGTCGCAGCTTCCTCCAAGCTTTGCCAGAGTCGACATCGCCTGCCTGACGGGAGTGAGAGACCTTGTCGTCCACGGCTGCAGAGTAGGTCCCTTGGTCCTTCACGTTATATGGGTTGTCACCCTCGCGGAAGATTCGACTAATGTCTCGACAGAGACCATTGCCAAAGCCGACGTCTAGAGCTTTCTGTACGCTAGTGTCTAGATCTAGCTTGTCCAATTTCAGTCCCTGGTCAATGCTGGCGCGGGTGCGCGTAGTGGTGAAGTCCGGAGCTGAGACATCGTCTTCGCCCTTTACAGCTGCCTGTTCTGCTGGTCGAGCAAAAGGGGAAACTGCATCACCGGTGCTGACGCTGCGCTTCCTCAACGCCAACTTGCTCCTCCTCTGGCGCAGGATGAGCTCTGAGGTTGCCGAGCCAGAGACACTGGGCGTGAGCCCACTTGTCGATGCCTCAGACGTTGGCGTCACTGTGGAGCTCGATGTTGCCGTGGAAGTTTGCGTCAGAGGGGCTTCGCTAGAGGCTAATGACGCAGCGGCTTGTGTCGGTGTAGTTGATACGTCATTCTGATAATCAGAGGGCTTCGACCCCTCTGCCTGTTGGGCAAGACTCTCGCTCAGCTTCTCCAGAGGGCTGGCATCAGCCCCGATGGTAGCTTCCTCGAGGGCAATGGGCCGCGGCTCTTGCCTCACCTCGAAGCTGGTTGCCTCGACGTGGGGACGAGGACCCGCGGTCGGTCTCTGAGGGACAGTCGACAAAGTCATGCTCTGAGCGGGTCGAATACTGCCCGCGGGCGCCGATGGACGGCCCTTGAGAGGCGCCTCGCTGAGACTGGAGGAAGAGGGCAAGGACGTATCTGCCAGGTCGGCCATTGCGGCTGCTTCCCTTTCGGCGGCCTCGGCTTGAGCTCGCTTTTGGCTTGCAACTCGTTCCAGCACCGCGTCTCTCGAAATGTGCGGGCGTCCCCCGGCTCTGCTGCGCGAAGTCGTTGCGACCGGCTGAGAAGGTGCCACTGGAGACAATGGAGCTTGTTCAACCTCTGGCATCCTTTGACTGTCGAGCAGAAGTGGGCTCCAGCTTGGAAGGGTCGGCAGTGTAATGCCAAGCGTACTCGAGTGCGTGTTTCTGCCCTGCGACTCCCACTCATCAATTTCGGAAGGGGGTGGCGGCAGGGCTCGAGCCAAAGCTTCAACGGCCGGATCTGCGGTTGAAGACCTGTTGGGCTGCTCCAAACAAGTCTCGTCAGCGCTGCTCGTATGAGAGACTGATGCTTGTGCTGGAGCGGGGGCGGTATGTTCTGACTCAGACATTGACGCTTGCGACGGAGATGCTGGAGACTTTACGGTGCAAGCAGCAGATAGGCGAGCGGCAAGGGAGCGAGCAGTCGCGGTTGCCGGTCTACTTGCAGGGCTGCTAGGGCTAGCGAGCATGCTCGGTTGGCAGGTCTGTATTGGGGTAGCAGGAGATACATGGGCTGGCTTGGCGAGCAGATCGGTTTGCAAGAGCTCGTCGACGAGGCTGTCAATGCGATTGATGCCTCCAAGGGTAGCGATGCTGGTGTCACCAGGAGGTGAGCTTGATTGGAAGCTTTTTCCGAATGTCAAGGAGAACTCCTCCATTGGCGAAGAGGCAGGAATCATAAAGGCTGGGCTAGAAGGCTCTGCAGCTTCGGAGGCCTCCGAGGCAGAAACTGCTCGGGACTCCGTCGAAGTCAAGGAGCAATTGTCTTCATCGTCGGTAGGCAGATCCGACATCTCCGGGCTCGACGAGGCGCTAGCAGTGTTGTTGACCATCATGACTCGCTGTTGCTTGACCGTCCCTCCATTGGTCAACCAGAACTCGGAGTCCGATACTGAGTCCACTGAGTTGCCTCGCTGCTGCTGCATTTCTGAGGCCGTCTCTGAGGGATCGTCACCGTTGAATCTCAGACTGCTGCCGGCAAAGCTGCTCTCGCCATCGAATTCTTGGACGTCCAGCTCGTCGTGGAATGTAACAGTCTTGCGTCTGCCTGCACCAGGCTCTTCGCAGTCACCATCTTCGCGGTCTCTACCGGGTTCGCGAGGGTCATTTGAGCGGTTGGCTTGAGCCAAGCTTCGGGGGGTTGTAGCTGTGTGAGTCCGGGTGGATGATGAAGCGCCGCGAGGCGTCAGCTCGGATTGTGCATCTTGCGTAGGATGCTGTCGGCTAGGTGTCGATGGCGGTGAGCTCAAGTGAGATCGCTGCATTCTCTTTGGGGAAAGAGAGATCGATAGGGGTCGCGTCCGGGGAATGTTCTCCGTTGCATCTGGTGACTGGGGGGCATTTGGCTGCTTGAATGGACTACTGGATACATATGAGCTCTTCGTCAGGACCTCGAATCCTCTACTCTGTCGCGGGGCTTGAGCACTGGGGTGTAGACTTTTGCCAGGGCTGCTCGGGGCAGAAGTGTATTCGTTGAGCTCAGGAGAGCGTGGCAAGGCATCTGAGCTGCTTGTACCTCTCGTTTCCGCTGCAACACCAATGCCCAGACCTACGCCCATCCTTGTAACAGTGGGCGACGTGGGAGTATCTTGAAGATTGAGGAGGGTAGCTTGACTTTCCGTTGGCTTCTTAAAGGGGCTGTTCGAAACATACGCACGACTACGTAGGGCATTTGGGTCGAAGGGACGGCTAGGCCTCGAGGGACTGCCGCTCTCTGATGTACTCAGGGCTCGACCATGGCCACTGCTTTCGCTTGACGGACTGAGAATCTCTGGTCGGTTGGGACGCTGAGATGACCAACCACTGCTCGAGGCGACAAGGACATCAGATTTGGTGGCGATAGGTGAGGAGGACATCTGAGCCACGTCTTGAGGGGGTGACTCTGCTGATGCGTGTGTCCAGTGAAAGATGTAGAGGTCGAGCGCTTGCTGGCTCTTGCAACAAAGTGGGATAACGAGGTCTTGAAAGTTGAGGATGAGAACCAAAGCGGAGATGAGTACAATAGACAGAAAGATCCGGGACGGAGTGTGACGTGCGGCGGCTGCTGTTGAGTGACGGAGGAGCGAAGTGTAGATCTTGGCTCAACCAACACTCGTCGCGACTGTCACGTGGGTCTTTCCGTCTGGTGCCGCGCAAGGGACCCCCCCCCCCCCCCCCCCCCCCGCCCCCCGGCTCCCCTGCGCCCCGCTCTCTCGGCCGAGGCTCGGCATACGATGCACTTGGTTCGCTTCCCATAGCAGAGGACCCTTGACCTCGGCAGCAGCAAGTGGCAGTTCCCCGATCATGGAGGATGAAAATACCTACCGTTATCTTGGGAGTCGAGATCAGACACCACCAGCGCGGAATTTGCCAGTGCTCTACCCTTGCCCACGCCGGTCTCACTCTACCATTGCCTCACTTTCCGCAGATCTGTGGTCATACGGGGAATCCGGCTCTCGGCTGATCCTCTTTACGTCTGAGGCAGGCCTGCAGAAGCACGCCAAAGAGATACAGTGTCCTGAGCAGCTCCAAAGCCAAATGCCGATGACTTGGCTCACCCAGGTTGCCGCTGCTTGCCCTTCTGCACCTACCATGATGCCGCTGCTACCCGTCTCCTTGCATTGTGGGGGGCTTGCAGAGACTGATGGGAGCGGAGGCAGCTGTGCTCACGGCCATTCAGGTCGGGTCAGGCGTCTCCGAAAGCCGCCCACAAAGTTTCGAAAGTTTGGCGACGGATATCTCCGCTAGAATTTCCTACCTCCGCTTGAAATAGAATCGGGCACAACGTCGCTTCCCAAGCGAGATGATGTCGAGGCCCCGTCGGATTTTCAATACGCGGGCAGAGGAGACCCAAGAGTCTGGGACGGACTGTCAATCTCACTCGCTTGCCCGTTTCCAGCTGCGCCTTGCTCTCCTCTTGCCCCGATGTAGGTGCAATCTGGTGCGGAGCGATTGCCGTTGCGACTGGCCAAGGACCATCTGAGACACTCCCGGCGCGATGTCTCACGGAAGAAAGGAGCTTGATGTCTCTGCCTCGGCCTGACAGGAAGATGCGCCGAGCCAGACGGAGTAGGCAGGAGCACTGTCTGGGCCCGATGGAGGCATTTGCTTCCATGTAGGGCGTTGCCCTCTCCATCTCTCCCCCTTTTGGATGATCAGACCCTTCCTTCCGTGTTAACGTCAATACCTCGTTGCCGTTCTGTTTTCCATTACGCGCCTGTCATCCACAATCATATCATCGCGACCTTATCATCACTTCCCTCGAGTGACTGGCTCGTCTCACGTCAACTGCTCCACATCTCTCGGATGGAGTTGCTGCGCCTCGCACCTGTGACTCGAAAGCTGCAAGTGTGAATTGGAAGTTCGAGGAAAGACGCGCCAGAGGCAGAGGTGCCTCTACCTCGCCACAGTCTTCGAGGGCATTGCTCGTACCTCATTCACGCGCCTTGCCTCTGGCCTTGGCTCATGGCAATGGCACCCTCTTCTAGAGGAGCCAGTCCTGTCCCAGAAGGCAGCAGGCGAGACGACCTTGCAGCTTCACCTTCTGGAACAGAAAGTGAGCCGAACAGGGCAGGTCAGGACCAAGTGCTGAGTCCCTCGACGCAGGCAGAGCAACCAGGAACCGCACATTCAATCCAGTCTGCATCCACCGCGGACTCCCTGGGACCATTATCAGATGTTCCTCCTCATCGCTCGATCGCGGATGCAGAGTCAAATTTACGGCTCGAAAGTGCCAGCAACGAGGTACAATCGCGGCCACGTCAAGAGCCCCTTGTTTCTTCGACTCCGCACTCTTCTCTTGCCTCATCACCATCATCCTTGAGACGGTCGAGCTTCCATCATAGCTTCCCGCCAAGGCACGAAGAAGAGACAAGCACACTCAGTACAATAGCGCTTCCCTCGGCTCGGCAACGAAGATCCGAAAGATCAGCTGAGAGCCGCTATTACGGCAATGCCCCTCTTCAGAGTATGGCGCAGCCACACACATCGTCGCAGCATCTCAGCTCCAGTCATGACCTCGCGGTGTCACCCACAAGTTCCTCATTTGTCCCCATCTCTACACCGCCTATACCTGGTGAACGCTCAATAAGGCATCCTCGACGACGGTCTTCGTTGCCCAATCGGAGTCCAGACGTAGACTGGAACAGGCCTGACATGCGACCCACTGTCAGCGCTCTAGACTCTTCAAGGCGGGCTTCCACTTCCGGTGTGTCGACCAGCAGCAGAGGGAAACGGAGGAGGGAAGACGATGGCATGGGAGACTCTTCTCAGAGCACACCGCCTAGTCAGCGCGCAGGACCCTCGACGAGAATATCTTTCAGTGGAAGTAGCGGTATGGGAAGCCGGCAGAGTAGTTTGACGGGCAGTGCTCGGGCAGACAGCAGTCGTGATAGGCTGCCTCCTATTGACTTGCACGAGCGGTGAGTACACTGCCCATTGCATGGGCTTCTGTTTATGGGTGAACTGACTCTCTATACTCGCCCTTTGCTGTGACAGTCATTATCACCTCATCGTAGTCCAACAAGTGACATGTGGATGCGCGTTCGGCAGTAATCTACTCTCTCGGGTCCCGTGCTCTCCCCCTCTGATTCTCCGGCTGAAGGTCAGCGACAGTGAAGGCAGGGAAATTTCCAGGTGAGTGAGAGCGGGATAGGGACGCCTACAGAGGGCATCCGTGGTGCAAAGCGCTGACGTCCTCCCTTCCTGTTTCCATAGTTATGATGAAGAGCCCTTCCTCGTCTGCCAGGCTAGCTTGGTGACCGAGCAAGGCGAGCCTGCAGACCTGATCGCGCCTGTAAGGGCACCGAACTCCTCTCTGGGGATGTCGAGAGAAGCTCGGATGCAGACTCACCCCTCCGAACAGCGAGCGACACCATCGTCCAGCCTGAGCCGCTCTGCGAGTCCTTCACTTTCTTCGACTGCCTCGACTACAGTCGCGCCAACTACGGGAGTGCGAATGCTCTATGGTAGTCTCGTCGCGAGCCCGCAGCGTTTTCGACGGCCTGTGGAAGAGGGCACCTCCTACGCAACATATTTTATCTTCCCAGAACTATGCATCAGATCCAGAGGAAGGTATAGGGTCCGCGCCTCTCTCGTCAGACTTCCAAAGTGAGTTGTATCAGGATCCCTTGAGTGTAGAACGGGTCAATTGACAATCTGTGCATCCCTCTTCAACCCAACAGGACTCCCTCGATACCCTCACCAATGATACCACCCATCAATGAGCCTTCAGAGGCTCTCACAAGCATTGACACAGACGTCATCCAAGTGGTCCTGACGGGCGACTTCGTGGCTCCCTACACGACCGACATCACCCGCTGGTTCGCCAGACAGGGTGCAGCTTTGACGCTTCCTGCCAGCGAAAGGCGCGACTGAGGGCGCCCACAAATCGGGGGGCCTCTCTGCTTCAGCTCACAGTAGAGGTAGATTGCGCTGAACAAGCTGCAACCCTCTCTGCAGAGGCTCTGTTCATTCCTTTGTTTGCGTCTCATCTCCTCATGCTGCTGTACCTGCTTACTTCCATCGCTTCTATAATAGTTTCATGCCCTTTTCCCTCCCTCTGCTTCTCTTTACTACGGACGCCCAACGTGGGCCCGTGCCTGCGCCTTGTGACTCGGACGAAGCTCGGCTTCCTTTTTCCCCTACCCTCCCTCTTCATCTCGCCATCGTCTACCACTTCTTCAGCGCCTCTCTCGGGTACCATGCCAGAGAAGAGAGTCTTCGTCCTCGGCTCGGGAGGTTAGTATGAGACTCTGGCAGAAGGCTCCGGCCCTTCCTTACATTCTGTCCGAACCTCTTGCGAAATCAGCTAAAGCTCAGCACAGGCTAATCATCCTCCTTCTCGCCTATCTCTCATTTCAACATTTCCCTCGATACTCTCATCACAGTCATTGGCCTCAGTGTCGCACTCGAGCTTCAAATTCGCGGCTATCGTGTAAGCATCATAGCTCGTGATGTCCCTCCCAGTGCAATCTCAGAGACCGAGGCCTCGGGTACGGCATCCCCGCTTGACTCACAGGACTGGGCTTCGCCGTGGGCCGGCTTCAACTGGTGCTCTTTCGCTCCTTTGGAGGACAAGGAGACTCAGAGAAGAGATAGAGCTACATTTGTGAGATGGTTGGAGATGGTAGACCGGAGAGAGGTGCCAAGAGAGACCATGGAGCTCGTGCCTTTCACAAGCATCACGAAGGGCGAGAGGGATTTCTGGTTCGAAGATCTGGTGCCCGATGTGAGTACAGCATTCGTCGCAGATCGATGGTAAAGTGAACTAAGCAGCTGAATTGCCCCTCTCATGCCAGTTCAAGTACATTCAAGACACCTCTGCCTCTGCAGGATTCACAACTGTGACGTACAAGTCGTTCGTAGCCTCTGCTCCCGCCTATCTCGCATATCTAGTGTCCGAGCTTCTTCATCCCAAGAATCCTTCTCTTGTGCCCGTGGAGTTTCATCAGAGCTCAGCTTTCTCCTCACTGGCGGAGGTCTTCTCCCATCCCCTGCTCTCATCCGAGAAGGAAGAGGATGTCCTGCTCGTCAACGCTACAGGGATGGGGTCGCTATATCTATCTGATGTGGCCGACACCTCAGTGTACCCTATTCGTGGCCAGACAGTTCTGGTCTCGGCTCCATCCTTCAAGGCTGCTCCTGTCTGCGTCATGTCACTGCAGTACGATGAGCCAACATATGTCATCCCTCGCGGAGCCAGCGGTCTGGTGATTTTGGGAGGAACGTTCGAACATGACGATTCGCACCGGGGCATCAGACAAGATGCTACCGAGAGGATTCTCAAGGATTGCCTTTCTATTTGCCCTCAGCTTCTGGCGCACCTGCCAGACTATGAGAAGGTCATACAAGAAGATCCAGAGGCCTGGAGGAGGCTCGAAGTAGTCAAAGTCAACGTAGGAATCCGGCCAGCGAGAAAGGGAGAGACGAGGGTAGAGCTCGACGCCGTCAAGGACAGCAGTGGTAGATTACGACCTGTTTTGCACGCGTATGGTGCCGGAAAGGCTGGATATCAGAGCAGCGTTGGAATCGCGCAAGAAGCAGCTGATTGGGCTGACAGACACTTTGGATGATAGCGCATCAACACTCGACTCCAGCGTCATCACATCGCAATGGCCATCACAAGCGAAGGACGACACTGGTCCGACGTCCCTTGCGAGCGTCGACCGCATACTTCGCTCGGAAAGCTGCCATACGGAGACAAAGCTCACCGATGCTCGGGATGCAATTTGGACAAGTGTGACAGGACGGCGGACCGACTGTCAAAGCGCAATGCGTCCAATCTGCCAGTCATTGCCTCTGGATGACCACTCACGCCATGCTCGGCTTCGCCAAGGGACTTCCGAGGTGCGGTTCGTTTGTAGCATGTGTCGAAGCAAACAGGCGCAGAAGCGCCGCTTCGCACCATGTGCTAAATCAGATACGAGTGCCGTTGCATCTCTCGCGACCTCTTTGCGGTATAGCAACATTTGGTCGGGCCGGAGCAATCAGACCGGAGATTTCGACTGTGGGCACGGTGATCCAGGACCCAGGTTGCCTCGCTGTGTGGAGTCGAAGCAAAAGCAAAGCCTAGAGCTGAGGGTTTTAGGAAGACAATAAGAGGTCTTACCCATTCACTGGGAAAGGAGCCCATCCAAGACTATCTGAAGCTGGACTTCGACACCTCTGTACATCCTCTGCTGACGCAACAAGCGCACCTAGCAGCCTCCTCGCCTCCTTTCCCTACTACTCCTCAAATTGCCCTCCAAATGAAATTCAGTCTTGCACCACTCGCCCTTCTCGTCGTCGCCACAGCCTGGACAGCGGGAGCGACACCTTTGCCTGCATCTGCCGTCCGCTTGTACATTCGAGGCACAGCAGAGCCTTACACCGGTCTAGTGGATAAGTCAGATTTGTCAACGCTCAGGAGGGAGAAGAAGATCGACGACGACCTCTTGGTGAGTTGAAGAGACGAGACGTAGTCCCTGCTCGAAAGGTGGCCACTCGCTGACAATCCAGAGCATGGAACTAAATTCTGCCAGCCTCGCTTCGGAAATTTCTTCAAGAAGAAGAGCAAGGCAGGGCCGAAGCTCAATGCCGACGGCACCCAGAAATCGCGCTGGTTCCATACCGAAGGGGAAAATCTCTCCAAGTATCGCAAAGGGAGGGCATGGATGGACACCCAGAAGTGCATGGCGTGGAATACGAGGGAGGCTTGTACGAAATGGTAACGGCTCCTGTAGGACAGCCGCTGCGCCCCTGTGCGACTTACCTACCCCAGCTCTCGCTGCTTGTACACCGCAGGAGTAATTCCACCGTGATATGTCCGTAGTGGACTGCGCCAAACTCGTAGCATCCGTTCCTTCTGAGAATCTTACATCCAGACAGGAGATCCTTCGTTGTGCTGACAGCTGCCTCAAACGACAGGCCACCGGTGATCCCCGCATTGCTGTTGCCGCCGCCGAGAGCCGGTGACGGAAAGGGAGGGTGAGGGTGTGGCGGTGTGGCTGAGCGGAGCCAAGGCCAGCCAAGTCAGGTGGAGCAGCCAGGCCAGGACCAGATCACCAGAGACAGACAACTTCCTTGTCTGCTTCCGATCACAACCCCCTGATCCCAGCATCTCTTCTCTCCTCACTACTCACGACTAGCTCTCGTAGAGCACCATCACTGAATCACCACCGATGTTCAAGGCTGCAAACCCGTACGATGAGATCGTCAACAAGGCCACCGCAGAGACGCTGACCAGCGAGAATTGGGAGCTCAACCTCAATGTATGCGACAAGGTCTCAAGCGAGGGAGAGACTGGGTGAGCAACAGATGCAATTTGACGCGCACATAGAGCACTGTACTGACATCCATGATTATTGGCCGGTGACGTGCCTCTCTTAGCGCCCGCAATTGTCTGGCAGCCATCCAGAAGCGCATTATCCACCGCAATGCAAACGTCCAGCTCTACTCACTCACACTATGCGATGCCCTAGCGAAGAACTGTGGCGTCGAAGCCCATAGAGAGTTGGCATCTCGTACCTTCACGCAAACGCTACAAAGGGTAGTGGTAGACCGCAACACCCACGAGACGGTCCGCAAGAAGACCCTGGAAATGATCAAGGAATGGGCCAAAGACTTCAGCAGCGACGACACTCTGGGGATGGTTGGCGAGACAATGGCTGCCCTCAAGGCCCAAGGATACAAGTTCGACGATCCTGTTCAGCAAGATGCTCCGCCTACTGAGCCCAGTTCGGATCTTCTCAGAAAGGAGGACGAGGAGCTGAGGAGAGTCTTGGAACTGTCCATGAAGGACGTCGGGGGACGAGGCAACTACAGTGATAACGCTGTCGGAGGTTCATCGAATGCTGCTGGCTCTTCGAGCTCTGCTGGGTGGGCCAATGGCGATAGCCGCGGTCAATCCGGTAGCGCTGCAGCTGCGCTACTGGACAAGTCCTCGCCCAATCCAGATGCAGCTACTAGCCAGACTCAGCAAACCAATCGCGCACAGCC
Organism: Microstroma glucosiphilum; assembly: GCF_003144135.1. Lineage (NCBI taxonomy): Eukaryota > Fungi > Basidiomycota > Exobasidiomycetes > Microstromatales > Microstromataceae > Microstroma > Microstroma glucosiphilum. The sequence continues at coordinate 695,024 of NW_020289916.1, forward strand.
AAACGTTGAGCATAATACTTCAGCCTCCCAAGCATCTGCTGTATCAGCAGCTCCTACTCGAGTGCGAGCTCTGTACGACTTTGCTCCTTCGGAGGTGGGGGAGCTGGCCTTCAACAAGGGGGATATCATTCGGGTACTCGATTCTGTCTATGAGCACTGGTGGCGAGGCGAGCTACGAGGTGAGGCGGGAATCTTCCCTGTCAACTACGTCGAGATCTTGCCCACGCCCAGTCCTTCTGAGATCCAGCGGGAAGCAGAACAGGAGGCTAGGATCTTCGCACAGGCTCATGATATCGATCGCCTACTCGGCCGACTCAGAAGTCTTGATCCTGCCAGAGAAAGCCTCGCAGACGATGAAGAGCTGCAGGATCTCTATCAGGCCTCTCTAGCGATGAGACCAAAGATCGTGAGGCTCATTGACAGGTATTCGAGCAAAGTTGAGGAGCTGCGATCGATGAACGAGAAATTTGTAGAGGCGAGGAGCGTCTTTGATGGCATGATGGAGAGAAGCCTGGCTCAGCATCAGTACCGAGGGCCTCCTGGCAGTGCAGGTCCAGGGCCTGCTGCTTACGCGGGGGCGAGACCGGGCTATGCTCATTCTCAGCAGGGTGGTGCGCCGCCTCAGCAAGCGGGGTGGGAGGCTCAGCAACAGCAGCAACATCATCAGTATGCACAGCAGCAGGGCTATCAGAGCTCTCCTCAGGTGTCATCTGCTTCCGCAGGTCCGCCTTATCAACAGGCCGGATACGCTCCGCCTTCGCAACACGACCAGCAGGGCTATGCCCAGTGGCACGCCCAGCAGCAGTCTCACCCTCCTCAACAGCCTTCGCATGGCTACCCTTCCCAAGCTCAGCAAGGTCAACCCCAGGACCAGCATGGATACGCCTCACAGCCGCCTCAGAGGCAGACATCACAGCCTCAGCAGGGTCGTTCCTCACAACCGCAACAGGGTAGCGATCCCTACCAGCAGACTCACCTACAGCAGACTCAGCAGCCATCTCAGTCGAGCCAGGGCTATGGGCACGCAGATCCCCGATCACAACAGTCGGCGTATGGAATCAGCAGTCAAGGTCCTCCTCAGCACATGGGAGGAGCTCCTTCGTCGTCATCCTCTTCCCAGCAGCAGCCTCCTCCCAATGGCGGTGCTGGCTATTCCGGTCCTCCAGTACCAGTGATCGTCCAAGAGGACGAGAAGAAGCGTTTGTTTGAGCAGGCCAGGAGGGAGGCCGAGGCATATCATGCAGCGTACGGACCCGGTGGTAGTGGCAGTGGCCAGTAGTTGATAGCCCTCATGCTCTGTGTAGTACATAATGATGACATTGCCTCGCCTTGAGACCGACTGTGAAGCTATCTGGGATCTCCCCGTTCCGCCTGCTTCTCTTGGCGTTTCTCCACTTGACGTGCCGCCACTCATTCCCCCTTTCCGCACAGCCTGGTCGGCTCTTCCTCCTCACTGAGCAGGCCGCGTCAGCACATTTTGCCTCACTTCTCCCCTCGTTCTTGTCTAATAACCCTTTTCAGACTATAGACCCCTTTAGGGCATCTCGAACATGGCAGAGGAAATCTCATACCCGGTGGAGCTGTACGTCTACGACCTGTCCGGCGGTCTCGCACGTCAGCTATCCGCCAGCCTGCTCGGACGACAAATCGATGCCGTATACCACACGAGCATCGTCATCAAGTACAGCACTCCCCGGGAATTCTTCTTCGGACAGGGCATCAGTGTGACTTCTCCTGGTGGCAGCCACCATGGAAGGCCCATGGAAATCGTCCCGCTCGGCAGTACCAGCATAGACGAGGAGACGTGGAATGAGATCCTGCAAGATCTGAGAGGGCGGTATACCCCAGCAGCCTACAATCTCATGACCAACAATTGCAATAATTTCTCCGACGAGGTGGCCAATATCCTGGTGGGAAGATCTATTCCGGCGCATATCACATCTCTTCCGTCCGACTTCCAGAATGCTATGGGAGCAACGGCGGCCAGGCGTGGCAATGGGCCAATGGCTGGTCCAGCTGGACCCTCGCCCCTCCTTGGACTGATGGACCAATTCAATCAAAGGGCACAGGGTGGTTCCTATGGTCAGCAGAGTGCTCCTGCTGCCGCCTTAGCCTTGGGCTCAACTTCTGGTTCACCACCTCCTGCGAATCTCATCGACATCACCTCGGCACAGCACCTCAATGAAACACTACAAAGGTGGAATTGCGCTGTTGTGCTGTTCACCAACACAAAGACCTGCCCTCCGTGCAAGATGCTTCACCCGAAGTTCGTAGAGATGGCGAGGGAATATTCAGCCCCTGTACAAGCATCCTTGAAGAAGCATAAGAACATCGCATTTGTTGTCGTGGACTCATCACCGGCCACGCAGACACTCATGGCCAGCAATGGGATCAGGGGGACACCTACGCTCAAATTCTTCGTGAAGGGCAGGGAAAGGCACAGCTTCAGCGGAGCAGACGTGGCAGAGCTGCGCTCCCAAGTCGACTTGACCCTCTTTGAGATCTGGGTGGCCCACCCTCACACGCAGCTGAAGCCTCCTCTGACGTCGAAGAAGAGCATTCCGAAAGAGTACATTATCTCATCTTCTATACCCAATTTTGCGTCGGCGGTCAGAGTGCTGGACGAAGCCGTGTCTGCTCTCAAGACTAGCGACTTCAAGGCCAAGGCAGATGTGCAAGACTGTCGCAAGGTCATTGCTAAGCGCGTCGTACCCTGGCTAGAGGCCAGATTCGGAGCGAATGGCGACCCCAAGAAGGTCCTGACGCAGGAAATTGCGACGGCCTGGAAAGTGGCATCGCGGATACTGATGGAGAAGCTGCCTATGACGGCCGTCTTCCCACTGATTGACATGCTTCGCGTTGCAACTCTCGACGATACTGCGCTCCTGGCACTCGGCGACGTTCCCAAGACGACGATCCACCAGGCGAGCAAAATTCTCGAAGGCGCAACGGATGGGACTTCCAATCGACCTCTGTGGCTAACAACGCTCCGTCTAGCAGGCAACGTCATGAGCAACCCCTTTTCCCTCGGCACATCCGAAGACTTCGAGCCGATTGTCTCCCTCATCTTCTCGGGGATGCTGCAGGAGGACAAGGCCATCAGGAACGCCTCCTCCTCTGCTGCTTTTAACGTCTGTCTCTTCAAGACCAAAGGCCGCGTAGACTTCATCGAGCGAGATGTAGCTGCGCGCAACGGCGACTCTTCTGACAGTGGGGTGTTGTTGGGTGAAGACTTTGACACTCAAGCCCTCTCTGCCCTGGTGCATGCGATTGAGAATGAACACGAGTCAGTGGAGACGCTCCATCGACTTCTTGCGTGCGTATTTCAGCTGCAGTACCTCTCAGAGCATTACGAGGAGCACAAAGAGTTGCTCGAGGTTCTGGACCTTGCGACGATACTCGAGGGCAAAGAAGAGATGGAATTGCTCAAGGGCGCTGTAAAAGAGGAGGAAATTAGGACGCTATTGAAGGACTGTGCTAGGCTTTTGAAGACGTAGATGGAGTTCAGCGCGGCCAAGGTCAGAATTTTGTAGATACCCAAATCATAAATACAGGTCAATGCTCAAGTGTATTGCAGCGATAATGAAATGATCACAGAGTCGCAGCTCTGACACTCTGGTTTGCAATCCGAACCACGCCATTCTCTCTCTTGCTTTCCTTCTCTCTTCATCTTCTTCCCCTTCAATCCCTCATCAAGGCATTGACAATATGCTTGACCTTGAGTTGCTTCAAATCCGTGTACGTCTGTCCCACGCCCACAAAGTAAATCGGCAGTCCCGTGACAGAAGTGGCCGTCAATGCCGTCCCCACTTTATCATCAATGGTATCAAACTTGGTAAGGAGCATTCCATCCAATCCTCTTGCGTCTTGAGCACTCTTGCCACTGAAATCCCTTAGAGATTTATCAAAGCGGGTGAGCTGATCGACGGCTTCATTGCCCACTAGGGCTTCACCGACGAAGATGACACGGTCTGGCTCATTGGTTGCGACGAGCTTCGCAAGGGAGCGCATTAGAGGCTCGTTGTCCTGCATGCGTCCAGCGGTATCGATGAGGACTACATCGAAACCCTGAGCACGCGCATACGAAAGTGCAGAGGCGGCAATACCTGCTGCATCTTTCCCGTAGCCACGCTCGTAGAGCTCTAGCTTCTGCCCGCCAGAAGGGAGCGGCTCCTTCACTTGAGAACCGCCAACATTGAGTTCACCCAGATTGCGGACGTGCACGCGCAATTGCTCCACGGCACCAGAACGGAAGGTGTCGCAGGCGGCAATGAGGACTCGCTTCTGATTTTGCAACAGCCAGAAGCACACCTTGGCCAGATTGGTAGATTTACCTACTCCGTTCACTCCTACGAAGGCGAGAGCGTAGGGCTGGCGGGTAGTGGAAGCTGGGTCGCCCTTGCTTGCTTGGCGTCCGAGCTTGTCGTTGATTTCCAGCAGGAGGTCGGTTGAGTTGCGCGGTGTGAGAACACGGGTTATAGCGTCTTCAAGGGCTAGCCTGACTTCCTTCTTCACCGAGCCAAACGTAGAGAGCGTCTTGCCCTCTAGGGAGCGGCCGACGGATGCGCACAGACGCTGGGCTACATCGGCGGCTACATTCTTGGACTGCAGGTGGGATTGCATCGCTGCCAGTGTGGGCTGCAAGTCGGCTTGTGTGAGCGAATGGCCGGAACCAGTCAGACGGGAGAAGAGCGAGGTAGCTCCACTAGACTTTGAGGTGAGACCTGAGAGGAAGCCTCCGCCCGAGGTGGCTTTGCCATTTGTGACAGCCTGATCTTCCTCATCTTCCTCGTCTTCCTCTTCATCAGACGCCTCCTCGTCTCCGTTATCGAGTGCATCGGCTACCTCATACAGTCCGTCCTGTCCAACCTTGCCGAGACTCTTCTCGTCTACCCATCCTTCGAGAGTTCCCTGTTCCCTTTCATCTGCAGGCGTGGATGGTCCTCCGTCGTTGCTGAAGTCCAGTTGGCCTACATCACCCACCACAATGGCATTCCCATTCGCATCCCATTTTCTCATCTCCTTTCCAGCGCCGCCCTTCTTTTTCCCACCGGGTGATGCAGTGGGTGACTCAGCCCCGCCTCCAGGCGTGCCCACGCCACTAGAGACTCTACTACCCATCTTTCTCCTCGCTGCTGTTCCTGCCGGACCCCTGCTCCCACCTGGCCCAATCTCCACTCCCTTTAGCCGAGCCTTGAGTGCTTCAATGTTCTTGGCTATCGCTTGATCATCGTTGCCTGCAGATGGAGTTGCACCCTTCTTGCCTACCTTGTCAGCCGAAGTCTTTGGAGAAGCAGGAGTCTCTGCATTGGCAGCTCCAGCGGCAGCAATGGCTCCACCAGAGGACTTTGCTGCGCTGCGAGCTTGCAGGTTGGCTTCTCTTTCGAGCTTCCTGAGGGTCGAGGTGAAGATGGCGTCCCAGTCCTTGAGGGCAGCTGCGAATCTTGCCCTCGCCTCGCCTGTGAGTTTCGACGCTAGTGAAGCTGAGCCATCGCCACCTCCACCAATGGGCTTGGTATTGGCAAGGATAGCCCCGAGAAAGGGCTTGAAGAGGTCCAAGAAGAGGGCCCTGACCTGTGCCAGGAGGGCAGGTACGTAGGCCAAATGTAGGATACGCTGATGCACCGCCACGAATGCCAGGCCATAGTCGTTGGCCAATGACCAGCGGCAGGAGTAGCCACCTACATCGTACCGCTCATCGTCTGCGGATCCAGTGGAGCGCGATTCGATAAAGGCTGTGCGGACGAGAGGTCCGATGGGCGAGTTGGAGGCAAAGGTGGGAGTGAAGGACTTGGACCAGAGGACGATGCCCGACGTGTGGAGTACGGTGAAGTTGTCGAGCATCGTGGGTGGTGGTGGTGGTGGGGAGAGAGAGGGTGTGATGGTGGGCAGAGGCAAGACGTGGTCTGTGTCTGCCTTGATGGTTGCCTCTCCACTTGAGCGGATCGGAATCTGGGCCCTTTGACGAGTAGAAGCTTCTTGCGCCTGTGGGAACTGGCGACTGTCGCCCTGCGCTCCCGTCCCAGGTCCCGCATACGTCGGGCGCTTTTGGCCCATTGCCCCCGCCCTTCTTTCCCCGCACCACCACCCGGCCCACCGGCAGACGACGGACAGACGCACGCATGGACGTCGACGCCGACGTGCGTCCTTTTGCAGCATCCCTGCCATTCTCGCTCGACAGCCACTGGATACTCCTCTCATCCCATCACAATCCACCCGAGTGCATACACGCACATCCCTCGACGTCCTGCCTATACCCATCCACCCCGCCACTCCACACTCAGCCACGCCATCGTCCAAGCAAACCCACTTCACCATGGCGGGGAATTACGAGAGGACTCAACCAGGATATAGAGGTGAGTAGCGGGGCGCATACCGCATAGGTGGTCGCTTCCACCATAGTATTTGACCGTGGCGCTCACACTCTCACACTCGTCCGCCTCTGCAACGACCACACCCACTCTCCTCCTCCAACAGACAACCTAGATCCATGGCAGCAGCAGGCCCTCTTCGACCTCTGGACTCGCTTCTTTCGGCTGTGTCGGGTCCAACAAGGCACACAAGACTCGGCAGAGGATCTCAAGCCAAACAATTCGCCATGGAAGGCCTCACTGCCCAGCGATGCAGGCTCCACCTCGTCTAGAAAGGGCAAGCACCTCTCCGTCGACTCGGCTCTGAGTCCGACAGGCGAAAGCTCCTTCCCCGAGCTGCGCAATTCGCCATCCACTTCCTCTCAACAGGCAGCTGGGGGTTCTGCCGACACGCCACCCAAAGATGATGCAGTCAAGGCGCAGGTACAGGGCCAACAGGAGCTCAAGGAGATGCGCAACTTCCTGCACAAGTATGGAGGGCAGCGGCTGAGAAAGGTCTTCTGGCAGATGGTCAAAGGGGAGCATCCAGACGCCATCATGCTGCGCTGTCTCCGAGCCCGAAAGTGGGACATCGATCGTGCTTTGGCCATCCTGGGAGCTATCGCTGCCTGGAGGGTAGAGGAGAGGGTGGAAGAGATTGCTCAAGGGGGAGAAGCTCGGCTGGCACAGACGAGGGGAGGGATCAATGTCCACCAGAAAGGAATCTCCTATGCCCATGGCGCAGCGATCAATGGGGAGCCCATCTACATCATCGAGGTGGGTAGACACTACTCATCTTCACAGACCCAAGAAGAGCTCAAGCAAAAGATCATCCTCGATCTGGAGACGCTGGCGTCATTGATGCCGCCCCCAGTGGAACGGAAAGTGGTCATCTTCAATATGCAAAACTTCTCACTACGGAATATGGACTATTGTGAGTTACATAAGAACCCTGACGTGCGAGTGCATATGTGGGCTCACCTTCCTCACTGCTGCACCAACTTCTGGTCCACTAGGGTGCGTCTTCTATCTGGTCAAGAGTATGCAAAAATATCCCGAGACTCTCGCTCGAGTCTACGTGCACGCAGCACCTTGGATCTTCAAGCCCGTATGGGCCATTCTCAAGCCCTTACTAGACCCAGTGGTTCGCGAAAAGATCCGCTTGACATCGGACATTAAAGAGCTGGAAGAGTACATCCCACTAGATCGTCTACCAAAAGAAAGCATGAAAGGCGAGATGGATTGGGTATTCGAATGGGACCCGCCAGTGGAAGGCGAGAACGACGTGCAGCTGGACACTGCAACAAGAGACGCATTACAAGAAGAGTACTTTACGATTTGCTTTCAGCTCGAGAGGGCTACACGAGCAGTATCGCGCTGTCTAGATAAATTCTATGCAGAACGCGAAGAAGCACAAGCAGGCTCTGCCTCTGCTTCATCGGCGACTGGAAGAGGCCGCTACGACCGCCATCACCCCCCACCGCACCAGGAATCGGATGACTCGTCTTCGATTGTAGGGGGCGTAGAATGGGATGAGCCGGCGGAGCTGGCCTCTCTCAAGGCAAAGCGGGATGTGCTAGCGACCAAATTGCGCGTAATCTGGCTGCAGCTCAGGCCATACATGACCGGTGTGGTGGTTCAGGCTCGGTGGAACGTCATGCAGCCCGATGGGACCATCGTCTGGACATACCCAAAGTTGGACGGTACCGTAGAGGAGCAGAGATTTGGCGAGGAGACCAGTCTGCCTGCCCTTGCACGGAATCTGGATGCCATTCGCCAGTCGATGGATGATACAACCGCTGTTCAGGATCCGAACCCGTCGGAGGTGCGCAAGAGCCAGAAGAAGTCGGGGCAGCAACCCAGCGGCAATCACTCCGCGGTCGGCGCCGCTGCCCCCGCGCTTTCGTATCCAGGTTTACCGCCCACGGATAGGGTCAATTCGGCTGCCAGCAAAAGCGTAGAAGCCATGCCCGCTCTTGCCGACAGTACGCAAGGTCCCGCGCCGCTGACTGAGGAGAACCTCTCCTATATCGACAATGGCGGCAAGGTGGATGGGGTACCAGACAAATCGATAGTAAATGGAGCAGTCAATGGTCACAGTACCATTCCATCTGCACCAGTCATTACGCCTCCTGCAATGGACGGCGAGCGTCTGGAAACCTCCAAGATGGCCGTGGCCACCGACGCGGACTCAACGGCTCCTCTGCCTCCTTCGTCCGTCCGGGCAGACGGGTCGATGAGCTCGGGTGACACGCTTCGGGCCGGTCTAACAGGAGGTTTGCTGCCCCTCTCGGAGAACAAGAGTGGATTGAATGGCTCCCCAGCAGTAGCAGCGGGCGAGTCGGATGCAAGCGCAGTCTCCTCTTTGGACGAGGAGGAGCAAGAAAAGCGGCTGGCGGAGCTGCGGAGGTCCTTGGAGAGTACGGTGCCGGTGCATCCTCTCTCCAGGAATCGGTAGTATTGACTCCGAAGGCTCACGCAAGAGCAAGAGGGGACAAGGCGGGCATCGAATCCTCTGATGAGTGATAAGCTCGCCATATTTCCTTCACATCGCTTCGGAAGAGAGGGAAGCAAGACGATGTCCGGCCATGACCATGGCTATCTAATCTTCCCGTGTCACCTGCAAGACAAGACAAGGCAAAGCTCTGCTGTATATCCCAGTGCAATTTATACACCATGCACAATCTCGCGGTTGTTCTTTGAGCGTTGCGTGCACCTCTCCCTTTGTTCGAAGTCGTGTAGACAATTGACTTGTTTGTTTGTAGCAGTGAATGCTAAGGGGGGAAGGGGTTCAGCAATGGACTGACCGCCAAGGCCCGAAGCCCGAAGCGGGGCTCGAAAACCCTGCAACCGGATTGGCGGCGGTGATGGTGTGTTGCTCTGAGGCTGCGTGTGGTGCCTCTTCTGCCTTGCCCTCTTGCTCCCTTGCTCTTCTCACTTCGTCTCTCCATTGCTCGCGTCGAGGAGGACTTCGTCATATCTTCTCCTCTTGAACATTGTTCCTTCTGCTCCAGCTCCCTACCGAACGAGCGCGTATCAACGAGCCAGCCAGCCAGCCACTCAGTCCATAGCTCTCACTTAGCCACCACTTCAACCTCTGAATCAACGCCCAAGTGTTCCCTCTCACTCAAGTCCACCAGCATCGCTAATGGCCGCACCCCTCCTCTCTCCACCTCTCCGTCCTCGCTCTCGCAAAATGCACATCTCCCGCTTCACTCAACTCCTCATCTTCTCCTGCGTGGTACTCTTTGTACCCACTTATCTCTACCTGCGACCTTCCTCCTACCACCTCTCAGCAGTAGAGGGGACACAGGCTCCAAAAGGACTTGTTGGAGGAGAGGTCAAGATGGGTTCACAAGGCTGGGGACCAGTAGCGATTGATGAGGATTCTACTGGAGCAGGATCAGGATCAGCTTCAGGATCGAGCTGGAGCAAATGGGTGGATCCAGCACGTATGAAATCGGGCGACTTTTGGAAATCTGGATGGAAGACACCTTGGGCTGCTGTTGGCGCTGTCGGAGGGAGTGCTGCAAAAGACAGTGGAGGAGGAAGTGTTGCACCTTCTTCTCCTGGGGAGGTGGTAGTTGCTCCGGCTGCTGGGCAGGTGGGGACGGCAGCGGGAGTAATCCCTGCTGCTAATGGTGGAGAGGCGTTTGCTACAAAGATGGCTAATGCGACGGCAAAGTGAGTTCGCCAGATGTACTTGAAGCAGCCCCTGCTCCGGCTGCACTATACTGAACCTTCCTCACCCCTTCTGTCCTCTCTCGGTCCACCAGAGCAGAGCTCGGCCGTCACACTTGGCACTTTCTCCATCTCCTCACCCTCCGCTTCCCCGATAAGCCCACACCGGAACAACGCACAACCCTCTCCACCTTTTTCCACACATTTTCCCTCCTATACCCCTGCGGTGAATGCGCAAATCACTTTCAGCAGCTACTAAAGGAGATGCCTGTGCAGACGTCCAGTCGAATGAACGCGGCATTATGGCTCTGTGCGGCGCATAACAGGGTCAATGAACGATTGGGGAAGCCGGAATTCCCTTGTGATAAGTTGGACGAGAGGTGAGTCTGCTCGCAGTTTCCTGAACTAGGAGCAATAGGATTCGTAGACTGACAGAGCGATCTCGTCCTCCCTTGGTCCTCCCTTAAGCTACGACTGCGGATGTGGTCCCGACCCAACCTCAAGCAAGACGATCCTCCTCGGCCCCTCTCTGCCCGCCACAGCGGGCGTCTTCGCTTCTACTGCCGGTCTACTACAGAGAAGCGAGATAGGCGGCGAAGCGGAGGATACCAAGTGGATGATGGGTCGGAGCGTCGAGGAGTGTCGGGCGTGCCGAGGAGCCTTCGCTGGACGATAGGAACCAGGCCTGGGGCAATGAGAGAGGGCGAGTGGGCAAGCCACGTTGGTGACTTTCTCTTAGTCCCATGTATTTGTACACCCACTTTGAACCTAGAAACGACTAGTATTGACACATGAGCAGATTTGGACTTACATGTTCAGGTAGTCAGAATCATGACATTAGCAAGACGATGCTCTAAAAGGATTCTACCACGCTCCCCTCGCGCAACCGGATCAGCCGTCCAGCAGTACGTGGCCACTCTTCCTCGAAATGGCTCACAAGAACCAGAGCCATCTTCTCCAGCCAAGCTCGGTCTTGCTCTCTTTCCTCCTGCTCCCCTCTCGACTGATCCGCCCCGTCCTCCCGGCCGCGGTCGAGGTCGACGTCTCCATCTAGGAAATCCCTGACGGCGGTAACCTGCTTGGAGGACATTCCTTGAAAGGGCTCGTCCAGCACCAGTAAATCAGGTCGATGCACAATTGCGCGCAGGAAGAGGACCAGAACTTGCGAGCCGGGGGTGAGGGCGTGCAGGGGCAGGGCCAGGAGAGTGGAGAGGGCGTCTTGCTCTGCATTGCTTCTGCTTGAGAAGGAGGCAGAGTTGGGAGGAAGAACGAGGACGTGCTGGAAGCGTCGTACGAGGCTTCTCACCCGGCTCACCTGCTCAGGGGTGAGCTCTCTACGGGAAAAGATTCCTTCGAAGCCGCTGCCTATACTGTCTTGCACGGAAAGTCCTCCATACTCCAGCCCGCGTCTGGGGAAAGCATTGACCAACTCTGGGCTCAATTGTCCACATCGCTTCCTCAGTAGTGGGGTAGCATTCACTGGCTCTGCTCGCGCTTGACCGAAGAGGGTAAGCTGATCAGCACCGAGGGAGTAGGACTGCGGGTGCATTCCCAAGAGAAGAGAGAGGAGCGTAGTCTTTCCTGATCCATTATCACCTACGAGGATCGTTCGTGAGCCCGGTGGGAGACGCAGTGAGACTCGATCTAGGATCGGCTTGCCCTTGTAGGCGATGCAGACTTCTTTCATCTCCACTATAGGCACTTGCGATTCGTCACCTCGTCCTACGCCTTGAGAAGACTGGGAGAGACAGAGCTCGTAGCCTCCCTTCTGCTCTGCCTGCTTTCCGCTGGCTTGCTGGGAGAGTTCAGCTGCCGTCCTCGGGCGAGGATCTGTGGGCAAAGAGCCCTTGAAGACGACCTGCCCCTCTTCACCAATACTAAGAACGTCTGTGACAAAGTCTGGCAGCTCATCTTGCTCACGCAGGACGCAGATGACGCGAGGGCTTCGCCGCGAGTGCAGTCCGCTTAGCAGCTCTGTGAGAGATGCCCGAGTGGGGGGATCAAGACCTGTGAAGGGCTCTTCGAGTACCAGGACTTGACAACCGACGCACAGTGCGGCTAGTATCCTTGCCCTACGCGTCTGCCCATTGGACAGTGCTACTACTGGCCGGATCAGCAAAGGCGGGTCGCCCTGGCTCAGCTGCAGCAGCGGGGCCATTTCAGTGATTTTGGCATGGTTTTGTCTCGCCAGCTCCCGCGCCTGCTGCTCTTCCTCGGGGCCAGACCACTTCAGTCTGGTGACGCCCTCTGCGTAATCTCTCTGAGCCTCTTCTTCAGGATTCGCCAGAGGGTCCGGCATGAGCGCCATGCGGGCCATCAAGCCCGTCTGTGTACCCATCTCTGCCATGAGCGACTCGTAGAGGGTCACCCGGTCCTCCTCTCTAATCGCTCCGTAGCGCGTGGAGAAGTCGACGAAGGAGTTCGACGCACTCGAGGAGGCATAAGCTGAGGATAAACGCGATGAGAAGGAAACGAGGCGGAGCGCTTGTGAGGCAGGCATGTAGGTATCGCCTTGCAGGAAAGGATGCGGGGACGGATGACGGGTGGTAGACCCCGGCGACTGGCCAGGCTGTTTTGGCCTGCTGAGGCCTAGCAATGTCTATGGACATAGTACAAGCAGCTCTCAAAATCAGCATGAGTTGTCAGTAGATTGTCGCCTGGGCGCGCCGACTCACCTTGACCACCTCTGCCTTGACCGCCCCACCCCGATCGGCTGCAGGTCCGGTGACGGCCCACGCTTCCTCCCCTGCTCTGTCTTCGATGCTAAGATCGAGGGTATCAGATCGTCCAATGCCGTTGCTCTGTCCCTTGAGGCCGGGTATGATAGCATTCTTGAGCTTGAAGAGGGCCGGTCGCTGCGACGATACGGCCGAGTAGGACCGGGAGGAAGTGGAGAAGGCGAAGCGTTGGAGTGGTATCCGTGCTTCGGCAGCAGTCGGAAAAGCTCTTTTCCATCTCGCTTGCGGTGCACCAAAGACAGGCGCTACCACTCTACACAGTCCGCCATTGACCTCTATCGGCGGATACCTCCGCATAGTCCGAGTCTGAGCCGTACGAATCATGTTACTGACGTCTAAATGTATAAGCTAGAAGGTAGGACCTCGAGAAGATCTGAGGTGGAGAGTCACTCACACTTCCGCATCGGACTTTGAATTAAGTTGTTCCTACCATCCGAATTTCCCGAGATCGGGTCGCACCTTGACTGTAATACCCTCGATGACATCGTACACCCAAGATGGACAGCATCCACGGCAGCCACTCGCCACGAGCGTCCTCGAGTAGCACAACATCAGCAGCACAGCAAGTCTTCAGCTCTCTCCTTGTCCCAAGCCCACTTACCTCCTCTTCCTCTCCCGCCGAGGTTCGCGAACACTTCGACTCCCGTCTAAAGGACAAGCGTCTGCAGCTCTCCAATCCAGATCGATCCAGGCCCAAGCCGGAGAGCGGGAGCAATGCGCAGATCAAGCTGGGTAGGAGGGAGAAGAAGGCCAGGAAGCAGCTTGGCAGTATGGGACCCCCTCGGGAAAAGATCGCTGCCGATGGGAGCGGCAAGGGCAAGGCTAGGATGACAGAGAATCCAGTCGTCAGGGAAAGTGACAGGCTCCTTTCTAAGCGCAAGAGGAAGCATCGCGGTATAGAAGGGATGGATGAGGAGATGAGGTGAGTAACTCCTACATGCATGCTTCCTAGCGCGGGTCAAGATGTCTGTCTGATACCAGCCTGCCAACTCCCTTCAGCTACGAGGCTCTGCTCCCACTCGCGGATCTCTGGAATTCTTACATACAACAATTCCTTGGTCTAGTCAGACTACAGACCCCTCGAGCAGGCCCAAATGACCCCAATCCGTCCTCCTCAGATCTTCCACCCCAGCTCGTCCCCAACCTGCAAGTCATCAGACCTTCCCCTGCCTCTGCCTCTTCCTCCAGAGGCATTCCAGTAAGCTCCTCCTGGCGTCTGGCGAGCGAATCCGCCCTGAGTAACGTGCAATCCCAAGTCTGCAAAGCCGATCTCCTCGGTGCACACCTCGAAGTCGTCCGGGCGGGGAACCCTTCCCTCGTGGGTACGCACGGGCTGGTCGCAAGAGAGACGGAGGGCTGTTTCCTCCTTGCGCTAGACCCGCCGAGCATGCCCACCACCACCGCGCGGCAGGCTGAAGGAGAAGAAGAGGGGAAACAGGGGGTACGTCGCTCCCGAAGGCGTTTCTTCAAGGTGGTGCCGAAGCACAATGTGACGTTCAGTCTTCGGGTTCCTCTACCTCCCCTCCCTTTCACACCTCAAGCGCCTGAGCTCAGAGGGGGTACCGCCGGGTGTGTGCTAGAGATCCCACTGCAGGGTAATCAGATGAGCAGCACGATGGTCACGAGGGCGTCGAAGAAGTGGAAGCAGAGGAAGACGATGGACTACTGAGCTTAGACTGCGAGGCGAATGGCGCACATGCTACTAGATGATACCCCCGCCAGGTCTCAATTCACGCTCACGATGTAGCAAATGCAAACTCTTCAGATCCGTATTGAATGGTAGAGTGAACAGCGGCATGTCAAGACTCGTTTCATGCTGCAACGCCGTTGGGGGCAGCCGGTCCCACCTCTTCCTCCTCGTCCTCATCGTCCATCTGACCCAACGCCTCCTCGTTGAGCTTCTCCGCCTCGCGCATATCCCTCTCCTCTTTCAGAGCTTCAACCCTCTCCTTCAATCCCCTCCTAAGGTCATCCAGCTCCTTGTACCTGTTCTGTCCAATCTCCTCCCTTCTCTGAAGCGTACGCACTTCCTCTTCAAGCTTGGCCGCACGCTCCTGACCTGCAAGACTCTCCCCTCCAGAGAGACGCTCAAAGGCTGCTACTTCCACGCCGGCAGCGGAAAGTTGCTCGGCGCGATCGCGGATGGAAGCGGCGAGGGTGCTAGAGCGAGCCTGGTAGCCTCCGAGGAGCTTGGCGAGACGCTTCTCCTCTTTGCTCGCTGCCATGGCCGCTTCGGTCATCTGCTCCTTGGCCAGATCCAGTAGGGCGCTTTGCCCGCGCTTGTACTGAGTAGGAGACAGATCAGACCGAGCCACCCAAGCGGCTTTGTCGGCAGACCAGGCCACCTGCTTTCGGCCTGCTTTAAGCGCTTCGTCGAGCTGCGTTCCTTCCTCTCCACCTTCGCCGTCCTCGTCCGGCTGCAGGCGAGCTCCGATCATCCGCTTCAGCACCTCGTCCTTTGCGCCAGGGAACCCAACGGTCCGTGCCAGCTCTGCCCTGACTTCCTCTCGAGCAGCATCCATTGCGTCGTCGGAAAGCAAGGGCAGATCGCTGCGGAGACCGCCGACGGCTTTGCTGCCCGCGATAGGATGCACGATCGAGTCGTGCTTCATGAGCTGCACCATCTCTCGCAGTACCAGCTTTTCCGCCGGAGAAGCATCAGAGATCTTCAGAGAGGCCAGAAGGGCTTGAGCATCGACATTAGGTGGGCGTGGTAGATCCATCTTGACGACCCTACTCCGCCTTGCGAGGGCTTTTCGTTGAGCCTCTTCCCGTTCTTGAGCCATCCGCGCATCTCGATCTGCCGTGTCTTCACTAATTGAGATCATTGCTTCATAGTTGCCGTCATCGTCCTCTTCTTCGTCTTCTTCTTCGTCGAGTACGAACTCGAAGTTGTTCGAGGGCTGAGGCAGACTTCGCAGACTAGCGAGAAGCTCCGACTTGGCCGACATGCGAGCTCGCTTCTCGTCGAAGGGCGTAGCGTCAAGCATTGAGGATGCATCGTCGTCATACAACCCAAGGTTGTCTCGTACGGGGGTCCTCATGGGTAGCCCATTGGGGCCGCCTACTCCTCTGGGAGTCGCCGAGACCATGCTCCCTCTGGAGCTCATGGGAGTCTCACTCGGGCCTGCGCCGGCGCGCCCGCCATGGTGAGCGGGCGTCAGAAGTGGATTGGGAGTCTGTGCCACCGAGGATCGAGGCGCAGCGCCTGCACTGCGCAGTCCTTCCTCCATGGGAATATTGGCATCACCGAGAAGTGGAGTCTGAGAGGCCGTCATATTTCGAAGGTTGCGAGCCTCGCGCATCACAGCATCGTCTGAGTATCGGAAAGAGATTAACGAGATCAGCTTAATGCTCTTGACGTCGCTCTCTGGTGGGTAGATGACTCACCTTCGGGGGCTGTCCTCGGTGTCCTGGCCATCTTGGCTCTCTCGAGAGCATCATAGTTGCCTAGCAAGCCCTCTGTCGACTCTCCTCCAGCCACTAGCTCACGAGCCGACTCTCCTGCCTGGCCAAGTTTGACGATCTCCTCAAGTTCTCGCTCTCCCACCTGAGCCTCAGGTAGCATCAGCTTCCGGCGCTTGCTGATTTGCTCAGCTTCCTTGAGCTTGCGTACCTGTTCGGAGTTCTCGCTGAAGGGGTCTACCTTACTCTTCTCGTCTTTGTTCTTCTTCTTTTTCGCCTCGTCTTCCTCCCCAGGCTTGCGCTTGCGCTCCATATGGCCCATCTTCTGTCCGATAGGAGCTTGGTAGGACTTGGACGTCTCATCCGATGTGTCGTAGAACCCTTTGACTGGCTGCTTCTCGAAGGGAATATCGGCATTGTAGTCCACCTCTCCTTTCTTTGCCTTGGGTCCCCTCATCACCACCCCGGCCGCCTTCAGCTCTCTCCTCTTCTGGAGAATGGCCAGCCTCCTCGCCTCTTCCAATGCCCTCTCCCTCGCCTTCCTCTTCGCCTTCTTTCCTTGAGTGTTGGCTAAACGAGCTCGAGCTTCGCTCAGCATCTCCTTTTCATCCTCGTCCATGTCGATGGGATCGGGTCTAGCCGGCTTGGACTCCGGATCAGGGTCGATCTCTCCAGGCCGCAATCTTCTCACGTCCTCGGCCGATGGTGCGGCTTCGGGACCAGCGACACCGGTGAGGCCCAGCTTCGAAGGTCCGGCTTCGCCACCTGCCTCCCTGTCCTGCTCCTCAGCTTCGTCAAGAAGGCGCTGATACCTCTCCAGACATTGGGTCGCTGTCCGCCCTACGATTGGCGCAATGGTACGCCATTGTGTGGGCATGAGCTTGGCCAGGTGTAGTAGCTTCTCATCCTCCTCCTTGGACCATTCCGTCTTCTTGATCGCAGGATCGAGCCACTCGTACCATCTAGCCTTGCATTGTTTGGGTGTTTTGCGCACTAACAGGGAAGAGATACGAGCCCATTGCTGTCGGCGAGAGGGGTAGGAGAACGTTCAGCATCTGATGGATCGGTTCTAGGGCATTTGCTGTGAGCACTCACGTTCATCCCATACTTGGAGATGGCTGCCTTGAGAATCTCATCCTCGGTATTCTTCCACACTCCTCCTTTGATCTGCACTCGAACCATGATGGGCGGCTGGGATGAGGAGGCAGTGGCAGTGGCGGTGGTCGTCTGAGTGGCTGTGGCAGTATGGGTCCAATTCGAAGATCGGGCGCCTCTCCGCGAGACAGTGAATTGATCTGCCTCCGTTCCGACTTTGCCTCTCGCGCGGCTGTACACGCTCAGACTGATTGGCGTTCCGTGTGGGAGAAGCGTGGAGCACGGAGCGTGCGTGCAACTTCTTACCTCCAGTCACGGTACCATACCATTGCTTCCTCTTGCTCTCGCTCTCTCTTGCTACACACACAATGTCAGCCTCAAGAGAAGTATCAGAAGCCGCTCCTGCAACACAAGAGCCTGTCGCGAGTGGAAGCTCTGCACCTATGGACCTCGATGCTCCCGCATCCGCCTCTGCATCCGCCTCTGCATCCACCTCTGCTCACGCTGAGACTTCTGCAGAGGGAGCTACCAGGAACGGAGGCGCTGCAGAAGGAGCAGATGTAACAGCCACGCAGACCGCAGAGGGAGATGCTGAGGGTCAAGAAGGAGAGGAAGGAGCTGAGGGCAGCGAGGGTGAAGGAGAGGAGTACGAAATCGAGAAGATTGTAGAGCACAGACCTGACATCTATGTCCACGTGAGTATCGAGAGATGTCACTAGAGCTTACCGAGATTGCTCGTACCGTATCCATCCGGCCGCACATGTCTGACGCAAACGTCCTTTCCTCCGAATGTAGGGTGAGATGGCTTACTATGTCTCCTGGGTAGGCTACGACTCAGACGAGAACTCCTGGGTGCGCGAAGCAGACGCAGAGAATGCCGAAGAGATGCTCGCCGACTACTGGCGCAAGCAAAAGACGACGCCTAGGATACGCACTATCAGCAAGACGGCAGAACGGGTATGGAAAGAGCAGCAAGATGCTCAAGGCAAGAGTGGAGCTGCAGCAGGCAAGGAGCGAGGTGGGGTAGGAAAGCGGGATCGAGATACCGGGAGTTTGCTGCCGGCCTCGAAGAAGCAGAAGGAGGGACGCGCTCGTGCTCGACTGGCCGATGACGATTCAGACGACGAAGATGAAGATGTGGACCTCAGCACGCTCAGTCCGGCCGAGAGGGAAGCGATCTTGAAGAAGAGGGTACGCCGGAAGTACGAGAGGCTGCCAGACTGGGAAAACGTGGTCAAGCAGATCACCAACATCGAAAGGCACGAAGATGGCAGGCTGATCGCATTTGTCAAATTGTGAGTACAGCAGAAGCGGAAGCAGACTGAAAGGCAGGCTCTGATCTTCTACTCCGTATTTATTCATCCTTGCTTAGCGAGGACGCTAGCCTCCTTGCCTTCGACACGGCTGTGATCCACCATCGCTGCCCTCAAAAGCTCATTGCATTCTACGAGACCCGGCTGCGCTTCCGGCCCGCCAACCGAGGAGCGACAGAAGCGTCTACCTCTGCTCCTGCTGCTGAGGGTAGCACTGCTACCAACGGAACCGGATCGCACGCAAACGGAGATGCTCAGCCACAAGCTGCTACAACGAATGGAAATGGTGGAGCACAGACGGGAGCAGCTGAAGAAGCGACGACTGCACCAGAGTCAAGCGCTCCGGCTGAGGGAACACCAGCTGAGGCTGCGCCAGCGGTAGAAGGTGCAGGAGTGACAGCGTGAGGTTGCGCACAGTTTCAGTGACCATCTGCATGTACATTAGAAAAGACCGCAACGTTCGTCCCGGCAGAGCAGAGTTTGAGTCGCCGTAACTGCTTCAATTTTATCATCTTGCATATACGTTGCGAATGCGACGACTGTAAACTGAAAAAGATGGCGGTGGCGTAAAGCATGTGTCTTCTTTGCGACCTTGCACAGCTTTCATCTCACGTCAGGCACGCTGTCCCTCGCAGTCAGCGGCGGCAATGTGCTAGCAAACACTCTCGGTAGCACCTCTACCATCTCCGGCGTGAGTTCCTTGAGTGAAGTCACGCCCAGCAAGCGCATACATCTCTCCACCTCGTCGCGCATAATCTCAATGGCTCTCTCTGCACCCGGTTGACCAAAGCCAGATTGCGCATACAGGAAAGGGCGACCCAGACCGACGGCACTGGCGCCTAGGGCGAGGGCTTTGACTACGTCTGTGCCTCGGCGGACTCCACCGTCAACCCAGACTTCGAGGTGCTCAAAAAGGTCGGGACGTTGCTGCCTCAGATCGATGAGCACGTCCAAAGGTGGGCGTGAGTAGTCGACTGTCCAGAGGGAGAAGAGTGCGGATGAGACCTCGTCAGCCACTTCCCTCGCATTAAGCGATTTTTCGCCTGTGAACACTCACGACTTCTTCCTCCGTGATTGCTCAAGATGACCCCTTGCACGCCATGTTGAGCCGCAAGCACCACATCGTCTACAGTCTGAATACCCTTGAGGAAGAGTGGCAGTTTGCAGTGCTTCTTGAACCACTTGACGTCTTCCCATGCCAGGTTAGGGTCGATGTACCCACTGATGGCCTGGGCAACACCACCGCCATGGGTATCACCTCCCGAGCCGCCGCCGGTCGAGACCACTTCGCCCTTTGCGCGCATATCTCGCTCTCGCTTGCCCATCACAGGAGCATCCACAGTGAGCATCACGGCTTGACATCCCTTCTCCTGGATCTTCTGCAAGATCCTCTCAGAGGCGGAGCGGTCCTTGTTGACATATAGCTGGTAAATGATAGGCTGACCTTCTTCTCTTGCAGCAAGGATCTCGTCGAGAGAGACAGAAGCGTTGGCGGACACGCCCTGAATGATCTTGTGCGCCCCGGCGGCCCGAGTCAAGTTGAGTTCCCCTTCTGGATGGCCAAGCTTGGCCATGGCTGCTGGCGAGATGTAGATCGGGAGGGCAGAATCAACGACACCTCCCACGAGCTTGGACGCGGTGTCTACGACACCGACCTTACGAAGGATCCGTGGCTTGAACCAGACTCGACCGTAGGCGTTGCGATTCTCATTGACGGCTGTCCGCAGTAGCAAGGGCGAAAGTCTTAGCAGCCGGCCTGTGATAGTCAAATCAAGCTGGGAGACTACTTACTTATTTCATCGTCTCCAGCAGAGGAGTAATAAGCCCAAGCTTGATCAGTCAAAATTTCCTTTGAGCATCTCTCAAAGTCGTCCAAGTTCAGCATGGCTCCCACAGGCGGCAGGTTCTCCAGTGCTATCCGCCTCCTCTTGTCTGCCTCTGACTCTTCCTTTTGGGTGATGGTGACCGTCTTGGGATCCACCATGCCGAGGTGCTGCTCTGGCTCAAGATTGTCCTCGATGGCATTGGACGGGTGTATGGGCATGTAGATATCTCTGGTGATTGCGAAGAAAGAAGGTATGATTGTCAGCAAAGGTCGATAGAGACCGGACGTTCTTTCGCATCCCACCAACTCACGTCACATCCTTGCCGGCATTCTTGAGCAAGATGTTGTTCCCTCCAGGGTGGCTGTCCACAAAGTCTGTCAGACTGTCGCGAGAGAGCAAAGCAGCTGGGTCAAAGTCTGATCTGAGTCTGATACCGAGATACATCTACTCACTCATATACCTCTCCCTGGATGACGACCCACAGCCCATTCTCAACACTATTGTGCTTTTCCACCTCCTCCATACTGATCAGCTTCCCGTCCGGATCTCCAGAGGCCACAGGAGTTACCTTGTTTGGCGGCTCAGCTCTCTGACCAGCTTCGCTGTGTAGTGTGGGAGAGAAACAGGCAAAGCTGCCGAGGAGCAGGAGAGCGAGGGGGAGGGAGAGCTTCCGAAGGCTGGGAGAGGCGGTGGCGCTGCCAGTGCCGCTGCTGCTACTGCTCTTGCTGTTGTGGCTGATTTGACGGAGACCGGATATGTTTCCGATGTTCGTGCTGCGAGGCTGACAGGAGGCAGGCCGAGGTCTTGCCAGAGGTGCTGATCGGATATTTGTAATGAAGCGCTTCGATGGAAGGAGCGAAGCACCGCACGACCTCTCGCATGCTGCAACGGCCATGGTTCCTGTCCTGGCCCGGAGTAGACCCATAGCGTAAGATGGCGGCATGGTACCACTTGCTAATTGTCGTCAACGAGGATATATGCTTCAAGGTGGGGAAAGGTCGCAAAGGGTTGATGCGAAATCGGCCTTCAGCACTCGGTCTTCTTGAATGCGGGGAAGCGGCCGTGGGCTTGAAGCTCTGGGGGCCGCACAGGAGGCCGAGAAAGCTCCGCGTTGCTCAACGATCGGCAATCACGACGCGGATCGGATCGGAACCAAGGCCCGAGAGACGCCCAGCCGGAAGGGCGGGTGCGGGCCGCCCCTGAGAGTGTTGATCTTGACCAACACCCTCGATCGCAGCTGGTACGCAGCTCGTAGTCTACTATTTCGTCTTCACATTGGCCATTGGTACTACCGTCGCCAGAATGTCCTCCGTACTCTCATCCTTCAACCGCTCGCGGCCGACATCGCCCATCAAGCCTCCCTCTCCCCTCAAACCGCCCAGCAAGAGCAGCAGCAGTAGCCAACATCCGCGTCAGTCCTCGGGTGTGTACTCGACCTTTTCCACCAAGCAGATCCAGGGGTTCAAAGAGGCATTCAACATGCTCGATGAGGATTCTAACGGCATGGTGTCGAGGGAAGATCTCAAGGCGACGCTCAGAAATTTGGGTGGAGAGGATAGTGAGGCGGTGGTGAAGAGGTACTTTGATAGCGCTGTTGGTGGACAAAATGCTGCAGGGATCAATTTCACACAATTCTTGACAATGTTCGGGGAGCATCTCAACGAAGTGAGTATTGCGGAGAGGGATCATCGTACTCATTGCGAAAGGAAGACTCACAGAGTAGGCCTGATTGCTGTGACTTCTCTATTTACAGATGGATGAAGCACCTACGTTGCGAGAGGCATTCGAATGCTTCGACGAGAAGGACGACGGTGTCATTGATGCAGCCGAGCTTAGGCATTGGCTCTCTAGTGTGGGTGATCGCATGACAGATGATGAGGTGCGTATCTCTACCATCTCTGGACCATGCTTCTAGCGTGAGAGAACGTCCGACATGCTCACGATCCCTCTTGTTCCTCGCTCTCTCCTCCTAAACGATCCTACTCGTCCCCTTCGCAGATCGATCGCCTTCTCTCAGGTCCATTCACGGATCGCGGCGGTAAGAACTTCGACTATAGAGCCTGTACGTACCAGCTCCAGCCATGCAGCAGCATCTCCTTCCGGAGTCGAAAATTCCCAAGCTGACTCTGTTCCCACCTCTAACCCCTAATTCATATGAATACTGTTCCTTCCTTTGCAAATCGCGATACAGTCGTGGAAGCCGTCAAGATGTCAGAGCCTGCCGAGCTGGAGTGAGAGCTCTGGTCCGCTTTTTCTCCACCCTCTCATCCACTTCCTTGTCCATAGAGCCGAGCCTTCCAGATGAGCTGCCCCAGCACATCTTTTGTACTTTTACTTTTGTGTCAGACTTCTACTACCCCCGAATCTCGATTTTACCTGCAAGCCCACAGGACGTCAGCCACGCTCGCACCTGTGAAGATGGCCAGAGACGTCCTTCTGGTCCAGTCCAGGGCGTCAGTCAATTTGTCATTCACACGATCGTCAAAGGAAACCTGGACTGACATTAAGAATTTTGAGTAGAAGGAAAACAGTAGTACAACGTAACGCGGAGAGGACCGACGGGGAGACGTGGAGAGGACAGGGAACCAGAGCGCAGCACACGACATGAGAGAAGGGTGAGCCCAAAGAAGTAAGAGCCCTAAATGTGACGGGGGGGTTGGATCGAATCGATGAGGTCCGAACCCTTTAGGTGAACGTGACGAGTCTAGAGATGAACAAGACGGAGGCTCGCTAGCTGTATACGACTCTAATTCCTGCCCTCAAGATCATCGAGGCTGGCACGGCCCTTGCCGACAGAGGAAGAAGGGTCCTGTTGACCAAAGTGGGGCACGCGTCCCACATCGTCATTGAGGGGCATCTTGGTCTCTCCAGCAGCATACGAGTCCGAGTCATCCGAGTTGTATCGAGCAGCAGAAGCTCCCTTCCTCCTCGAGGCCAAGTCCTGCCTCTCCTGCCTCCTCTGCTCCTCAATAGCTTGAGCCTTGGCAATGGTGAGCTCCCTTCCGGCCTTGTAGGCCATCATCTCGTCGTAGTCCATCTCCCAGAAGCGCTTCTTGCCGCGGATGAGCCTCTGCATCCAAGGAGGCAGTACCAGCTTGAAGGCACCCTTGACTCCACGCTCATCGACGCCCAGCCAGACATCGTAGAGCTCCTTGTCGGTGTCCCAGCCCTCGGGCAGGGGGACCTTGCCAAAGGTGATGAGAGTAACGAGCTGAGGAACAATGTGCAGGATCATCCAGGAGATGATTCCAGCAATGACACCGTAGGCGATGCTGTTGGTGAGGGGCATCAGGATGATGGTAAGGAAGGCGGGGATGGCGTCACCAACAAAGCCCCAGTTGATCATCGAGGTGTTGCGGATCATCATGGAGCCGACGATGAATAGGGTTGCTCCAGTAGCATAGTCGGGGAAAGAGGCGAAGATGGGCGCAAAGAAGAGGGAGAGGAAGAAGAAGAACGAAATGGTTACACCGGTGATACCGGTTCGTCCACCCTCGGTGATACCAGAGGCTGACTCGATGAAAGCTGTGCAAGGCGACAGGTTCATGAGAGCACCAATGGCGATGCAGAAGGCGTCGACAAGGAAAGCCACAGAAGAGCCCTCAAAGTCGGCCGTGGTGTCATCGAAGAGACCAGCATGGCGAGACATGGAGAAGAGGGTAGCGGTGGTGTCGAGGGCATCCGTGTAGAGGAAAGTGATCAGAGCAAGCCAGACCCTGCCAGAGCCGTAAGAGCTCCATTCGATGTTCGAAGGACCCAGATGAGTGAAGCTGTGCCAAGTAGCGACGTTCTTGAAGAAGTCAAAGGCTTGGTCACCGGCCTCGGTGTGAGGGAAGAGAGTGATGCCAGAAGTACGAGGCCAGGCTGCAATCGAGACGAGGAGAATGGGCCACAAGAGAGCTCCTCGGACTCGGTACATCAGCAGAAGAGCGGTGAAGACACCGCCGCCGAAGATACCAGCCCAGATGCGGGGGTCCTGGAGGACGTGGGAGAGACAGTAGTTGGGCAGGTCTGGGTCCTGGTACTCGGCAAGGCATCCTCCGAGACCGATCAAGTTTGTGGTGTCTCCACCAATGACTGCGAGACCGTTAGGGCCCAGACCGATGAAGGCGAGGAAGGCTCCGATACCTGCTCCGGTGGCCAGAGCGAGAGAGCGAGGCAACAGACGACCGATCATCTGTCGGAGACCAAAGACGGAGAGGAAGAAGAAGAGCCAGCCTTCGAGGAAAACGGCAGCAAAGGCACCGCCAAAGGTGGTCAGACCCCCGAAACCATTGTAGCCGACGACGGAGTAAGCCAGGTAGGCATTGACACCAAGTCCGGGTGCGAGACCCAGGGGCAGATTGGCCAAGACGGACATGAGGAAGGTGGACACGAAAGACATGGCAGCGGTAGCCACGACGTAGTCTTGCCTGAGTTCGTTCTTGCAAACGGCAAAAGCAGGGTCTGAGTCACAGTCGTCGATTGTGCAGGGGCATGTTCCACCAGTGTCGCTGAGGATGGAAGCATTCACGGACAGAATGTAGGCCATGGCGGTAAAGGTGACTAGACCAGCTCGCAGCTCAGTGGTCTGCACGGAGGGGTGACGAGGGAGGCGTAAGTACACGCACCCTTGCCTTTGAGTACGCTTTGGCCGCTTTGCTGGCATGAGATACTCACGAAACGACTGCCTTTTCGCTCGAGTGGGTGGCCGCAGCCGTCTAGTCTGAACCATCTTCCAACGGCACTGGCAGCGACCTTGTCGTTGAGGTTCTCTGCCATGAGGCCGAACTTGCTACGAGGGCCGCTCGCAACTACGCTTTGCAGGTTCGCGGGCATCTTTTACGCGTGCAAAGGGGATGAGAAGTGGGTGGGAGGAGAAGGATGTGCACACAATGGGCGAGTAGGTAGGTGGGTAGGTGGTCAGAAAGACCGGAGGGGTCAGATGTGAAAGGTCGGGTTGGTCGAGGGTGACGAGTAGGATGGAAATAAACACGCAAGACCTGCAAGGGAGAAAGGTCGAGGAGCGGCGGAGACGGCAGCGATGGACTGCTTCGGAGGCAAGTGTATCCGGAGACCGAGAACCAGGAACGTTCCGCGTCTATATATGTGCCAAAGGGGGGGTTGAGTGAGCAATGGTATCTGTAATCTCGTCTCGAGGTGCAAGATGTCTTTTCTTGTACACCGGCGTGTAGCCCGTGGGTTCAGGTTCTGCCTCCCGCTGCCTGGGTTTCGCGGTGGTGGTGCTGCTGCATTGGTGGCCATGCGCCAAGAGCTGGATCGCGTCGCCTTGCCTTGCGCCACGCAGCTTCCAGGATCCCACACTCTGGCAGCGGGCGACAGTCAAACAATGGCGAAAAGCGCCCGGACTTTGGATTCGTTATCTCTTCTTTGCTCCTCCCCGCCCTGGGCTCCCAAGCTAAGTCGTGCCTCGGCAAAGCGAGGCAAGGCTTCCCGCGCAGCTCGCCTGACTGGCCCAGTGCCATCAGAGGCGGAAAAGGGCTCTGCAGCGCTTTGCCTCCTTGCCCCCTTGTGTGAGTGCGCGCGCGCGTGCGGGTGGGCTATTCTAGTTTCCTCCCCACGCAGTCACACACTCTGTCGGGGAGGTCCGCGAAGATCAGAGTCCGGTAATCTTTCATCTGGTCTTGCAGAGTGGAAAACCCACACTGGGACCTCGATTGTCGTTGCCAAGAACAAAACCGGAGGTTGGAATTAGAGTATAGGAGAGCAACCCAGTCGGGCAGATCGGCGTCCTGTGCCTAGACCAACCTGCTTGTAATCTCTTCGATCGCCCTTCCCACGCCTTCACTGCCATACCTTCCCCAGAGAGGAGTGAGGGTGAGATAGTAGGCGGAACGGGAAGCCGCGGCGTGGCGATTCCGAGGAGACGGGACGCACACTAATGCAATGGTCGAAGATTGTCCTGCATTGATAAGAAAGTGGGGATGAGATCGCCAAGGCCCGCGCCCACAGGGCCTTGACGTGGACCTTCCCCGCAAGGACATCCCACGCGTCGCGGCTGCAATTAACGGTACGAGGCGAAAGAGTGGCGTCACGTGACAATTCGAGTTTGGACCCTCGTGGCCAGTGCGAGCCGGAGAAAAGAGGGTTTCGACCGGAAGGCGGAATGAGCTCGGAGAAGTCAAGTCAAGAGGAGATTTCCGTAACAGCGCCGGTGACCGATTTCCAATGTCATACCCGCCTTCTTTGCCAACCAGCCAATCATACAGTACATCATGGCCTCTTCATCACCCTTGTTTCTCGGATTGGACTTGTCGACCCAGGCTCTCAAGGCCAGTCTACTCGATGGCTCTCTTCACGTTCTCGCAGAGGTCGCTGTCAACTTTGATGCCGAGCTGCCCGAGTACGGTACCAAGGGCGGTGTGCTGCTAGGGCCCGAAGGTTCCGGTCAAGTCTTCAGTCCTGTGATGCTAGCAGTGGCATCCTTTGACCGGCTCGCAGAGAAGATCGAGGCAGAGTCCTGGCCTGTCGAGCGCATCAGAGCAGTCAGTGCAGCAGGTCAGCAGCACGCCTCGGTATACTGGTCAAAGAATGCTTCCAAGCTCCTCGCGGGCCTCAATGGCCAGAAAGGTAGCGCGAAGCTCGCACAGCAGCTAGAAGGAGCCTTCTCACGGCAGATTGTCCCCAATTGGCAGGACTCGTCCACCACTACCGAGTGTCAGGAATTCGAGAGGCATATCGGCGGAGCTTCTAAGCTCGCAGAGATCACCGGTTCGAGAGCATACGAGAGGTTTACAGGCCCACAAATCATGCGCTTTAGAAAAGAGGAGCCTCAAGCTTACCTCGACACAGATCGAATCAGTCTGGTCAGCAGCTTTGTCACCACCATGCTCTGCGCAGATGGAGAGATCAAGGGCATCGATGAGAGTGATGCATGTGGCATGAACCTCTGGGACCTCTCTACTCCGACCCGAGGATGGAGCTCGCCTCTGCTGGAGCTAGTCTCTGGAGAGGCTCAGAAGGGGTGCGAGAGCTTCGGAGGCGCTGAAGAGCTCTACCGTAAGCTCGGCCGGGTTGAAAGCGATGGTGGACGTCCCGTAGGCAGGATCGGCAAGTGGTGGCAGGAAAGGCTGGGCTTCCACCCAGACTGCATTGTCTGCCCAGCCACAGGAGACAATCCGGCGACCTTGATGTCTTTTGCTCTCTCCCCCAAGGAAGCGCTCATCTCCATGGGCACATCAGACACCCTCTTGATCCCTACGCCCTTCTTCAGCACCTCGGACGCCTACCACGTCTTCTACCATCCCGCACGCGTTGCACAACCCAATGCCACCGAGAAGAGTGGGGGCGGCTCGTCTTCTGGAGACGTGATCCCTACAGATAATGCCTTCTTCAATATGCTCGTCTACAAGAACGGTTCCTTGGCGCGTCAGGCAATCCGGGACGATTACAGTGGTGCTTCTTGGGAGAAGTTCGACGCAGCAGTACAAGCCGGCTGGCCAGCCACATCTCCGTCCTCGCCAGCAAACCTATCAAGGATGGGCTTCTACTGGCTCAAGGCCGAGATTATTCCGCCCAAGGCACAAGGGATCCACCTCTATTCAAGCAACGGTGACTCTAGTGGCGCACAGCGCAGCTCTTGCTTCGACCGTGTAGAGGCATTCCCTGAGCCAATCCACCATGCCTCGGCCATTGTCTCTTCGCAATTCCTCTCCTACCGGTCCCGCATCGGAGCCATCCTCGGTCTACCCTCCCCCTCCGAACAGTCTCTTCACCCAGACACCAATGGATCCTCGAATGGCCACAGCAACGGCAATGGGGTGCACAAGCGAACCGGTCTCCAAGGCCAACTACAGCGCATGTACGCCTCGGGAGGCGCTTCCTCCAATGCCACGCTCCTGCAGACGCTTTCGGACGTGCTGGGATGTGAGATTTGCAAGCCAGAGGAGGACAAGGGGACGAATGCCTGCAGTGTTGGCGCAGCGCTCAAGGCTGCCTGGGCTTGGCGGCGGGTAGAGCTCGGCGCAGGCGTCAGTGGTGGTGCAAACGGCAGCAGCAATGGCAATGGCAAGAGTGACGGCAGTGGTGCCCAGCCCTCCTTTGAGGAGTTCGTCCGAGACGCCAGGAGTCAGACTAATCAGGCTGAACAAAAGGCACACGGGATCAAGGTTCTCGCGCATCCCAATCAAGAGAGGAACGCGGCGTACGAAAGCTTCCTTCCTACTTGGGAGGAGCTGGAGAGTAGAGCTCGTCAGGGCATATAGAAGCCTTGACTCCACGAATTTTCTAGAGTACACCGGGTGTCTGTTTTCTATTTCCGGCTCACTCATACTAGAAGTTGTGTCATGTCATGTCTTTACATTTAGACCATCGCTGATACGTATCAAGTCGAAGACATGATATAGATGTAGAAGTCGAAGAAATGATATAGATGTACAAGTGCGTCGAATGGAAGAACACGAAATGAGAGTGCCAAAAGAGGGGCCAGATGTGGTGAAACTAGGAGCAAGAGTTCGATACACAGCTCTATCATGATGCGAAAAGAAGACAACAGGCTGGGTGACTGGAAGTGGTACAGTCTATCGTTCGGACGTATAGAATGACATGAACGGGCTGCATGCAGATCAGAGAAGGCCAACAGTGACTCCGATCAGAGGTGCAGTCGTCGTCGTAGCGGTCGTCGTAGCGGTGACAGTCTGCGTCGCCGTTGCAGTGACGGTCAGAGCTTGGTAGAGCGTTGAAGTGACTGTCACGTATGCCGTCTGGGTACTACTCTGGGTAGTCCATTGGGTGTCAGTAGCAGAGACAGTGGCTGTGGCTTGCAGCGTCGAGGTCTGCGTGACATGAGCCGTCTCAACAAGGTTCAAAGTGACGTATTCCACGTCCGTTGCGGTAGACGTGGCCTTCTGGACATCCGTCGAAGTCTGCGTAGTGTGATCAGTCTCAATGGTGCTCAGAGTGATCGTCGCTACATCAGTGGCTACAACAGTAGCCGTTACTTGAGCCGTCGCCGTAAGCGTGGTATGCGCAGTCTCTGTTGCGCTCTGCATGATGTAGGCAATATCCGTGGCAGTGGAAGTGGCCGTCTGGACAGCCGTCGACGTCTGTGTTGTGTGAGCCGTCTCGAGAATGTCCAGCGTGATGTATGCAACATCAGTGGCAGTGACCGTGGCCGTCACCTGAGCCGTCGAGGTCTGCGTGGCCGTCTGTGTCGTGAGGGCCGTCTCGACTGTGTTCAGCGTGACATAGGCCACATCGGTAGCAGTGTAAGTAGCCGTTTGCAATTTGGTCGATGTCAGAGTGACACGCGCTGTCTCCACATCGCTCTCCGTGATAAAGGCAACATCGGTAGCGGTCGAGGTCGCCGTCTCTCGTGCCGTTGATGTCTGTGTTGTGCGAGCTGTCTCGACGACGCTCAACGTGACGTACGCTATGTCAGTGGCGGTGGTTGTAGCCGTCTCCAGAGCAGTCTCCACAGTGTTGAGCGTGGTGAATGCAATGGCAGTGGCGGTGGACGTTGCTGTCTGCACGACCGTCGAGGTCTCCGTGGTGCTGGCCGTCTGTATGGTGCTCAGTGTGACAGTTGCTACATCAGTCTGGGTGGATGTAGTCGTCTCCAGTGCTATCGACGTAAGAGTGACGTAAGCAGTCTGCACATCGCTCTGTGTAATGTAGGTGACATCGGTGGCGGTAGAAGTGGCCGTCTCTTGTGCTGTCGACGTCAGGGTGACACGAGACGTTACAAATGCGCTCAGAGTGATATTTTGCACGGCGATATCTGTCTCAGTCGCTGTTTCAAGGATCGTTGTCGTTAAAGTGCTGCGAAGTGTTTCCGTAGCACGTTGCGTTATGTACGCGACGTCCATTGCTGTTTGTGTTGCAGTCTCAAAAGTGGTTAAAGTCACAGTGGCATGGTCTGTCTCCAAAGAGCTCTGTGTGACATACTCGATGTCCGTACGTGTCGAGGTGAGAGTCTCGTGGGCAGTCGACGTGAGAGTCGCGTAGGCAGTCTCAATACTGCTCTCCGTTACAGCCTCTGTCAAGGTTTCGGTGGTTGTGGCTGTTTGCGTGGCCAACACGGTGGCTGTCAGCGTCTGCGTAGTGAGAGCCGACATCATCGAGGTTCGAGTACTTGTTTCAAAGAGCGTAGAAAGTTCTGTATCCGTCTCCCAGTCAATGACAGTGCTGGTGCCTAGCCGTGTCTCAGTACTTGTCGCAGTGAGAGTGCTAATGGCGGTCTGAAACTCTGTCAGGGTCTCTAGCTCGGTGAGTATGCTTGTGGACAGTTCCGTCTGGGTGCTGAGAGCTGTGATTGTGCTGGTAGCTGTCTGAGACTCTGTCAACGTCTCCAAGGTCGTCAGCGTGCTCGTCGCCAGCGCTGTCGCTGTTATCTTCTCTGTCAAAGTGACAATAGCAGTGATAGCCTCTATCTGGGTCTCCAAGGTCGTAAGTATGCTGGTCGCCAGCGCTGTCGCTGTGGTAGTCGCAGCGAGAGTGCTAGTGGCAATTTCCGACTCTGAAGCAGTCTGCCATGCAGTGACAATGCTGACGCCGAGTTGTGTCTCTGTGCTCGTTGCAGTGAGCGTGCTGGTGGCGGTTTGAGACTCCGTGATCGTCTTCGAAAAAGTGAGAATATTCGTAGTCGTTGCTGTCTGGGTACTTTGGGCCGTAAATGTGCTAGTGGCAGTCTGTAGTTCCGTCATCACCTCGGTAGTGGTAAGCGTACTGGTTGCTATCTGTGTTGCTGTGCTTCTTGCCGTAAGGTTAATGGTAGCATATTCTGATTCTGTAAGCGTCGCGGAAGTGGTAAGTGTGCTCGTAGCTAGCTCTGTTGCTATGATCTTCTCAGTGACAATAGCAGTAGCCGCAAAAGTAGTAGTGGCAGTGGCAAATTCAGTGAGCGTCTCCAGTGTGGTGACTGTGCTGGTCACTAGATCCGTTGTCGTGCTTCTGGCAGTGGCGGTAGCAGTAGCGGTGAGAGACTCCGTTACTGTCCCCAAAGCAGTGAGAGTGGTAGTGGCCATCTCTATTGCCGTGATTCTCTCATTGGTTGTAGCAATCTCAGTGAGAGACTCCGTCACTGTCTCCAAAGCAGTAAGAGTGCTCGTGGCAGTCTGGAGTTCTGTGATCATCTCCGTCTTCGTTTCCATCTCCGTCTGTACAGCTGTCTCCGTTCCCGTGCTCGTGCTCGTGCTTGTGAGGGTAGTCGTGATTTTTGCGAGCTCGGTGATTACAACAGTGGCTACATCCGTCTCAATGTCTGTCGCATAGACTGTCGATGTGCGTGTGAATGGAGCTGTCACAGTAGCGTAATTGGTCGCAGTCGCGGGCGCGACCTCGGTCAACGTCACGTCATCAGTAAAAGTAGACGTGAGGGACACTGTATGCAAAGCCGTTGCCTTGGCGGTAGCTACGGCGGTGACCGTCTCTAACACCGTCTCCGACAATGTCAACGTGGTGTACGCCTTGGCGGTGGCGGTCGCTGTGGCCGTCTCCGCGTTCGTATGCGTGCTGGTGAGTGTGCTTGTTGACGTTGCCTCGATTACGATACTCTGAGTGGCGGTATCGGTCTGCGTCAAGAGAACCGTGATGGCGACGGTCGCCTTCGTACTGTCGGTGACCGTAACAGGATCAGCAGTGACAGTCGTCGTCCTGCTGGGCACCGTAACAGTGACAGGACTTCCTTCTACAGTCACAGTCGTCCCGCTTCCAGTGACAGTGACTGCCTTGGTACTTCCTGTGACTGTGGCTGTGACAGTTGTGGTCTTTGCGCTAGCCGTGACAGTTGTGATTTTAGGGCTGGCCGTGACGGTCACGGTACTAGTGGCCGCCTGTGATTTCACTGTCGTCGTGTGCTGCTGGGTAACGGTGTGCACACTGGTCACAGCTGAAAGAGCCAGAAGTGCAGGCAAGGAGGATATGCTTAGTCAGCACTAATATGGGCAGCCTCCTGCACCGCATATCACAACTCACTCCAAGTCTTGACTGATGTTGATATTGACGTTGTTGTCGCCGACTGTGTTTTTGTCACTGTCTTTGTCGACGTGCTGGTGACGGGAGCAGCAGTCTGAATGACAGCAGCGAGCGTCTTGGTGCTAGTGACTGTCTTTGTTCCAAGCAGTGTCCATGTGCGAACAACCGTGACTGTCGATGCCTGTTGAGCGGCTGGCGCCGCATTGGCCAGAAGTCCTGCAAAAGAGAGCAAGGCCAAGGCGAGGAAGAAGGAGAACTTCATTGTGATGCCCTCAGTAGAGAAGGAGAGCAGTAGATGCCATGCTCATGCTCATCACTCTGTATTGAGGTATATGAGAGGCAGGAGCCTGAGAACGTCCTAGAATATTCGTGGACGATGTGGGGAGAGTCACCAGCAACTTGAACCCTTGTCCCTACCAGGTATGTGGTGGTGCTGCATTGGGCTGGCGTTGCACAATGTCTCTGATTGTGGATAGCACAGCGTCAGACAATCCCAACATGCGAGAGACACGCTAGCGTGTCGGACCACAAAGACTGGCAGACATGCCATGCTTTCGTGTGTGTGTGTGTAGAGAACAGTCTCCACGGGGTGGTCCGCCGTGTTGGTGCTCCGAATAGCATGTCTGCAGATTATCCGATCCGACGTTTCATAGCGTAGCGGAGTCGGAGGAGGTAAGGCGATGGTTGTACTCTGACTAAAGAGCAGGACGTCATGGACCCTTCTATAGCGGAGCTGAAGAAGCTTGGCAGCGTTCAGCCTACCCATCTCAACGATAGTCTACGTCCTTGTGGAGTCAATGGCCCGATGCGGGTCCTATGCCGGGGGACTATTGCACTCGGCCGCACCTCTTTTTCGACACACGACATGTTGTCACCGCCGGCTGCACACCTTTGCCATAGCTCCTGCAGCGTGAAACGCGCTCTTCGTACTAGTGGGACTGCTCTACGCGGGCTGCAGTCGGCAGTCCAAATCTCCTTTCCTCTGCATTCCGACTGCTTCAGTTGCACACAGGAGCGAAGCATCAGCTGCAAGAATGTTTCACGATTACATTGCGTCGGTCCTACGCTGACTGCAGCTGCAGCTGCCGCCCCCTTCAACCCTGAAATGGGCCGCCATCGTTTCTATTTTGCCCGTCGCGATTGGGGTGCTGGGCACAGACTATCAACGCAATGCCTTTTGAAGTCCAGCTCGCACGTCGGAGATTGACGCCGTTTTTCCCACACACACCCCGATTAATGATGCCCCGCTTTTGCGCCATCGACGCGCATATTTCTGGTCGCACTCGGCAACTGTGCCACCATGCCATCGGTTGCTTTCGTTAGCTTCACCTGACATCCCAGCCGTGATCTGTGAGCAAGTCAAGGAAAGAGGCAGTTCCGGTTGTCAGATTCCCGACTTTCGCTCCGCCAGAATCCCGCGTCGCCTTTCGCTCGCACGACGTCGCATTGTTGATGGTAAGTAGTCCCATCGACTACCCTGCGCAACTCACGTGTCTGTCAGGCCAAAAGCCAGATCGAGCATGTCATTCTCATCGTCGCCAGGTTCTTCCAGCTGGTCGTATACGTCTGGCTCGAGAATGACATGACATGTCGAGCAGGCGATGGAGCCTTCGCACGCACCTGGACGCAAAGGGGGAACGGAGGATCAGCGTTGTAGAACTGGGCAAGGTTGCTGGCAAAGAGCCGGTAGACGAGGCATGTAGCTGTACAGCACTTCGCGTGCGGACCAAAATCGTCGGTTTGCCCGGGATTCCTTATCAACCCTAATGGGTGGGCGATTGAAGAGCCTCTGGGCCCTTGACGGCACACCTGCAGGGGTGTGCTGGTACCTGTTCTCGCACTAGCGTGAGACCAGCCGCTCGTACATGCCAAGGGAGCCACAAGATTCTCCGTCGACCATAAAAATAGGTCCCTGACGCCTTTCAATTGCGAACTCTATCATGTCATGCGTGGCATGGAGCTGGTTGGCAGAGCTCACGTCGGACGAAGTGCAGCAAACCCCGAAAGAGGGGAGGAGAGTTCGGAACTGAATCACGGACCAGCTGTGCCGATGAGTGCACGCGATGCCAAGTTGTTCGATCCCTCATCTTGACAGTGCCACCAAAGTGACTGACTTTGCTGGCTCAGTCACCTTTACGTGCTGAGCTACAAGTGGCGGGCGGGTGTCGGGGCTTGGTGCGAGCTCAGCAGCCGGAACCCTAATAGCGTCGCCTAATAGACGGCATGCTTGGGACGCCAGGCGGGGGTCCTGATCCCTTTCCATTGTGCTAGATGCCGCATACGACTGGACCACACTGCGCTGAACTTACCGCCAGACCCCTAGGGTCAAGCGATTGGCGTGACCGGGCGGACAGACCGAAAGGCGGCTGAAGGCTACACGGGCGTCTGTCTATCAGACCAGCGCCTCAACATGCTAGTACCCATCCTCTCAGACAGCACGTGAAAGTCCTCGCCCTCTGCTTCTGCCCGGAGCAGGAAGTACCAACGGGGAGAGCCACCGCACCCCTTGCCTGCCGGTTCTGATCGCCTCGCTTTCCACGCCAAGCAAGAAGGCATCTACTCACCCTCCAAATCAATATCATATTCATGCGCCACGCTCAACAAATCATCTCCCTCATTCGCCTCGACCGTCTTGATATCCTGACCCTTTGAGTCCCGAAAAGTAACCTTGATCCCTTCCCCTGCCTTGGGCCGGTGGATTCCGCCGTGTGACCTGCTTGCGGAGGAGGAGAAGGCGCGTGTGGAATGCGGACGCAGAGGGAGAGAGAAGGCTGGGGTGAGCCGATGCAGAGGGAAGTGAAGAGAAGTGTTGCTGGAGGAGAGACGGAGAGAGGAGGTCGAGGGGCCAGTAGCTGTGGAGTACGAGGAAGAGGCGCATGGCGCCGCGATGGTAGAAGCTGCCTTTGGCATTGGCAAGATCGAGACTTCCTTGGCGCCTCGCAAACTTCCGAGTGTCCGGACCCGAGTCATACTGCTAGCAGGCTTGATCATGTGAGCTACCATTGTCGTGAAGCCGGAGCTATGAGGTGGTCGGGTATAATCATTGACGGCGCAACCGCGAAGAATTCCAAATCCCATGCCGAGTCAGCCGTTTCGGCCAGATGCTGACTAAGCAAGACCACTCTCCTTCCGACCTTCGCTCGCCTCGCCTTGTCTCATCTAGCCGTGATCAGGCAGATCCGCATAGCACACACACACACACATGGACGTAGCACAGCATGGAGGACGACAAGAGTGGCTGGTATGCAAAACAGGCTCATTCATTGATACACCATGAGTCTGCGAAGGAGTTTCGCGCCAAGTACAGGACCGAGAAAGGCATGATAAGACCGAGACATCCTGCTCAACCCACCAGATCTAGACCCTCGACCCATACCGGGCGCACTTGCTGAACGTGCTAATGTTTGCGACGCTCAGTGCATCGACTTCGGTGGGTTGTACATGATCTTCCTCGACTTCACGGGCGACCACTTCATCCTCTTGACGTAGATGGAGAGCAGGGTCAACACACTCAGCAGGCACACTGCCTGAGCACCCATCTTCTTCCTTTCGTCGTGCTCCGGCTCACTAGCCCAGTTCAGGAAAGTGACGACGTCCTTGGCCATTTGACTGGTGGTAGCCTTGGTTCCATCCTCGTACTCCACCAGATCGTCGTACAGGACCCTAGCCATGGCGATCTTGGTACCAGGGAAGTAAGGGTTGAAGTTCATGCCCTCGGGCAACTCAACACCAGCGGGAGGGTCGGTGTAGCCGGTCAGGAGGGCGAAGATGTAGTCGGCTCCTCCGTGACGGGCCTTGGTGATCAGCGAGAGATCGGGGGGCAGACCTCCGTTGTTTCCAGCCCGGGCGGCTTCATCGTTGGCGTAAGGAGCAGGTAGGTGGTCGGCGAGCTTTCCAGGGCGCTGGAACATCTCACCCTCGTCGTTTGGTCCATCTGATAGATGTGGGGGAAAGCCGCGGTCAGGGCCAAGCGCCAAGATTGGGATACTACACTGTGTCCACCCTTTTGCCTACTCACCCTCGTACTCGACCTCCTCTGCAAATGCCTTTGCTTCGTCAACGGTGTGGGAGACACCGACCAGGTTTCGCCATGCGATTCGGTCAAGGGAGTGGCAGGCGGAGCAGACCTCCTTGTACACCTGGTATCCACGTCGGATGCTGTGAGGAGGGACATTGCGTCATGAAGATGCGAGCGTTAGCGGCAGACCCTCTCCGGTGCTAGTAGACTGCACTAGCAACACCTGCAGAGGAACTCACGAAGAGTGGTCGAAGGTATCGAAGATACCGCTGTGGCTCCACGGGTACTTGGGAGGGTGCAGACCTTCATCAACCATGTTGGCCTGAAGTTGGTCGACGAAGGGCAGAGAACCGTACTGGTAGCCGTAGAGGCTGAGTGATGTGGCTGCGAATGCCGAAGCGCCTACCAGAGCTCCACGAGATGCAAGGAAGGGCGTGGCGGCCGAGCTAGCAGAAGCCTGTGTCGAGGCAGCACGAGTCTGCGAAAGACGGTGCACATAGAGAAGGTCATGTCAGTATCCTTGTCATACGTACGAGAGAGTCCCTTCCTATCTGTACCGCTCCCGCCGGCTTCTCATAGGCCATGCGTCTCTACCAGGCAGCACGTATTGCCTATCGTGCCCCTCTGCACCTTCCCGCAGATGGCTCCTTCCCCCAATGCAACAAGCAACGCAATTGCATCACGAGGAGCGCAATTCATTGCGAGCTCTCTAAGTGCTATCCTTGATGCCTCTTGATATAAAAATCGACCAACGCAGATTGGCGTGCAATGAAACCGAAGGGGATGCAGCCCAAGGGTGGACCACACGGGGCGGGCGATGTTCCCGTTCTTCGGGCTCGACCTTTGCTCTTCTTCTTCTTCTTCTTCTTCTACCAGCCGCCAGCCCACCTGCGTCGTCTATGGCAAGCTCTGAATACCCACAGCCTTTGGCATGGTCGCCTTGAAGGCGCTAGCGCCCAAACGGGAGAACATGATGATGATGGTGAGGTAGGGTGAGGATGGGTGGTGTCGAGTGCTTGGTGGTGTCGAGGATGTGCGATGGAAATGCGATCCTTGGCTGCCTGCCTGCCCGTCTGTCTGTGTCTGCCTGCCTGTTCTCCCCATTTGTCACGGGCGCGGGCGGCCACGAGGCTTAGGCTAAGTCAGGGCTGGCGAGTGGGCCAAGCGTGCGCCTTGTGACTTTTGCGCGCGGCGGGGCCAGTCGGAGCTTCCCCTGCCTCGAGTTCCGGCCGGGGCGAGCCGGCCATTGCCGTGGCCGCGTGTGAGCTAAGGGCGGCGAAGAGCGCTCCAGGCGGGGAAAAGGCGCGAGGCAGGCGGCTCATTGGTAAGCGAAGCAGCCAACTCACACTCACACTCGCTCCCTCTCTCACCCGTTTCCTTCCTCGCCGTCCATCCTGACAATTAACAGACAGTAGGACGTCAAGGATCACCACCTCGCCACTCGCCCGCCAACAGCTTCCCTACTCCTCCTGTCGTCACCCATCACGATGCTCTTCCGCGGCATCTCAAGGGCCGTTGCCGGACCATCGCGTCTGGCCACTGCACCTCGCTCCGCCTCGTCCTCCTTTCACACCTCGTCGTCGGTGGCCAGGATCATCGCATCTCAGCCTCTTCGCGCCAAGGAGGCACCTACTCCTCTCGACGCAGCCAAGGGTTACCCCGTCATCGATCACGAGTACGATGCCGTCGTAGTCGGAGCCGGTGGATCTGGTCTGCGAGCTGCGTTCGGTCTCGCAGAGGCCGGACTCAACACCGCCTGCATCACAAAGCTCTTCCCCACACGTTCGCATACAGTCGCTGCTCAGGGTGGTATCAATGCCGCCCTCGGTAACAGTGAGTGGCGCAGACGCAGACGACGGAGCAGCCTTCCCTCGAGATGATTTCCTGCGTTCCTTATATGCTGACATGCGCCTCCCCTCCCACCTCTCTTTCCCGCTTCTCAGTGACTGAGGATGACTGGCGATGGCACATGTACGACACCGTCAAGGGTTCCGACTGGCTCGGTGATCAAGACGCTATCCACTACATGTGTCGAGAGGCACCCCGGACCGTCATTGAGCTTGAGCACTTTGGTCTCCCCTTCTCGAGGACAAAGGAGGGAAAGATCTACCAGCGTGCCTTCGGTGGTCAGTCTCTCAACTACGGTAAGGGTGGTCAGGCATACCGATGTGCCGCCGCTGCCGACCGAACCGGACACGCCATGCTGCACACCCTCTACGGTCAGTCCCTGCGCCACAACACCAACTTCTTCATCGAGTACTTTGCCCTGGACCTGATCATGGAGGATGGCGAGTGTGTGGGTGTCATTGCCCTCAACATGGAGGACGGTACTCTCCACCGCTTCCGTTCGCACAAGACCGTCCTCGCCACTGGTGGTTACGGAAAGGCCTACTTCTCTGCCACTTCTGCCCACACCTGTACCGGAGACGGAATGGCCATGGTCTCTCGTGCCGGTCTGCCTCTGCAGGACCTCGAGTTCGTCCAATTCCACCCTACTGGTATCTATGGTGCCGGATGCCTCATCACTGAGGGTTCTCGAGGTGAGGGAGGATACCTGCTCAACTCTGAGGGTGAGCGATTCATGGAGCGATACGCTCCTACCGCAAAGGACCTGGCTTCTCGAGACGTCGTCTCTCGATCCATGACCATTGAGATCCGTGAAGGCCGTGGCGTTGGTCCGGAGAAGGACCACATCTACCTCCAGCTCTCTCACTTGCCAGCCGAGGTTCTCCACGAGCGACTGCCCGGTATTTCTGAGACTGCTGCCATCTTTGCCGGTGTCGATGTCACAAAGGAGCCCATCCCCGTGCTGCCCACTGTCCACTACAACATGGGTGGTATCCCCACCAAGTACACCGGTGAGGTGATTCGAACCGACGCCAACGGCAAGGATCAGATCGTGCCCGGTCTCTACGCCGCTGGAGAGGCAGCCTGTGTGTCCGTGCACGGTGCCAACCGTCTGGGCGCCAACTCGCTTCTGGACATTGTCGTCTTTGGTCGTGCCTGCGCCAACCACATCAAGGAGAACCTCTCTCCCGGCAAGCCTCACCGTGAGCTCAAGGGTGACCAGGGAGCTCAGTCGATCAATGATTTGGACTGGCTGCGAAACTCCAACGGAGCCAAGTCTGTTGCTCAGATTCGAAACGACATGCAGAGGGTGATGCAGAGTGATGCTGCCGTGTTCCGAACGCAGAAGTCGCTGGACGAGGGAGTGGAGAAGATCAACAAGGTTCATGGAACCTGGACCGACGTCAGTGTCAAGGACCGATCTATGATCTGGAACTCTGACCTCACCGAGGGACTGGAGCTTAGGAACATGCTCACCTGCGCTACGCAGACTGTGGCCTCCGCAGCTGCTAGGAAGGAGTCTAGGGGTGCTCATGCTCGTGAGGACTTCCCGGATCGATTGGATGATGAGTGGATGAAGCACACCCTGTCGTGGCAGCAAGGACAGAATGATCCTGTAAAGTTGGGCTACCGTGGTGTTATCAACCACACTCTGGACGAGAATGAGGTCAAGGCGGTACCACCCTTCAAGAGGACATACTAGACGCGATGCGATGCCACGCGCGTCTGAGCTATGTTTCTTTTGATGAGTCTTGTCTTTACGCTCTCTTTGTTCACTATCCATCTCTTTGACACCAACCTTCTTGTGTGCTATCGTCTTCTATCAGCTTGATTGACCAGTGGCACTGAGCACGAGAAGATGTCGCTGTGGCCCACTCATGAAAACGGGGCGCAAGTGGTGCCCCGGAACGGAGATTCCACGCTCCACGCTCCACGCTCCACGATTCATTCGACGCAATCCAGGTAACCCAGGTACAAGAGGCAGTGAATGCGGGCTCACACATATCACTTCTTCGTATGGTCTGCTGACCTTACCAATGCTACATCCGTATTCTCATTCTGGACGACCAATTCTGTCTTTGCCTCACTTTTTCGGACCCCTTGTCAGCCCTCTCAGACCGCTAGCGGGAAACAAGACATAGAATTGACAGACGAGCAGTACAAGCGTGAAAGGATTCTGTCGAGTGTCCTATCTTTCGTCCGGAGCGAATAGCCTCCAGTCTACAAAGTCGAATGCATTGTTCTCTTCAAGCTTAATGCCCATCTCATCGACATCTGTTGCTGCAGCCTATTGACCCTTCCGTATCATTGGCACCATTGTCAAGCTGGGTCGGAGCTGAATTCGTCTTTACTTTCTTGCTGGCAGACTCGCTGTTGGCGCCGGTGGTTTTCGCGGTGTCGACAAGGACAGAGCGCTTTTGGCCTCGCTTCAGCGTGTTACGAAGATTCTCAATCTTCGACAACGTGAGGGGCGGCCCTTGGGGCGACGCCGCTGCTGTTGAAGCAGAGGTCTGCTCTTTTCCCTTCCTTGCCCCCTTCGCCCAGTCCATCCACACCTTGAGCTCGGCCGCATCATGCGGACCGGCGTCACGGAGACCATCGAGGGCGCCGGTAGAGTCGCCTCGGCTCTTTGACTCCCGCCTCAACGTGTTAAATCCGGCGCGCTGTAGATGTAGAAAGAGTTCCCAAACGAAGACGCCCTCCTCGCAACAACAGCAAAGCACGACCTCGTCGCTTGCCCCGTAGTCTTGGGCTGGCTTGAGGAGTTGATGCACCCAGAGGTGAATCATCGTACCCTTGATCGGCTCAAGTCTACAGAGCGGTGCCAAATGGCGGTCGCAAAAGCAGACCGGGCAGACTTTATTTGACTGCTTTGCTGCTGTCGACGTCAAGGATTCCTCTTCGGCGGGGCACTTGGCTGCACAGTGCAGCTGGACTTCCGTGTAGCCGAGAATGAACCGATTCTCGGCCGTGTCGAAGTAGACTGAGCGATTGGGTGGCCCAGGCCAGCCGTGTGCCACTTCCCTGTGGATCGTCAGAAGCGCAGTGTCCATGGAATCGATATCCTCGTTGCCGCCCGAGAACTGACAGACGCTGCCGTCGTCAGTCTCAAATCCGCACACAGCACGTTGAGTAGGGTGTTACTGGTACTTGTGCTTTTCAATGGTTTGCTTGCTGTGCTTGGCCGTCCACTTTGTCTAGCACCCTGACCACGGGCAGCCGCGCTTTTGCATCGAGAGGAATGTCTTTTCCTCCATGCAGATCAGCATCGCCTTCGCCTGGCACGCCTGGTAGTGGCGCTTTCGGTCGGCGAGCGACTGCTTGCTCTTGAAGGTGCAGCTACATTGCGGACACGCGTTCTCGAGCTGATGCGCTCTCTGCGTGCCGACTACCTGCTGTAGAAGCTCATATGCGGCAGTCAGACTCGGTTTGTCCGAGCCTGTCTTCAGCAGTGGCGCTGCATTAGGTACAGACAGACCAAAACTCTTACGAGCCTCGCGCTCGAGCCCCTTTAATTCGTCTACTCTTCGCGGAATTGTGGATGGGCTGTGCCAGTATGGCCTGGATGCGCTCCGAGGGATGAGCCGCAGGCGCAGTCTGTCGTTCGTCTGACTCGCTGCCGGGGGGGAGTCGTTGACGCTGAAGGACTTCGGGTCGCTCTCCGTCTTACACAGCGTCTTTATGAGCCCAAGCGCTCACAACAGGACCACAGGACCAGCCGCCGATGGCCAAATGTCTCTCGCCAAACAGACGACACGGCGAGATTTGTTCCGGTCTTGCTTGTGACGCTTCAGATTGTGAAAGTCACTCGAACAATAGGATCGCTCTTGCCCTGATGCTTTCCGGAGAAGTCAAAGTCCTTCCACTGTAATCTTAGCGTAGCGTCATCATGCTCGGTGCCGGCGGCGATGACGACACGATCGCCAGGTCGAGCACCAGTAAAGAAAGAGCAGAAAATCCAGAGCGTCAATTTGAGCCTTTGTTGGGGTATGCTTGAATTGTGTCTGGTGTCAAGCTCGTAGAGTATATGCAGATTGAGTGCTTTAGGCGGATATGCAAGTTGGGTAGTCAACTATGGGTAGGTTATGTGGAGTAGATGAGGATGATAAGATGGTTCTCGAATATGAGGGTGAGTATAGTATATCAAGTAGACAAAGGTCGAATGGATGAAGGTGGGAGAAGGGTGAAAGCCTCGACGACTCGGACGATCGATGGAGGATGACAGCGGACGCTCTGCGCGCAGATGGTGAGGCAGTGTACCGCGCTTCGTCACTCCGCCTTGGGTGTGACCATCGGAAGTATAGTGTTCCTGACGCACCCCGCTGGAGCAAGCGCAAACGACGGCTGCTGTGCGGACGTCGTTCATTCGGCTAGGTCCTCTCCTGCAGAGACGCTTGCCATCGATCATGTCACAAAGGATGGAGGGGCTAGCGACACACCTCCCATGGCCCCCATGACAAGCTGCTCTTTCGCGGTTCCGCAAATGTCCACTCCAATTATGTTAGGCGAGTGCCTCGCGTACATTGGTTATCCAGATGACTGCTGAGTGTACAAGATTGCGTGAGAGACGAGACTGGGATATGCATTTCGTTCCACCGCACAGCCATAATTTCTTACAAGACTCTACCGGTCCCAAGCACTGAGGTCGCCCCCTGCAATAAGCCCGGCGACCTTTGCCCTTTCCTTGATCTCAAGCTTGCTGCTGCTGCTCGGCACCTTTGTCGACCGCAACTGCGGGAGGAGAGAAGCGGAGAGGTCATGAAGCGGCGTTGAGAGTGCGTCCGGGGTGACAAGGAAAGCCGGAGGCTGAAAGTTGCGACAGACTGAGCGGGAGGTATGACAAGGGCAATGTCAGGATACCGGTGCTCAAAAAGGGCTAGGAGGTGAACTACCCCTCTCCACTACTCTCCACTACTCACCAATGAAGTGTTCGTGACTAGCTATCCGACTGCTCCTAGGCTTGGCTACGTCCACAAACTCAAACATTGTCTTCATCTGCTCCACCAGCAGAGCAGAAGTGTCTCTCTTGACCTTTGACGTACCCGAAGATGGCGGCTTCTCGCAGAAGATTTTGGCAATGAAGGTCCCCCCTTCCTCCAGCAGCCTGAGAGTGATCTGCAATGCCGAGAGGAGCAGCTGAGCCTGCAAGTACTCGTCCACGTCGTGAATGCCCGTCACATCAGGCGCTCCATCGCAGACGATCAATTGTGCCTTCTCCTTCCTACTCGTATCGTCTTCCGCACCTCCAGCCAGGGCAGATGCCACGGCATCTGCTGTCTCCTGTGTAGTGATATCGCCTAGCACCTGCTTCACACCCGGGATGGGAGCCATGGGCTGCAGATCGACAGCGACGATACGAGATCGAGAGGGCAGCCTTTGTACAAGAACTTGCGACCAGGAGCCTGGAGCAGCGCAAAGATCTACTGCCCTCGTAGGGCGAGGTGTTCGAGAAGAAGATGATGCCGAGGATGATGATGACGCCGCCCCTCCTTCCTCTACCCTTCTTTGCTCACTCCACCGCAACACAGTCTCCAGCTCCTCAACAGCCTCCTGCAGCTCTTCTGCGTCCTCCTCATCGATGGAATTGCCCGATGCCAGAAGTCTCTTGAGCTCGGCCAGCTCACCCTCGACTTTCCTGCGCAGCGTGTACCGCTCTTCCTCCTGGAAGAACCCGAACTGCTCGTCCAGGTGCAGCAGCTTGTAGGCGGAGCGAGCGCGATAGCCGTCGATCTTGGAGAGACGGTAGTAGACGTCTCTATGGTCCTTGGATGATTTGCCCATGTTTTTGACGGCAGACTGGGACGAGGAGGTGGTGAGGAAGATGAAGCGAGTGTGCTTTGAGGAAGTGTCGAGGTGGGGAAGCTCGGCTGCATCCTCTCACCCCCTTCCTTCCTGCCCGAAATTCAATCGGAACGGAGACGCGCGACACGCTCATTCCAGCCGTGAGGCGAGACGTGACACAAAAGTGTTGCTCTGAGACAGTCAATCGCAAATACCGTCACGTCCAGATTCGAGTTTTGTACCGCACAGGCAAAGATGGACGACAAAGCCGATCCTGCACTACAGTTCTTCCCCGAAGGAGAGGTAGACCTGTATGGAGCTTTGCAGGTGGACAAAGAAGCGGGACAGGACGAGATTAAGAAGGCGTATCGGAAGTGAGTAGTGCGGACGTAGAGATGGCAGCCGATTATATTCAAGAAGAAGATCGGCCCTGACGCTCCACTCAAATGCTTCTCCTGTTCGATCTTCCTCCAGGATGGCGCTTCGCTATCATCCCGACAAGGTCCTCTCCAGCAGCTCCACATCCTCCATCGATCCACACCAGAAGTTCCAGCAGATCGGATTTGCCTACAGCGTCCTCTCCGATGAAGCTCGACGCAAGCGGTATGACGCTACAGGCAGGACCAACGAGTCTATGTTTGAGCAGGACGGCTTCAGCTGGGATGACTACTTCAAGGAGATGTGGCAGGGTAGTGTCAGTGGAGAAAAGCTGGACGAGTTCAAGAAGAAGTACCAGCGTGAGTGAAGGGCAACGACCTTCTGGGCCAAGGAGCGCCAATCATTTAGCATGCTAATCAAATGTGACAATTTCGTCTTGCACAGACTCGGAAGAGGAGAGGGACGACCTTTTGGAAGCGTACGAGACAGCCGAAGGCGACCTAGCCACAATCTTCACCCTCGTGCCCTGCTCAGAGATCCTCGAAGACGAAGAACGCTTCATCTCCCTCATCAATGCCGCCATCAAGTCTGGCGAGCTCGAAGCGCTGCCAAAGTGGAAGAA
Source organism: Microstroma glucosiphilum (assembly GCF_003144135.1). Lineage (NCBI taxonomy): Eukaryota > Fungi > Basidiomycota > Exobasidiomycetes > Microstromatales > Microstromataceae > Microstroma > Microstroma glucosiphilum. Next base: position 739,992 of record NW_020289916.1, read on the forward strand.
GACGACGGGCGATGAGAAGGGCAGAAAGAAGATGAGGGCAGGAGCTCGTAAAGAGGCGAATGAGGCCGAGGAGTACGCCAAGGAGCTGGGCGTATGGGATGATCTGTATGGCAAGGGACGTAAAGGTGGGGCTAGTGGCGACAAGGGGGAAGCCAAGAAGCCGAAGAAGGCAGTGGGCAAGGACGAAGAGGTGGAAGTCGTTGGGGACGTCTCGAGTGACGAGGAAGAGGGAGGCGACGAAGAGGACGAGGAAGAAGAGGACGAGCCCATTCAGGCCAAGAAGCGAAACAAGCAGCCCACTGCTGCTTCGTCTTCGAACAAGAAGCCGAAGGCCGCATCTAAAGCAAAAGCTGGGGCGAGCTCCAAGTCCAAGGCAGGGTCGAGCAGCTCAGCATCAAAGCCCAAGAAGCCCTCATCAAAGAAGGCTAAAGGAGGCGAAGCGACCGAGGAAGAAGATGGCGATATGGATGGTCTCCGTGCGCTGATGGCCAAACGAGGCGAGGAGCGCAACCGAGGTTTCAACAGCATGATTGCCCGCATGGAAGCCCAAGCTCAAGCAGAAGCCTCTGCTAAAGGTGGTGGAAAGAAGAAAAAGGGAGGTGGAATGCCCATGTTTGATGAGCCTCGGAGGGAGGCAGACGAGCCGGATGAAGAAGCATTCCTCAAGGCGAGGGCAAAGGTGGATGCTAGAAAGAGGAGTAAGGAGGAGAAAGCAGCAAAGGGTCAGGGCAGCAATGGCGAGGGTGCAAGCAAGAAGACGAAGAAGACGTGATGACGAGACTGCAACACGACTTTGTTTCACGTTCAGCGCTCCTGTGCAGCACGACCATCACTGCTTTTGTAAAATCGACATGCATACAGAATTCGTCAGACGAGGTACATTCGTAAGGTACATGAGCACACGGGTACTAGGGTCATCAGCCCGAGAGAGAGGCTACATACAGTCGTCCAAAAGGGGGAAAGCCATTATTTGCGGCGAGCTTACGCATCCAAGTAGGAGTAAAAAGCACTCAGCGACCACCAGGGAATGGCATTGGGAAGCCTCCCTGACCTTTCTCGCCCTGTCCCCCGCCAGGATAACCAGACTGGCCGTAGCCTGATGGGCCGTAACCAGAAGGGCCGTATCCTGGCGCACCACCACCTCCGCCGCCGGGTGGCAAGGAGAATCCTCCCACGCCTGGATCATAAGCAGAATTACTTCCAGTACTGGTGTTACGGTTGTGCGAACCTGCAGATCCGCCATAGCCGCCTGGGCCTGGTTGGGGATACCCGCCGCCACCTCCGCCGCTTGCATCACGATTGCCTCCGTAGGCAGGTGGAGCTCCATAAGGGCCCGATGGTGGTACACCGTAGGCCTGGTATGGGTTCTGCTGCTGCTGCTGTGGCGGGTATGGCGCATTACCGTATGGAGCACCACCCTGCTGCTGCCCATATCCCTGAGGGCCATTCAGAGCAGCATCTCGATCTGCCACCAGACGAGCCTTCAAACCAGCAAACCGTCTGTCCTTCTCCTCCTTCTCCCTTCGCTTCCTAGAGTACTTTGAGCTCTGCATGGATCCTTCGTCACTAGCGTCATACGTGCTGTCGATCGAGCCGAGCAGCATCTTGAGGCAGTGCAAGTCCGGAGTAAGCTCGAGACCAGTAGACCGCTTGACCTGAGCAGCCTCGATGCGGATGTCAGAGACTACATCGACGAGGTCACCGATGACTGGGTGAGAGTCAATCGAGTCTAACCACTCTTGAGCTTCGCGATCATTGCCCACTGCTGCAATGGTCACACTCAGGGCATCTTCGCCCCACTGCGAATTCCTCAATCGATCTCGCGCTTGCAGAATGACCTGCACGATTCGTTCTCCCTTTTCGGTGGATCCGGTGGGACGGCCGTCGCCGATGATCAATGCGAGAATAGGCTTCTTGAGGTACCCCCGACTGATGGGGTCATACAAGTTCGGGCGGAGCAGCTTCCGCTCAAAGGAGTCGCCAAGAGGAGTCGCACGTCCGTCGAAACGGCAATTCTCAACCAGGCGTACTGCATCTTGGGCGGAACGCAAAGTAGACATTTGCGGTGGCAGGTCCGTGTTCATCCAAGCTACCTCGAGGCCGTCAGGGTCAAGTCTGCAGCTGGCATCAGCGGCTCTCTTGACAATCTGCTTCAGAGAGTCTCGCCTGTATGTCCCTTCGCTGCGCATCGAAGCCGAGTCATCCAGCAAGAACATGACATCGAAGAGGGCTAGCTTGACGAGATCTTGCGCCAGAAAAGGTGGCATCTCCCAAGCTTCGGCAATTTCAGCGAGAGCACCATTGCCAGCAATGACTTGGGCAATGTGCTGGATCTTGTTCCAGTCATACCACGCATAGAGGTATTGGTCTGCTACACAGGCTGCAAGCAGACGCGCGATGACTTTCCAGTCCTGTAATGGAGCGAGCGAGCGAGTGAAGGCATGTACAGCTTGATCAGTCAGCACAGCCACTTTTACCAACTCCCTTCGCCCTACTACTCACCCTCAGATCGGACCAAGTGGTACTTCCAGTGTCCTCGGGAGGCGGGGCTACAGCCTGATGACTCTGATGATACTGATGAGCTGCATACCCCGCAGCTCCCACAGCAGCTGCACCCGCTCCCATCGCAGCATAATTGTGACCGCCACTTCCACTACTACCCTGTTGAATCCTCTGCTGTTGTCGCTCCTTTTCACGCTTCTTGCTTGCCTTGTACAACATGTACGTCGAGATACCGATTGCTAGTCCGGCGAGGAGGAGCTTCTTCTTGAAGTTCATGGAGATTCAGTCTGTCTACCTACTGTCAGACGGTCTCGGCAGCCTGTATGGGCGACAAAGGGAACAGCCAGAGAGAGAGGGAGATAGCTGATGATGACGAGTGATGAAAGGGTAAAGAGGAGAGATGGGGGTCACAAGGGCGGAAGCGAGATGATGACTGTGAGGAGGCAACCCACGGGATGGCTGGCCAGGCGTGTGAGTGGAGTGGGTGGAGCGGCACGGCACTGGCAAAGTGCCAAGGCGGGGAAGCCGCACAGCCGAGCCGACGCGAGGTGCTCGCAGTCCCGCCGCCGCGACTGCAGATGGAAGCCAGCCGGGAAGCGCCACTGCGTCAAGCAAGAAGCACTCATAAGGTAACAACGACATTGCCGTAGCCTGGCATTGCAATGACGACGGTTCGTGGCAGCTTTGAGGCTTAGGATCAATGTCACCCCAACCTCATTCTTTGCTGGCACGCCTCAACCCCTCATCCTCGCGGGAACCCACCTCCTCAAGCTGACCTCCTTGAGAGTGTGCAGATGCCCTCCCCTGAGGCCCTCTACCAGAGCCTCGGGACTTCTCAACGCTTCCGTTGGCGTCCGTGACAAGGCTGGAATGGTAATGTGTGCTAGCACCAGGGTCTGCAATGATATGACTTCGCGTGGTCAGCAGAGCGTGTGTGCAGCTACCCGCGACCTCGCCATGCACTCACCTTGAGCACCTGTGTCTGAACTCGATTCATGGTACTAAACCATACCCAGTCACGATCTCCCTGAGCAGGATGCTTTGCAAAGGGGCTAGACGCTTCATCTGCCGGATCTTCGTATACAGGCACTACCACGATTGCGAATCTGAAAGGTGAAGAATGGCGTGCGCACAAGAGATGGCGCGTCAGCAGCATTGTCCATGTATGGACTTGATTATGCAACACTCACTCGGCATGCCCAAAGACAGGTCCCCTCTTGTATAGTAGCCAGTCACAGCAGAACTTGAGACCGCTCTTGACCGCCCAACCAAGCGAGCGATAGTGATGAAAGGCAATGTAGGACAACAGAAAGGGATTGTCGGGCCTGAAGATCTCAGCCGGCGCTGGCAGGGATCGCAACGGTGGGGCCAAGTGCGACGACAGGAAGATGTCGTAGAGAGTCTGCAGCGACATGGGCTTGTCCTGTAAAAAGGGGGAATGGACAATGTCAGACCTCGAAACCTCCTCCTCTTCGATCCATTTCCTCCAGACACTCACTTCTGGATCTCTCACTTCTAGTACGCCCAGCATCCCGCTCAAAAAGAAGACCTCTGCTCCGCTGATGTGTAGCCACTCCATATCGTCGACCTCTATATTAGCTTCCTCCTCTTTGATCCTCTCGATTTCCTCCGTTGTCAATGGCTTCTCTATACCCTCGTCCTTTTTGGGGCCCAGGTAGATCAGACCTGGGATGTGCTTCCCATACTCTTCTTCGACTTGTCCCCCTCCTTCGTCATCTTCTTGTTCGATCTCCTTCTCCGCTCTCCGAGCAAGGAGCTTCTCCTCCTCTTCCGTCAGAGTACCGCCGAGAGCCACGATGCCGTCAGGTAGCTGTTGCCCAGCTTTGACGGCCAATCGAGCTCTCTCAATCTTTGCGTGCATCCTCTCGCGTCTCCTCTCAGCCGTCAATTCCTCTGGCGTAAAGACTGAGCAGGGGGGACAAGCACATTCAGCGTCAGCCCTGCAGCCTGCCTGGCGCCAGCAAACGTCGCCTACCCACCTTTCATGCCCCGTTCCCTCTGTTTCTTGATCTTCTCCTCGTTGATCTTTCTGGTCCGCCATGTTGGCTCACTGCGACTCAGACTACCCTTGCCAAAGAACCCTGCGTCCCACAGCACCCTGGCCGTCTTTGTCTGTGTGCTGGGCCCGACTCCTGTGCTAGAGGTTCCTGGCGGTGTCACTTGCACCCATACAGCCGTAGTGGTCTCGTCGAAATATCCAACCAGCGTCTCATCGACTTCTCTCAAATTGCTGCTACGGATCAGCCCGGCCCAGCTCGCCAGCCATTGGGACCACGATAGCTGGGGTGGCTTAGGGGCATATGCCGTTGCAGCAGACACGGAAAGCGGAAGAGGACGAGCATATCGCTCGTTCTTGGCCTGCGTATTGCGCTTGCCTGTGACTTGCGAATTCGCAGGAACCGGAGCTCCCGGAGGAGGCTTGCGATGTCGACCCCTTGGCGGCATTGTGAGCTGCTATCGATGTGTCTCTGTGTGTGTGGTATGGTGGAGCAACCTTTGCTCGTACAGACGGAACTACGGAAGGATCGGAAGCAGCCAAAATTCGCTGCCTCGGCCCAATTGGCTTGACTCGCAGGGGCCGGGTCAACGCGTCGAAGATCAGGCAGGCCATGCTCCACCATCATATCTCCCATACACTGTTATCGTCCTGTCCTCTCACCAAACACCCCCCCTCCCCCTCTCGCGAAGCCCACCATGCCCGTTGCAAAGGGGGCATCGGGCGAGGACATTCGTCCTGTCCGATCGATATTGGATAGTGACCTGTACAAGTTCACGATGCAGCAGGCCATCTTGTACTCTCCTGTCGAGGACCCCTCAGTCTCCTATCAGTTCACAAACCGGTCCAAGAACATGACTTTCACCCGAAAAGCTTATGAGCAGATACATCTTGAAGTCAAAGGCCTTGCGTCCCTTTCACTTTCTGCTGAAGAGAGAATGTGGCTAGAGAAGAAGTGCCCCTACTTTAGAAAGGAGTACCTCGACTGGCTCTCTGCCTTTCGCTTCAGGCCCGAGGAACAAGTTCTACTGCGATTCAACTCTCTGAAGGAAGGATCGGGAAGCGACGAGATCGGAGAGCTGGAGATTGAAGTCAAGGGTATCTGGTCAGAGGTGATTCTTTACGAGGTGCCGCTCATGAGCATCGTATCGGAGACTTACTTCCGCACGATCGACACAAAGTGGGATATGCAAGGACAGCGGGGTGAGTTGGCCATAGCCTCGTGACAATCCCCGGGCTTCTTTTGCTGACATAGCCGTTATTCGACTGCTCAAACAGCTCTGGCCAAGGATAAAGCTCGGCGTCTTACGCAGGCAGGAATCCTCTACTCGGAGTTTGGCTCGCGCAGACGGCGCTCCTACGAGTCTCATCGCCTCTGCATCGAGGGTCTTCTAGCAGGCGAGAAGGAGGCTCTGGCGTCTCATGGCGGGTCTGTTGGCCCCGGCAAGCTGCTCGGTACATCCAACGTCCACTTTGCTCAGATGTTCGATCTTACACCGATCGGTACCGTTGCCCACGAATGGACCATGGCGATCGCTGCTCTGGAAGGCTACGATTATGCCAATCTCCGAGCCCTTCAATACTGGGAGTCAGTCTACTGCCCTCCGGCATTTCAGCCCCAGTCACCGGCTGACGACCTAACCATCGCGCTCACCGATACATTCTCGTCGAAAGTCTTCTTCAAGGATCTGCTGGAAACGCCTGAAGGACGGGAGATAGGCAAGAGGTGGCGAGGGCTCAGACAAGACAGTGGTGATAGCAAAGTCTTTGCGAGGAAAGCAGTCGAGGTCTACAAAAGTCTTGGGATCGATCCGAAGAAGAAGGTTGTAATCTACTCTGATGGACTGCATGTCGAGAAGTGCATTGAATTGGCAGAATACTCGAAAGAGGTTGGCATAGGGGCAGGTTTCGGTGAGTAGAGCCAGCCAAGGCAGGCCATGTTGCGAAGCTCAGCGCTGAGACTGATCACGCTATTCTCGCTTCTCTCGCTCAGGTGTTGGCACCAACTTCACGAACGACTTCCGGGTCGCAGATGACCCCTCCCCCCGAGCTGATCCAGATGCCACGCCACGGTCTGGCGGAGTATCGAAGCCACTCAACATCGTCATCAAGATCTCAAGAGTCAAGGGTGTACCTGCGGTCAAGATCAGCGATGAATTGACGAAGAACACCGGCGACAAAGAGGAGATTCGGCTGGTGAAGGAACGCTTCCACCTCGAAGAATCAGAGGCCTCTACAGCCTCTACAGCTGGTGGCTCTTCATCAGCAGTGCGTACGCCGAAGTTTCGCTTGCCTCTCCTGATCTTCGTAGTAACGATGTCGATCCTGCTCCGACTTTTCCTCTTCTCAATGCCCGGCTTGACAGACATCCTAGGCGAGAGACTAGAGTTGGGCGATCCTTTTTCGTCATGGCCTTCGGTCCTCAACACAGTCTGGGCACTGGATCCCCCACCTCACATCACGACAGCCTCGCCATATCCGTCCAGCTCGTCTCCCTTCGTTTCGCCTACCGCCCTGGAAGGCGGCACAGGACCGGCTGGAACCACTCGAGCAATACCGCCCCCTTTATTGATACTCGTGCTATCTCCTTTCCTCCCCGGCGGTCGAATCGTCCAGTGGCTTGTAGCCACCGGTCTCTCAGACACCTTACATCCCTCGACATTACTGTACATACTTCTCGACGCTCTTTCAACTGTCCTCCTCTACCGGATGGCTTCACTTCGCCTCCAATCACCGATGTCTGCCGAGAGCTCTACAAGTCGCAAAATTCCACCTCGGCTATCTGCCCGACGCCTGCTGCAGTCCCTCACTACCCATGGCCTACGACTTTCTCCAGATCCGGCACTAGTCGCATCTATCTTCGCATTTCATCCCTTCATCCTCTTGACGTGTCTTGCGAGAAGCGGAACAAGTTTGGTCCTCGCAGCCCTCCTATTTAGTCTTTGGGGCGCTATGGAAGGCTCGGCCTTCTTATCCGCCGCTGGTCTGTCAATCGCGAGCATGCTAGCTGTGCACCCGCTGCTCCTGCTGCCAGCCGTCGTTCTGCTCTGCAGCCGTCAGACGCGCTACTGGCGGCACTACAAGGGGAGGAGGATCGGCAAGAGGAAGGCCGACCTGGCCAGTGACTGGCTCATGCCGCTGTTTGACTTTGCATTGATCACTGCAGTGCTAGCAGGCATCAGTGCGGCGTTTGTCTCGAGATGCAATGGCTCTACAACAGGCAGAGACTGGACCGGCCTTGCCTTGGTGTACAGAGGCTTGTGAGTCTCGCACAGCGCAGCGACCCGTCTTTGTTCCATCAGACTGAATCGTGCCTCCCCCTTGCTTCCTCTTCCCCACCAGCCTCCTCCTACCTTCGCTCAGCCCGTCGCTGTCTCTTTGGTGGTACTTTTTCATTGAGATTTTTGAGCATTTCAGAGAATTCTTCCTCCTGGTCTTTAATGTCCACCTGGCGGCTTGGACTGTACCCATCTGTCTGCGCTTCAGGTGAGTCAAAGGGCCGCGACTAGCCGAGGTCAGACTGGAGCGCACATGCTTATGCCAATGTTGCTCCAACGCTACCAGACACGACCCTCTCTTTGCAGTCTTTCTTCTGTTGGGAGTTCAGGCCATCTTCAAACCTTACCCTACCGCTGGAGATGTTGGTCTCTGGACGACGCTTTTCTTCGTCTTCTCCGACTATGCAAGCTGTGAGTGTTTCACATATCGCTACAGCATTAGGGAACTGCAATTGCTGACTTCAACAGTGTCGCCCAAATCCTCTCACATGCACAGACCTCCGCAATTCCCTCGTCTCGACGCTTCTCTACCTCTACGCCTCCCTTCTAGTCCCCTCCTTTGCCCACCTCTTCCTCACCCTCGGCTCCGCCAACGCGAACTTCCTCTATGCAGCCGGCCTCGTCTGGTCTTTGGGCGGCATCGCAGCTTGGCTGGATTGGGCTTGGGCTGGAGGGAGGTTGAGATGGGAGATTGAGCGCGAGGCTGGACTGGTGGAGAGCGATGTGGACGATGAAGAGGCTGATGAGGAGGAGGAGGAAGAAGAGGACGAAGACGGAGCAAAGAAGGATGGAAGTGTGATGAAGCGTAGAGGATGGAAGAGGGCTATCCTCCACTCCTAGCCAGCGATCGAGGTTCCAACTAGAACAACACCACAATAGACTATTTCACAATGCACGACCTGAATGGCAATGAGGATATGAGTGATATTGCTACACGGCGTACAGCTCAGCTCACGAAGATACCTTGACCCTCTTCTTCTTGGGCTCCCCTGCTCCGTCATCTCCCTCAGCAGCAGCAGCAGCCTTTTCGGCTCTCTTCCTCTCCTTTTTCTCCTTTCTCCTTCTCACCCTCTCCTCTTCGTCGCCGGGACCATCACCCGATGGCTCAGCCGAATTTGTCACTCTTTCCTGCACGACCTCCTTGCCTTTGTTGACAATCGCGCCAGCTTCGCTCTCTGCACCGGCACCAGCAGCCGCCGCCTCCGCTTCAGCCGCTGCCTTTGCCTTCTGCCTCTCCTTCTTACCCATCCTCTTCTTCACCTGTCCCTCAGCACCCTCACCCTCCTGTCTCCTCCCACTCTCTCCAGCCTTTGCATCCAATTTCCTCCTAAACTCCCCAAGTTTCCTATTCAAGTCCTTGGGCCGCTTTCCAGCACCCTTGCGGTAGGGAAGGAGATGCTTGAGCCCAACGACGTCGTTGAGATCCTTGTCGTTTGCAAGGAGAATCTCTACGGCCGTCATTCCATAGTCGGCCTTGGGCACTTGGGTATAGCGAAAGCGTGTTGCGAGGTCCCCCACGACGTCTTCATAGTCGAGGTTGCGATATTCGTCTGCGAGGCGCTTTGCTTCTGCTTTACGCTCTTCGTCTGTCTGTGGAAGAGGACGAGAGGACGAAGGATCGTCGAGTGCGCCTTCGGAGAGGCCTTCTCGAGCCAGAGCCTTTTGCTTCTTTTTGAGCTTCTTTTGCTCCTTCTTCGAAAGCTTACTCTCGTCGACGCCTTTTCCATCTTCGCCATCGATGAAGGCGGCGTCCATATCGATCGGGCCATCTTCATCGTCTCCGCCCTGCTTGGCCTTCTTCTTCTGCTTCTTCTCCTTCTTGCCCTTCTGAGTGTTCTGCGCCTCCTCTTCTTCCTCCTCTTCAGCTAGGATATCGGCAATGTCCAGATCATCGTCGTCATCCCACGTGGGCTTCATAAGGCCATCTGCGCTCGTGTCCTCCTCATCGTAGTACTCGTCTCCGAAAGCAGCCATCATAGCGTCGTGCTTTTCCGGATCGTAGTCCCCTTCGAGGGCCATGGGATCAAAGTCAATCCGACTGCTACCCGCTGCCTCCTGTAGCTGCTTGAGCTTGTCCCTGAGTTGGCCCTTCTTGATATCCCTCATCCGGTCCAGCTCCTCCATACGCGCCTTCTTCTCGGCCTCTTTCCGCTTCTTCCTCTCCTCTCGCTCCGTCTTCCTCTTGTCCTCCACTCGCCTCACTGAATTCTGAGGGTTGCGAGAGTAAGACTGGACTTGTGCGGGAGCATCCCCAGACTCGAAGGCTTCAAAGCGGAAGTTGAAGGCCTGCTCGAATGCCTCGGCGCGAGAGTCAAAGGAGGCTTCCGAATCCAGGTCGGCTGCTTCGGCGTCCCAATCTCTGCCATAAGTATCGGCATTGGAGCCAGTGGCTCGCTTGGGCTTAGCGCTCGACTCCTCCTCATCGTCATCGCTCTCGTCCTCGGCTTCCTCACGTGATCTCCGTCCAAGCTTGGGTGCCGCTTGAGGATTCTCCAGCCAGCCTCGATTCAGGACGTAATTCATCAGGAAGTCTTCATTCTGCTGAGCTTCACTCTGAATCTTTTTGCTTTTGCGCTTGACTGGGGCAGAGTCGGGCTCAGACGAGGGACCAGCAGCCTCGACGCCCGTACTCTCTACGGCAGCCATCTCGGCTGGGGAGCGCAGGGCTTCCCTGACAGCCTTCTGCGCCTTCTCGTCTCCCAGCGTTTGGAGGAGATACCTGCGATATGAATTTGCATCGTCACCTTCGTCGCCATCTGCACCTCCTGCTTTAGACTTGGTGAAGAAGTCACCCTCCTCTTCTGCTCCTGCTCCGTCGGTATCGTGAAATGCTTGCGTGACTTGGCGCCTGAGCTGAGCCTGCTCCTGGACATGAGAAAGAGGTTGCTGATATTGTCCTTCGTAGTCTCCGTCAGCCATGTCATCTTCTCGGGTTCTAGAAGTGGTAGCTTCTGCAAGCGCCAGAGCGGGATCGGCGGAATCGGCCATGAGATCCCTTAGACGATTGCGCTGGTAGTCTGCGAGGGTGACCTTCTTGTTGAGCTTGGCTCTGGTCGCCTTTGGCAATAGCGCCGATGAAGCTGCGAGGGCCTTTTCCTCGTCAAAGACACGAGCTTCGGCATTGTATATGGAAGCATCGCCGCTGCGAATCTTTGCCAAGGTGCGAAGGATGGCGGCATCCACTTCGGCAGTGACTTGCTCTCCCTCCTCGTCCTCTGTCTCATCTTCGCTTGACTCATCGCTGTCGTCGTCACTACCCTCACTACCTTCTGCGTCGTCACTTCTTTTGCCGAGGAGGATCTCGGCTGCCCGCTTGCCGTACTTCTCCTCGAGCTGGTGAAGCTCGGCTCGCTGCTTATTGTGCTCAAAACGATTGGCGTAAGACTCGTTGACGGTGAGCTTGGGGCCGGTAGAGGAGGTAGAGCCGGAAGAAGAGTCTCTCTCGGAGTCTGAGTCTGGGAACAAGTCCATGCTGGCTCCAAGGGTCAAGTCGGGCAGCTTCACTGGATGGTTGCAATGGCTGGAGTGGGGGTGAAGGGACAAGTATTCGAGGAACGGGGAAAAAGTCAAAGCCGCCGAGAAGCGGAACGGGGGGAAAAAGTTGGCCGAATTTGCTCCGTGGATTGTGGCTGAGGGGACGCGGTGCCTCAAGACGCTGCCCTGCAGCAACCGCGACTCCACATCGTCGCGAATCTGGGCCTGCTGCCCTGCCGAAATTGCCGGCGTCGCAAAAGAAGCCGCTCGCTCCACAGGACGGGAAGGCAGCAAGGACAAGCACCACCATCGTACGACCATGCTCTGACTTCTTGACCATCCCTTGACGCAACGACCATGCTGCGAAGAGTGCCTCTACCCAAGCTGCGATCGCCCTCTGCGGCTGCATCGCTGCAGACGACCCGCCGCTATGCATACCAGAAAGCTACGCCCAGCACCAACAAAGACGATTCTACCGGCCACCCCTCCAACCCCTCCGATGACCCCAAGCTCTCGCCCCTCTACACACCCCTCACCGGAAGGCATCTCCTCGAAGAGCCAATGCTAAACAAAGGAGCAGCATTCACACCCGAGGAACGCGAACGCTTCAAGCTAAAGCACTTCTTACCTCATGAGTATCACCGACTGGAAACCCAGCTAAGCAGAGCAGAGGCGCAATTGAGGTCGAGGCAAGACCCGCTGGCAAAGTATAGCTTCTTGAGGAGCATGAAGGACCAGAATCAAGTCTTGTTCTACGCACTGATTCAAAAGAACCTCAAAGAGTGCTTGCCCATCATCTACACCGTCAGTCGCACCATATGCAAAGCACCCAGTCTTAGCACCTAGCTGATCCGGCTTTCTCCCTTATCTTGTCACAGCCAACGGTCGGAGACGCAATCAAGGAATTCTCGCACCTCTTTCGTCGTCCAGACGGTGTATTCCTCTCCTATCCTCACTTCAAGGAAGGTGGTGCTCGCTACCTCAGAGATGCCCTGACAGATCATGGAGCACTGACAAAGGACGACATTGACCTGGTCGTCTTCACCGATAGCGAGGGCATCCTGGGCATCGGGGACATGGGAGTAGGAGGTATTGGCATCGTCATTGGCAAACAGACATTGTACACTCTCGGGGCAGGCATAGATCCCAATCGCTGCCTCAATGTCGTGCTGGACCCAGGAACGGACAACCAGCATCTCCTCAATGATGACCTCTACCTGGGATGGCGGCACACCAGGGTCAGAGGAGAGGACTACGACAAGTTCGTGGACACATTCATGGCCGAGGCAGCCGAAGCTTTCCCAGTGAGTCTGGATATGACACGACGCGTCGCAGTCAGTTGGCTGACACTGCTCTCGTCCTCAGTACGCTATGCTCCATGCCGAGGACTTTGGCAATGCCAATGCATACCGCTTGTTGGAGAAGTTCCGACCAAAGTACTCGATCTTCAATGACGATATCCAAGGCACAAGTGCAGCAGCTCTAGCCACTCTCACTTCGGCGCTGAAAGTCACTGGTTCAACCCTTAAGGATAGCAAGATTGTGCTAGTCGGCGCAGGTACAGCCGGTCTGGGCATTACTATAGGCATCCGGAATGCCATGATGAAGGCGGAAGGTCTGTCGAAAGAGGAAGCAAATGCGAGATTCTGGTTGGTTGACCGATATGGCCTGATCCACGAAGGGCAAGAAGGCATTCGCGAGACTCAGCAAGAATTCGCCAGAAGTAAGGACGAGGTTGCGAATATGACCTCTACGAACGAGAAGGGGCAGTTCAACATCTATGATACAGTCAAGGCTGTAAAGCCGACGGTGCTCATCGGTACCTCGACGATCTCTCGATCCTTCACCAAGGACATCATCGAAGAGATGTCGAAGCACGTCGACCAGCCCATCATCCTGCCCATCTCTAATCCGACGAGCCTGTGCGAGGTAGATCCGCAAGATGCGCTAGACTGGTCGGATGGTCGTGCTCTGATCGCTACAGGATCGCCGTTCCCTCCTGTGACGCACCCAAAGACGGGCGAGAAGATCAAGATCGCAGAGGTGAGTGGGAGTACGAACAAGGAGTGTGTAAGAAAGTTGCGCGGCTGACCCAGCTCCTCAACTCGCTGTCGTGCAGCTCAACAACGCCCTCGTCTTTCCTGCCCTGGGGCTGGGCACGATCCTGTCCAAGTCCTCACGCCTCACAGACGGCATGATCGTGGCAGGCGTAGAAGCCCTCGCCTCCCTCTCCCCCACCCTGTCCGATTCAAAAGCTCCCCTCTTGCCCGATCTGGGTGAAGTGAGGGCAGTGTCTATCAAGATTGCCGCGGCGGTGATGTTGAGTGCAAAGGAGGAGGGGCAGAGCAACAATGTTGGTCAGTGGCCCGAGGAGCGCGAGGAGCTAGAGAGGTTCATCGAGGCGCAAATGTGGAAACCACGCTATAGGCCATTGGAGCTGGTGAATACCGCAGTGGCGCAATAGACCTCTGAAGATATGTGCTTTCAGGAAAGAAGATGGAATAGTGTACTGTTCATTCTGCTCTGTATCGATTGCCCTGCCTAGGCAAAATGCATTTCCTTGGCACTGGCTCCCGTCCGATGCACGGCCCCACGCGTCGAGTCCCACCCCGCATCGTCTCGCAGTCCCGCCTTGCTGCCGTCTAATCTAGCCGACCCTCATCATCAACCACCACCACCATCATCCACCACCATCATCATCACCATCATTCACCGCTCCTCGCCTCCGATCCCTGCACCGACCTCGCACCTTGCTTTGTTCTCGTACCATCTGCTCTGGTGTCCTTCCCGTCCGACCCGACTGACTGACAGAAATGGGCGCCTCTTCCTCCACACCCAAGATCACGTCTCACGATCGGGCTATACTGGACTTGAAGCTGCAGCGCGATCGAATAAGGCAATACCAGAAGAAGGTACGTCGACCATCAGACGTAGGCTGTACTTCTCCAAACGATCTCTCGACTTGGGGCTCATCTATTCTTGCCTTTGTACCCTTCCCTCCCTCCCTCCCACGCAGCTTCTGACGATTGAAGGCAGGGAGAAGGAAGCGGCTCGTCTCCTGCTCGCTAGGGGCGATAAGGCACGAGCATTGAGTGCTTTACGGAGGGGAAAGTACCAGAGGAGCATGCTGGAGAAGACGGATGGGCAGCTCAAGACATTGGAGGAGCTGGTAAGTTTGTGAAGACGAGACGAGACCAGGCGCGAAGAGGATGAAGATGAGGAGAGTTGCGGGATGTGGAGAGGTGGGACGAGATACTGACCTGATCGGATCGGCGCACCTTCTTCGCTTCGCTTCAGGTATCTAACATTGAATTTTCCCAAATTCAAGCATCGGTGTACCATGGTTTGGCGCAGGGAAATCAGGTGTTGAAAGAGATTCACAAGGAGTTGAATACAGAGAGTGTGGAGAAGTTGCTCGAGGAGACGGCCGAGGCGCAGGCTCATCAGAGGGTACGTGATCTCACTGCAGAAGAATATAAGAGGAAATGGAGAAGATATGCAGTTGCCATTGTGGGGGAAAGATGTACTGACAGCCACTGCCTCTCCATGGCACCTTCACAACACCAGGAGGTTGATGAGCTACTCGCAACAAGGATGACTGCCGACGAGGAAGCCGAGGTGCAGGCTGAGCTTGACGCTCTAGAGCGGGAGGCCGCCGGCGTGTCCATCGTACCACCCTCGACGGTGGCAGAGACAGACCGGCAAAAGGTACAGGCACCGCAACTACCCGACGCCCCTACGGCCGACCCGGTGGCTGCTTCACCAGAGCCGCCAGTGGCAGAACGGACAAAGCAGAGGGAGAGGGAGAGGGAGCCGGAGAGACAGGCGATGCTTGCCTGATTGGGCCCACGCGGCGGATCAAAGTAGCTTTGTAGGGAATGTGCAGTAGTATTGTATCTGCTAGAAGAGGCAGAAGAGATGGCAATGGAGAGAGTCGTGTACATACAGAAACATGAAGGATGGGACGCAGAAGCGTCAAGATGTTCGTGAGAAGGGGCGAGGGAGGGAATAGGGGAAATGGTGATGAGATACTCAATCGTGGATTCGTGCAGGTTTCAAAAAGCCAAAGTAGTGCCCGCTTCTCTCGCTCGAGGTGACCCACCAGCCAGCTCGGCCGAGAAGCCCGCCGCGGTAGCAGCCGAGGGAGATCCATCGGCCAGGCTGAAGGCCGTCTGTGGACGGCGAGCTGTGATTGGGGACGAGTAGGCTACTCGTTGCTGCTGCTCGAGACGATGTGGAAATTGCCCGTGAGAATGGCCATAATGGCGGCTGGAAGGCGGAGAGTAGCTCCGGGAGGTCACCTTTGCTTCTTTGGATGGCGATGCTGAACTGTGAGAAGGCTGCATGAACAGATGATCCGCTTGGATGTTTGCTGCTGATGTACGCAGTGGAGGCGATCCTGGTGGGGTGTGCAAGCCATCTGACAGCGATTGGTCTGCGGCCCGTTCGGCATCTGAGCCCGTCTCGATGGGACATATAAGATCACCATGCACCAGAGCCGTCTGTGCTTGACCATCAAGACTGCCAATGTCTCCTTCTGAAGATGTTTGACGAGCGCAAGGTGAGGTGGCAACGATCCTTGTGGTTTCGGGAGTTCTCGCTTTCGCTCGATCACCATCGCCTTGAGGTTGTGAAGGCTCTCCAGCTGGGGAAGACATCCTCTCTGTCTTGGCGAAGCTGGGTGACAGAGCCGTCATGCCGAAGATCTCCACCAGATCAGGCACTTCATCGTGAGGCATAGAGACGGACGCGCTCGTGGTGTCTGACAGAAGGGCTTCGACGTTCCTTCTTCCTCGAATGATAGCTTGGCTCAATGCATCCTCATCGGGCGTCAAGATGCCTCCTTGTCCACCTTGAGTATCCCAATCTCCGTGTGGGAAGAGAGGTCCTCGTCTCTGTCTAGCAGCCGATGCCTCGTCGTGAGGAATCAATACGCCCTCGTCTTGATCGAGAACATCCAGATCGTCGTCCGAGGTGTCGTATTGTCCAGGTTGCGAAAGATAGAGAGTAGCTCGCTCCCGATGTGCGATAGAGCCTGGAGGGTCATCTGCGTCCTCCTCTCCGTCCTCATCCTCATCCGTGCTATCCTCCGAGGAAGTAGGCGTAGTACCCCTCATCCTGTCCCACCTTGCTTCCCTAAAGTCTATCACCGACTCCTCGTCGTCGCTTCCTTCCTCATCGCCCATGAGCTCCTTCCTATGTGCTTCCTCTTGCAGGAAAGCTCGCAGATCAGGATCCATGGTAGCTGGATCGAGCTCCTCTTCCTCTTCCGACGACTCCCCTCTATCCTCTGGCCCTTCTGGCGCAGCGGTAAATTCGCGATACTGACTCCGGACAAAGGCTTCGTCCCACACCCCGAGCTCATCCTCATCGCTGTCCAATGCTAATTCTGCGCCCTTTTTTCTTTTTGTCTCGTCTTCAGTGTAGACTTCGGCATCAACGTCCTCGCCAGCCGCTATTTTGAGCTCTCTGGCGACGTCGTCCAGATCTTCGTCCTTGATGTGGAAGCTGCCAAAAGCGAGCTCCTCTTTGAAAGCTCGTATGACTCCATTGTCCTTTATCAGCCTCATCTTCTGTTTCCCACGCCCTAGGTATATTTCATCCTGAGTTTGCAGATGAGCGTCTTTGAAGCGTTCGTAAATCTCGTCCCACTTGAGCTTTAGCCTCATGGTAGACCGATAGCGCATATGTTCAACCGAGGGCGTGCCATCCTCATTCTCCGCTTGGGATGGAGGGAGCTGCGAGGTGAAGAGGAGCTTCCGCCTCTTCTTTGGTGGCGGACGGAGGGGCGAAGAGCGCTGTGGCTGGTGAGGAAGGATGTGACTCGGTCCTGATTCGTTCAAGTAGGGCGCAGAACGATGAATCGTAGGGGAGCCTGCCTTGATGGGCAGGGCGACCCGGGAGGAAGGCCCTGCCAGTGACTCCGCATCCGAGGTCTCTAGATCTTCGTCTGTCCGATCGATGCGAAACGGAGGCGGGAAGAAGCGCTCTCTCGACTGTGATGGGACTGGCGGCAGATCAGAGCGGGTGATGTATGAGGATGGCCCTCCTACAGGGCTTGGTAGTTGCGGAAATGTCATCTTACATGCCTTCGCTCGAGTTCGAAATCGAAGGCGAGCCTTGAAGTGTGATGCACGCCGCGAGGAGCTGAGTTCAGGCTCGTGCTACAGCTTGCACATCAGCTCATATGTTCCGAGGTACCTCTTCTGCTGATGAAGACTTGTAAAGTGAGCTCAGGTGCGAGGCGGGGGTGATATTGTAGAAAGTCTAGGATCGGGTGGAATCTGGCCAAAGTGGCTTGCCTCGCTCAGGCGCCTCGCCTCGACGCGCTCGCGCTCGCGACTCGGAGCAATTTCACGCCGCCCAGTCCGCTCCGAGGAACAGTTGCGTACCCAACACTCCTTCCTCCGTAGCACCAATCTCGCCTCGTACATCCTAGCCAACCATCGCAGCCCCACGGACTTGCCTGGAATGAAGTACTAGCCTCAAATAAGCCTCAGAGGTGATGACAGTGCGGCTCGCCGCACTTGCCAGGTGTCCGTTCGATTGGCCTGGCTCTGTTCCTTCCGACGATGCAGGCCCAAGTTCTGCTGGTTCTCCCCAAGGTCCAAAGCCAGTAAGGAGGAGAATCTTGACGGCGCAGTCGGAAGTCGCAGCAAGCTGCGATGATTGGAAGACTATAGACGAGGAGCTGCCACTTGATCGATGGCTCCGCGCTCGGTATTTCGAATGTCTCTGGCTAGGCGAGCATCATTTTCCCCTGGCCGACTTTCCCTTGGTCCTCAATCAGCTTCTCAAGCGCAGTCGCAAACACCAAGGCAGTGCAGACGCATTGGAAACGCACGACAATACCCTGAATACAGCGAACGTCGCAGAGAAGGGGGCTATATCTGCACTTGAGGCGATTGCGAGCTTGCTGCCCTCCAAGTCTGCGATACAGCAAAAGTTTCGACACGGCTATACCGCAGAGGGTAGGCTGGAAGCCCTACTGGGGCCAGGAACTTGGGCGAGCTCTGCAGTATCTCAAGAGAACAGATCTTCACTCATTGGAGGCGAAGAGGAAGATGTCAGCGTCAAGACTGCCCTGATCTCAGGTCAGGGTAGTCTAGTTGCGGCAGAAGTCCGTAGAGCTTGGGAGCTCCGCTTGTTGCGAACAGCTGAACGAGAAAGTCAACTGAGCAAGCCTACGGATCCGCCCGGAGGATCCTTAGATGAGTCAGCATTGGCTGCAAATATCAATAGCAGCTCATCGAGTGGGTACAAGCTGCGGGATCAGTGGCTTGCAGCAATCGAAAGGCGAGAGTGAGTAGTCGAGGAGGCACATCACATCGCACGGCTGGCGCTAACAATCTGTGCTTCTGACGACGCCAGACTCTCGCTGCAAGTGCTTCTCATACTTGAAACGCTGCGTCTGAGCGTCGAACATCCAGGCATCTTGGCCAAAGTTGCAGTGCGTGGGTCAAACAAGACGCCTCACCGACCCTCCATAGCTCCCTTGCAGAAGGCTGCTCCAGCCGACTCCTTTCAGCTGGCAGACGATAGCCCCAATGATCCGGAAACAGATCTCACAGGCACAGCGTCTACATCGACCTACGAAGATAGCCAGCGTAATCTGAGAGAGGAGGAAACGCAAAGTCAGGACACTCAAGTCGAATCGCAAGATCCGTGTGCCCCCAAGAAGAAGCGAAAGCGCAAAAGTGCGCCAGCTCGGCGATGGACTGGCATGCCAACCGCCTTCGGGTTCGATAGCCTGCCCTCCTCTTCCTCTTTCGACGGAGAAGGGTTCCCTTGGCTCAAAAGACCAAACCGCCCGGGCGAGACTCCAAACGCTGCTACTCCAGACGATGAGGCTGCAGGGGAAGAGCAAGGCGAAGACGCTTTGGACGGTCTGAGCTTGATCTGTGACGCCGAGAAACTACACCGACGTTTCGAAGGTCTCGTGGATCGCCTCTCACTCCGGATCGTGACTGCAGAGCTGGCGAAGGATTTTGCTGCGATTGGTTCGCCAGAAAAGCAAGCAACGACGACTGCTGAGGCAGACCAGAGTGTCGATGCCAAAGCCAGCACAAAGGCTCCTCCGATCTTTTTCGGGACGTCGGCGCGACGGAGAGACGATCGCGACGAAAGGGACGAGCTACACCACCTGTGCTCTGACATTGTAGAGCCGCGCTTCTCAAGACTACTACCACGACAGTGCTCCATCTTACAATCTCGCGCGACCGGCGGAACCTCAGCTACACCCGCCCGACCGGTAAGGAGTAGAACTCTGGTGTCCTCAGAGGGTATGTCGCTCTCTGGAGCAGTGAGCAATGCTGACAACAGTGTCGAGCAGCTCCGACGAAAGAAGGAGGAGCAGCTGCTCAAGCAAACCCGCACAGAGCTTGACCTCATAAGCAAGAGGAAGATCGCTGCGGGGAAAGCCAAGGAACGGGAGGCACGAAAGGCCAGCCAGAGACCAGGGCTGAAAGACGCTCTCGTGCTCGAACAGAAGGAGCGAAGGGGGTCAAGGGCTTCTTCGACCGCTGCTGATGCTGAAAGGTTCAAGAGGGAGGTCAGCGTCAAGAGGCGGGTAGGCTTTGCAAGAAGCTCCTCTCTCAGTGGAAATGCTTTGACTGCATCTCTGCAAAGCGAGACGGACCAGCAAAGCAGTCAGAAGCCGCCACTTCAGCAGCGCAACGACAATGTTGCTGCTTCTTCGAACACCTCCAATCGACCGCACAAGAGAAAGATTGCGGAGCCCCAGCGCTTTGGAGGCCTGGCGAATGCAGCGGCGCAGCCATCCTCTCTGAGAACTGTCAGTGACCCTGCATCGTCCAACGCTGCCTCACACCGTGGTACCGAGCAAGACGACGACAATCCTTTCAGGGACGTGCGCAACACAATCTCCCACGGAGCCTCTGCGTCTGTGCTGATAGGCAAGCCAGGCTTGTTCGCCAGTGCCATGCAATCTTCACAGCTGCTGCCTGCACAGCTGCCACAGCAAGCTCGCTCCACCATGTCCTCCGCCTTCAATAGATCGTCGTCCTTTGCAAGATCTTCCAGTCAGAGCTTTGGCCAGTCGCAGATACAACAATCTCAGCGTTACCTCGACCAGCCGGACGGTATCCTCAAGAGAGCTCCGGCTGCTACTTCAATGGCGGCACCAAAGGCACCGCTGAGCTCAGGAGGCAGAGGATCGGCTGCTTGGCAGAGGACAGAGTCTCAGCCCGTAACATCGCGAGACCTCTCTTCCCTCAGTGATGCCACCTACCGCGACATGAGACCAGGAGGCAAGCCCGAGAGCCAGACAAACGGGGAGAGTCAGTCAAACCAGCCAATGACACGTTCGCGAACACCGCTCGTGACTTCTCAGAGCCAGCCAGCTGACCTGAGTCTGGCACTGTCGACTGAGTCATTCGACGACGTCTCCGAGGACGACAGAAGCGACATTGAGGCTGCTGACGAAGGAGGAGAGGACGAAGAGGAAGAGGAAGAAGAGGAAGAGATGCTCGTCTTCAATCGCCGTCATGCGCCCCCTGTGCCCACTGTGAGCAGGCCGGAAGGCGACTCTGGTGCTGCTCGCCCGCTGCTGGGAGTCCCACGAGGCATGTCCCGCACGGCTAGCGCCTTATCCGCTCTACGAGGCTGGGCTACAGCTGGAACATCGCCAGTCCTTGGCACTGCACCCCTGACGGACGCCTCCCGTACAGGAGGTAGCGCAGCAGTGCTAGGTGCAAGTCAAAGTCAAGATGCAGTCTCGGCTTCAGGCACTCTGTTGCAAGAGAATACACCCTATTCCGAAGCCTCACAGCCGCCAATAGCGATTGCCCCTGTGCGTCACCCGCCGGCTCTGAGGGTGCCGAGTGGTCGCAACCCCTTTGCCAAGACGATCTCAGTAGGTCGTGCAGATGCCGTCATCGACGCGACGGCAGACTCGCAGCCTAGAGGCCCCTTTGGGGTGAAGCGAATGGCTTCGACTGAAATGACCCATGGGGCAGGAATGCAGAAGAAGAGGGTCTTCGTAGAGGAAAGCGACGAGGAGTGAGAATTGAGGTCAGTGCGGTAGGGCGATGTAAAGGAAGGAAGTGGCGACATGACCTGTCTGCTCCAGCGCTAGCTTGCTTGTGGCAGTGATGCAGGCGCAGAAGGACCAGAGAGGCTCCCTTTGCAAATTACTCAAGATTGTCATCTATTCACATTGTGCGTGCGGAAGGAAATGCTACAGCTTTCATGTCTGAACAGACGTTGCTCGCCATTTCTCTTGCTTCATCTGACATCATCTCTGCTTTGACATTGCTAGGCTCCAGTCGTATCGGAACCCGAGCGGCCCGAGCGTTGCCCCACCACTCAGCGAGAAATATCTAGGATCCCCGGTAGGTAGTGTAGCTGAAAGGGCTGATGAGCAGTGGGATATGGAAGTGCTTCTTCTCCTCATCCCTACCGATGGTAAACGACACCTCTACCTTTGGGTAGAAAGTCTCCTTTCCCTGCTTGGCAAAGTAGGCCTTTGTCTCAAAAACGACCTTGTAATCTCCGGGCACGCCCAGGTCCTCCAGATCCGAAGCATCAACCAGGTCTACACATCGACCATCATCATTGGTGTGACTACTCCCGAGCTCGAAGGTGCCGTCGAGGTTCTCCTCATCGGCATCGGGGAAGATCTCGAGGACTTCTTCGGCCGTCTTGAATTGGTAGAGACGGATCTCGACGCCCGTGGCGGGAAGACCAGTGGTGCTGTCTAGGACGTGGCAGGTGATGGGGGAGGACATGGTGGGATGTGTGGAGATTGTGCGTCGTTCTAGATGAGTTCAATTGGGCCGGGAAGATACCAGGTGAGCAAGGCAAGCAGGGAAGGGGATCTGCCTTCCGCAAGTGAAAGCACGACTGCTGAGAGCGCACCACAGGCTCCCGTTTCTCTAAGCTCACCTTTGTATAGTAGAGGCGAGTAGATGTGAGTAGTCTGGTAGATGTCAAAGGTAGATGTGTTATGAAGGAGAAGAGGAGATCAAGACGATGTGGGTGGTTGGGTGGTAGAGCAGGGCGTCATCATGGACTGCATGGGGCCGGGAATGTCTCCGCTTCTGCACCGCTGTCCGGATCTAAATGGGGCTCAGACGGCACACGGACCAGCCTAGGCCTGCCTGCCGGGTGCCTGCATCTGGAGCTGCCACTGCACCCGACTCCGAGCCAAGCCACCCCCGCCTCGGATTCCTCGGCCCCGCACTCGGCCGAGGGGAGCGCCAGGGGGGGTCAGCTGATCCATGCACCACTCACTGCCTTTAGTCACAAAGGTTGACTCGCACGCGCTCCTCCCCTCCATCCATCAAGGTCATGGTGAATGACTAAACTCACCATACTCCGTGTCACGGTGTACCGTGAAGTATTCTTGAAAGCTTCCATCTCCTCCTTGCTCCTATCGTGCCTGATGTCTCACTATCATAGCGCGATACGCTCACTTGCCGAGGCGAGGGAGCAAAGTGGGGCAACTTGGATATATAAGGGTGGTCTGTGTGTGAGGTCAAGCCCCTCTGGCTGCACAGCTTATTAGACGTACACTTCAGCTCCCCTCGATTGCTTGCCTCACTAGCCATCATTCACTCCTCAACCTCGCTCCTGCTGACTAGCCCCTCCTATCCACGTCCTTCACTCTCTCCTACGCCCCTGCTCTCACCATCACCACCTGCCCGCCCACCATGCCCTCCGCACCTCAGCTCGGCTTTCTCAACACCACCTCTCAGGGGTGGTCGGAGCTCAGACTCCTCACCACCCAGACCACCGCCGCCTCGGTCAATCTTGACGGACAGGGTCTCACCATCTCGCAGATTGTGGCCGCCGCAAGGTAAGCTGTCTAGCTGCACATGTTTCCGATGATGCAGACTACTTGCACTGCATGCGCATCTATGCTGATAGATTCCTCTCCCTGCTATAGATACGGGGCCAAGGTCTCTTTGGGATTCGAGACCAACGCCGAGGCACGAGCCAAAATCGACGCCGCAGTCAAGTGTCTCAACGACAAGCTCGACGCGGGAGAATCCTTGTACGGCATCAATACCGGATTCGGAGGTAGTGCAGGTGAGCGAGAGCAAATAGAAAAGCACTTTTCGGGGCTGTCTGCTGACGACTGTTCCTTCTCCAGATTCTCGCACGAACAATCCCAAGGCCTTGCAGCTCGCACTGCTTCAGCATCAGCAATGTGGTCTGCTTGAGCTGCCCCAGACCTCTTCTTACTCTACCCCGTCCGGAGCCGCTGCGTCTCTCAGTCTGTCAGAGGAGAAACTCTCCATGCCTGAGGCCTGGGTCCGCGCTGCCATTGCCGTACGCCTCAACTCCCTTGTCCGAGGTCACTCGGGCGTGCGCGTAGAGGTACTGCGAACCATGGCCGCGTTGCTGGAGCATAATATCACCCCCGTCGTTCCACTGCGAGGCTCCATCTCCGCCAGTGGGGACCTGTCGCCATTGAGCTACATCGCTGGCTGTCTTGCAGGCGAGGACGGGATCCAGGTTTGGATCGATGGACCTGACGGCGCGAGAATCAAAGTACCCAGCTCCAAGGGTCTGGCCCAGTACAAGCTTGAGCCCGTGCGCTTCCATCCCAAGGAGGCTCTTGGCATCCTCAACGGTACTGCTGTCTCTGCCGGTGTAGGAGCACTTGTACTTCATGACGCCGCCAATTTGGCGATGCTCACGCACATCACTACCGCCATGGCTGTTGAAGCAAGCACTGCCACCGATGCTTCCTTTGCTGCCTTTATTGGTGAGGAGTGCCGCCCTCACCCCGGTCAGATCGAATCGGCATCTACCATCTTCGGTCTGCTCAAGGGTAGTAAGCTCGCAACCCATTTGACCGACGAAGGCATTCACTTGCTCAGGGACGAAGACGAAGGATCACTCCGCCAGGATCGATACCCCCTGCGCACTGCTTCTCAATTCATGGGCCCTCTCCTCGAAGACATTCTTGCCTCTTGGAAGTCGCTCAACATCGAGCTCAATTCGACAACTGATAATCCCCTCATCTCCGTCCGGGAGAACACCATCCACCACGGCGGTAACTTCCAGGCGAGCTCAGTCACTACTGCCGTCGAGAAGACTAGGCTTGCCCTGGCTCTCTTTGGAAAGCTCACCTTTGCGCAGGCTACGGAGCTGATCAATCCCGCTATGAATAGAGGTCTGAACGCCAACTTGAGCGCTACTGACCCCTCTCTGAACTTCCACTGCAAAGGTGAGTCATTGTTGCACGTACGGCAGTGGCGCAGACTTCAATGGAAGGAGTTGATTCTGACACTTGAGTTTCGGTCGCAATCACAGGTGTCGATATCGCGCTTGCAGCTGTCACTTCGGAGCTGCAATTCCTTGGTAGCCCCGTATCGACGTACATCCAGCCAGCCGAAATGTCCAATCAGGCCGTCAACTCACTTGCCTTGATCTCTGCACGTTACACGGTCCACTCCATCAATGCGCTCCAGCAGCTTCTCGCCTGGACACTCTATCTCCTCTGCCAGGCCCTCGATCTCCGAGCTCTGCAGCGCACTCTCGCCTCTCAACTATCGACACAGATTTCCAATTCCATCTCGAAGCATTTTTCCACCTGGATTGAACAGCCCGACCAGACCGATCTTTCTGCAAAGGTCTTTTCGAGACTGCAGAAGAGGATGGACGAGACGAGCGCTAGAGACTTGGAAGCTCGTCTCCTGGAGAGCTATCAGATGGCCGGCTTTGAGATCCACAAGTTCTTTGCTGGCCTACCCTCGGGAGGTGGATCAGACCCGCTGCGAAACATCCTGTCGTGGAGGGATGAGAGTGTGCAGGAGACCAAGGAACTCTACAGGAAGACTACCCTGGAGGTGAGGTTGAGCTGAGCTCGCCTGTTACACATGTTGGCGCTGGCGCAACATACACTGACTTTTTGCTTCCATCGCTTCTGCGCCTTTCTCAGTTCCTCGAGTCTCCTCAAGCCTGCCACGCCTCCTCTTTGCTTGGCTCGACACGTCCTGTGTACGAGTTTATCCGTCGTACCCTCGGAGTGGGCATGCACGGCATTGACAACTACCATGAATTTGCAGATGTAGAGGCTTTTGGGAAGCGACCTACCATTGGAGAGGGCGTGAGTGTGATTCTTGAGAGTCTAAGGAATGGTGATTTGTTCAAGGTGCTCTTTGAGGAGGGAGTACTGCTTGCAAAGTGAGATCGGGATAGGTAGTGGGAGAGGAGATGGATGAAGTATACCACAAGAAGAGGAGGAGGGGAGGTGGAGGCTGTATTCGCGTTGCGCTGTAGACTTCATTTTAGCTAGACTTCAATCGAAGACTCTCTATGCTCAACACCAGCTTCACAGTCGCCAGACATTGGCTAGGGATAGGCAGTATATTGCACTACACTTGTCTACAGCTGTCCGCTACCGTCATAGGCTCTATTCCCCTCTTGCTCCTCCCCATCCTCGTCTTCCCACCATCCAGCCTTCAACGCCTCCAGTATCCTCCTGAGCTGCTCATTCCTTCCAACTCCCGCCCCTCCCATCTCCTCCCCCACCCCTTCAACATCAGGCCCTCCTCTGCTCCTCCCACTCTCCCCACCTTGCCGACTCGCAACCGCGAACAGCATCTCCACCCGATCCACCTCGATTTCAATCACCCTGTACAATTCGCGCATCACCTCTCTGCAGTAGGCAAAGGACCCCGTCACGTGTCGCAGGTAGGAGACGGCGTATCGCTTTAGGTGCTCGTCTGTTGGGCGGGAGGAGAGGATCGAGAGGAGTTGACGATTGGGAGCAGGGCCGGGACCGACTCCACCGGAGAGGGAGGCGGAGAAAGAGGCAGAGGCGGGGGCGGGAGTAGGGGCGGGGCGGGAGCTCCTGGAGTGCGGCCTAGAGGGTGTGTTGGAGGTGTTGAAGGTTGCTTGAGGTAAGAGGGGTGGAGGTGGGAGAGAGACGTTAAAAAGATGGGGAGAGTCGAGGGCTGTACGAGGTGCTGCCCCACCTGTCTGTGTCTGCCTCGACGTTTGCCTCGAAGATCGTTCGTGTGTCCTCGCAGGCCCAGTCTCTCCACTGCCGGCCGCCCCGCTGCCGCCGCCACTGCCACCACCACTCCAGCGGATCCCGTGGATCATGGGAAAGCTGAATTTTCCTTCTGTCAGGTCTTCTGCAAACCCCTTGTTCTGCGCATAGCTCTCCGCCGAGAGGTTCATATAGTCATCACGGATCTGGAAGAGTAGGCCGATGAGGTCCAGGAGAGGAAGCAGGTCTGGAGATCCAGCCCGGCCTTCTTCGTCGGTCTTTCCCTCGTTGGCCGAGAGGGACATGGGGGACGGAGCAGCGTCTGGATACAGCGGAGACCAGATCATCATCAGGCCTCCGGCGATGCGCAGTAGTCCGCCCGTCTTGTTGCGCACCATCTCCACGTACTCCTCTTCGGTAGGACATGTGAGGGTGTCCCGCCATAGTAAATCCAAGCCTTGCCCGCGGTGCAGATTGATCATCTCTTCGACGAGGAGCCGCTCGGATTGAGTCGCCTTGCTCGTGGACGATGAGGATGAAGATGCCGCTCCGAGTGAGCTTTCCGCAGGCGTGCTGCTACCGCTTCCGGGCTCGCTGCCCATGGCCTCTACCTCCTTGAACACAAGGAAGTATACGTAATTGGCCGTATTCAGCACTTGAGGCGTACCATACACCTTGTGGGCTACGGGCAATCCTCTCCGTAGATCTGAATTGTCCTCGACATCATCCATCAGCAAGCTCGCAGTGTGCAGCATATCCACCACCTTGCGCACGCGCCTCAGCCGGCGCTCGGGGACCTGCAACCAGAAGTTGAAGGCGTCGATGAGTTTTGAGCGAATCTCTTTTCCAGGGCGGGAAGCAAGATAGGCGTAGGGCTCAAGAAGGGAGCGCTCACTCGAGGTGGACCACATTGATCCGGGAGGGTGGGAGGAGAGGTGCGTCCGGATTGTCCTGTACCATGGCGCTGATGAGGAGGAGGAGGTATCATCCAGACCCTTCGAAGATGACGCTACCGGCGAGGCATCCTGCTGAGATGCCATCATTGTCTGCACTGACTTCGAACTTCCCAAGACTATCAGGCTTGTGGGGAATGCTGGTACGCGGTAGAGGACGTGGAGGATGTCAAATGCCCGAGCGAGTGAGCAATGCGGACGGACCCTTGATCCGGCTTGCTCCCTTTCCGCCCTCGCCCTTCTCGGAACGGAAGAAAGCACTGCTCCATTCGGGCCAAAAATCCACTGCTTCCTTCCGCGTTCCTTCTACTCACCCTTTCGTTCTGCCTCTGTGGTCTGCATTCTGCCATACTTCCCTCGTACCCTCTTTCCCCGTTCACTGTACTTCTCTAGTTGCAGTCATGTCGGAGACTGTCCTCTTCGATGCTCAGTTCCAGGTCAAGGCGATTGACCCTGATGGAAAGAAGTTCGACCGAGGTGAGTAGAGTAGCCAAGGAAGAAGACATACAAGGAGTTGATCGACTGCAGCAGTTGCTGTCGTTTCAAGCTAAGTCTGCTGACTCTTCAATACTACCACGCTTCCCAACGCTCGCCTGAAAATCTCAAGTCTCACGAATTGTAGCCTCCTCCACAACGCTGGAGATGGACCTCTCGTTGGACGTAGCAACGGACATCTATCCCATCTCCCCCTCGCAATCCTTTTCCTTCCAGCTCGTATCTACACTCCACCCCGCTGGGTCGGGCAATGCGAATGGTACAGATGGAGCCGGTGCAGCTAGCAAAGAGGTCTGGCGGCAAGGGGCTGGAGGTATTGCAGAAGATTGGGACTATGTTATGTACGGAAAGGTGAGTCACGAATGCTCAGAAAGGGGAACTTCTGAGTACCCACGACGACGGAGCGTATCAGGATGCCCTGCTGTGTCTAGCCCTCTGAGTCCTCTGTAGCTGTTCGTGAGTCTGACACAGTAATCGACCTCCCCTCGCCGTTGGCAGATCTACAAGTACGATGAGGGCGCCTCGTCAGACTCCGTGACAGTGTACGGCTCGTTTGGCGGACTTCTCATGGCTCTCACTGGCAGCTACAGGCATTTCAGCAACGTCACCGTGGGAAGCAACGTCTACCTCCTTGTGAGGTAATGGAAGCAATGGAGAAAAGAATGGGTCATTCTGGAGGGTAAGGGGGCCAAGTGTGGCCACTGTATAGTATCGTAATTCAAAGGCCTCCTCAGATAGAGACTCTCAAACACGCTTATCGCTCTTCGAAATAACCAAAGACGTAGGCAGAGTATCGTGGGTGATTGATGGTAGCAGGTCCGTGTGCGCTGTTCGTGTACTTCGACGGGTCTACGCATATGCCGCTGGATCGGTAGGCCAGCCCGCAACATACCCCCGCTGGGGACGATTGCCACCTCTTTCTTCCCTTTCCGCCGCCTGTGAGTTGCCTACTTTGACCGCCACCTTAACCACATCATCTCCCTTGATCATGACCATGCCCACAAACCTCGAGCTCTCCGACCCTCCGTCCTCCACCCTCAACTCATTCGTCTGCGAGAGGATGATGTTCATCCCGTCGTCGACGCACAGAAAGGTCCCCTCAAAGATCCTCCCGTCCGGAATGGTAACGCGGACGGTCTGATTGATAAAGTCTGATTGTAT
Organism: Microstroma glucosiphilum; assembly: GCF_003144135.1. Classification (NCBI taxonomy): domain Eukaryota; kingdom Fungi; phylum Basidiomycota; class Exobasidiomycetes; order Microstromatales; family Microstromataceae; genus Microstroma; species Microstroma glucosiphilum. The sequence continues at coordinate 768,840 of NW_020289916.1, forward strand.
CCGATCGGCGGCTTCTTTGGCTCGAGGTGAATCGGAGGAGACGGTAGCGAATTTCTCCACAAGGGCTGGATCAATCGCGATGGGACCAGGGGTAGTGGGCACTGATGCAAGCGATGTCACCGGCGAAAGTCCCTTCGCAGGAGGCTTGATGGCTTTGACTCTCAATCGGACGTACATGACGCTCCACTGTTTCTTGATAGGGTCGTACATGTCCGGCCTCAAGAGATCCTCTAGCTCTTGTACAGCCTCCTCGCGCTCTTCAGACGGTAGTGCATTCAGGAGAGGTCCTCCGAAGGCGGTCAGCCAGCCCCGTAGACCTGTTGTGAGCGGAGTCAGGCGCGGCACTAGCTCTACAGAGAGAATCTGGAATGGCGGGTCCAGATTCGACGAGGTCAGCAGTGCAGCATAGCCTTCGTCTGTGGGAAAGTACCTGCGGGATATGAGAGGGAGACTAGGCTTGAGTCGAAGGATCTACCCCAACGTAAGTCGTACAGTTGACTCACCAAGGATCAAACTCGTCTGGGTCAAGTCCTCTCTTCCTGAGTACCTGATGCAGGCCGCCACGAACGCCAACGACGTTGGTGAAGCCTCCAAACTCTGCTGCGAGTACACCTCCCGGCTTTAGTGCCTTGTGCACCCCCTCTATCACACCCATCGGCGACGCTTTCATCCAATGGATGGCAGCATTGCTGAAAACTCTATCGAACCGCCCCTCGAGACCGTGCTCCGTAATGTACGTGGACAGTGCACAGCCATCTGCTTGGTCGTATTGAATCCGTGCTGATCCCCCAATATCATCACTGCTGTTCTCCTTGCGCGCAGCTTGGATCATATCAGCCGATGCGTCAACACCAAAGACAGAGCCTTTCGCCCCGACTATGGACCCAATTCCCTTGGTGAGCTCACCAGACCCGCAGCCAAGATCTAAGATGTGTTCGCCGGGCTGGGCGTCGAGGAGGCCGAGTACGGCGGCCGTGTACTTGTTGCTGAATACGAAGCTGGCATTTGTGCGGTAGGCTGTAGCGTCCTCTGATCTATGATAGTCAGACTGAGGAGGCGCAGTCGCAGCAGCTCCTGCAGTCATGTCTAGCTGAGAGGTAGATTGTTTCAAATGGTATGTGAGTCGTAGCTAGGAGTCACGCAGGGATTGTGTCAAGAACATGTGTGACTCGGCTCGCACGATTCGGACTTCCGTCCGAACGGAAGGAGCCACGTGCAAATTCCCGAAGCGAGGCCCAAGTCTTGCGCCTTCGTCACCACTTCCGTTCATACCATCCAGTCGTCCGTGTCTCCTGTCATAGACGGCTCTTTCTCTCGTGTCATGGCCTACGGAGGCTACGTGTCTTCGTATGGGGGCAGCAACGATGCCGGTCCATCGAGCAATCCCTATGGCCATGCGCCCCAGCCACAACAACAAGGTCCTCCTTCCTCGGTCCCTGACATTCCCGGCATACGTGCCGATCCCGAGGCGGAGACGTTCCTCAGACGACACGTCTCGAACCTGACCGGAACCTTTGGCAGCCGCTTTCCGGGAGCTCAGCCTGTCTCATTCACCAAGAGGAGCTTGGACATGCTCCTTCACCAGGACTTTTGGGTGTGTGAGAAGTCTGACGGCCAAAGAGTGCTGGTATTCGTCGTTGCAAATGGGGCTACCGGACACCAGGAAGTGTACCTGATCGATCGGAAAAACACATACAAGCTGCAGCGCAACCTCTTTTTCCCTCACTCGGACCCTCAATACTATGTCAAGGATTCGGCTCCGGAAGAGCAGAAGCGGGCGACGTTCATGAGGCAGATGAAGGACGGCCTACCTCTGTACAATGGTTGGCCAGGTTGCAAGGATACGCTACTTGATGGAGAATTGGTGTGGGATGTAGAGAAGAAGACGGGGAGGAGAAGACTGAGGTTGCTACTATTTGATGCACTAGTGGTGGATGGCGTCAACATGAGCATGAGACCGCTGACGAAGAGGTACGGCCGCCTACACAACACCATCTACAAACCCTTTGCCGACTACATGAGCAAAAATCCCATGGCAGTCGCTGAGGCCCCTTTTGAGGTCAAGATCAAGCACATGGATCTAGCCTACGGTATCGATGCCGTCATCCAGCGGATGCCCCTCCTGGAGCACGGCAACGATGGTCTTATCTTCACCGGAATGCATTCAGGCTACACCTTTGGTACCGACAGCAAGATCATCAAATGGAAGCCGCCGTCGGAGAACTCCATCGACTTTGTCTTGCGCTTGAGGTTCCCGCCAGACCCGAGAGTCCCAGGCGGCACCGTTCCGGATCTCAGAGCGAAGCCATTCTTTGTACTGGAAGAGTACATGGGCGATCAAGGATCTGGAAAAATGCGCGAGGCAAATTATGAGCCCTTCGACTGGCTATATCTTGACGACGAGGAATGGGAAGAGTGAGTAGGTCGAGTTTGACGAGCTGCAGACGCATAGGCCACTCTGCTGACGGCTCCTGTTCTTCCTCTTCCTTGCCCTCTCTTCTTACCAGCATGAAGCGCTCCGGTCTCCAATTCGACGACCGCATCGTCGAATGTGTCTGGCAAGCCGGCCGCGGTCCTCCAAACCCCTCAGATCCCTCCGCTCCACGACCTCCCGGCTGGCGTATCCACCGCATCCGCGACGACAAGCAGGACGGCAACCACTACAGCATCATCCGCAAGATCATTGGCAGTATCGAGGATGGCGTCGAGGAGGACGAGGTGATTGCTGCTGCTGCGCAAATTCGCTCTCAGTGGAAATCGCAGGAGAGGGAGAAGTTGAGACGAGCGATTGAGCAAGGTGGAGCGGGAATTGTTACTGCAGAAGGGAGGGTGGTGGGAGGTCCGGCGGGGCAGGACGCTTCGCAGGGATATAGCGGGGGTAGTAAGAGGGGACGACCGCCGCCGATGAGGGTAGGGCCGGCAAAGGTGATGAGGCTGTGAGGGAGCCTCAGAGGAGACGGAAGGGTCCCTACAGACAAGGCGACTGTATGACCATGCTGAATCTCGCAAGTTAGCGTATACCAATGCTCTTTCATTGCATCTCCACCTGCATCTACAGACTTTCTCTGCCGCCTGCCCTCCGGACTCCTCACGAGAGGTCTACCTCTTCGCCCGCTTCATCATCGTCATCTGCTCCTGTCCGTCTCGCCGGAGACTGATCCCCACCAAACGAGTTCAGACTGACGTCTTCCATACTCTCACTACCAGTAGAAGGAGCCGTCGTGGCGCTCCTCACGCCTTCTGTCTCAGGAGCAGCAGCGGCGCTTGCCCCACCCGTCGCCTGCTGGCCTTCCTTCTCCTCCGCTTCCTTCTGCTGATCACTCCCTTTCACCTCGCCAGTAGTCCCATCGGACTCGGCATCCTCCATCTTGATCGGCTCCCCATCAGGTCCAGTCGTCTGATCCTCGACTTCTCCAAAGGTCACTGCCGCGCTCCCCGGTTCCTCTCCAGGTGAGATGGTTGCGTCCTGCAGAGGAGGTACACTGGCGGCAGTAGATTCTGTGGCCGGGGTGGCGGAAGTGGTAGAAGCAGAAGCAGGGCCGGGCGCTGCTGAAGCTTCATCTTTTGGTGCGGGTGGTGGAGGGGGAGCGGAGCTGGCTGCTGTCTCTTGTTTGCGGGCTTGGAGGAGGCTGCTGACGGAGGCGACATTAGGCGGCTCCTTGTCAAGGTAGAAGGCAGAAATGGGCATCATCCTGGAATCGAGGAAGAGGCAAGGTAATCAGCGGGGCACTTCTGCAGACACAAAGGCGCATCGCAAACTCACTTTTTGCTCTCGTAACATGCCACGATCCACTCTGGCCGCACAATGGGGATGTTCAGCGCCAGCGCCTTCCTGTACACTGGTCCTTCTCCTCCAGCATTTACTGCGCCATTCGGACCTTGTGGTCCGGCTCTGGCGCGAGGTGAGGTGCAGACATAATGCGTCGTGTCGATCTGCAAGCGCGTAGAGCATTTGGCTCCCATCTTCTCCAGGAGCTGCCTCGTCAAGCTCTCGAGGGCAGAGATCTCCTCTCCATTTTCGAGCGTCTCTCCGCTACCTTGACCCCCACCTCCGACTGCGCCAAAGCATACGGAGATGCCGCTGGTGTTGGTCATGGCGTGTGTTGTGGTGCGAATGGAGTTGCTGGTGAGGGTACCCGCAGACGTCTTGAGTACGAGGTGGAAATTGTACTCTACGCCTACCTCGAGTCCACTCAGCTTTGTACTGGTATTGCTGAGTGGATTGGGAATTGGCGCCAGCCTGCTGCCGTTGCGGTAGATGTCGAGACTGATGAGTTGAGCCGTGGCGAGGGTGAGCTGCGACCACTCTAGTACGACGCTGGTCTGGGTTGTGGCTCTCAGCTTGAGCTCAGGTGCGACTGGAGAGACTGTTCCAAAGGTGTCGAGGATCTCCCGCTGCAGATCGTCAAAGTCTCTCCTGTTGCGCTTCTCCTCGTCGACGTTTCTCTTTACGCTGATCTCCACTACTGATCCTGCCTGAACATCCTGTGGGAGTAGCAGCGAGGGGAACTCGATGAGGGATGCGCGGGCGCCGAGGAGGATGGCCATGCCCGCGTCGAGCTTGCCGACGGTGAACTGCTGCATGCTGGCGGAGGACGAGGATGCGGTGGCCATTGTTGGCTGCTGTACGCGTACTGGTGCGACTTTGTCTAGCTGGTGAGCTGCCATGCGATGCCGCGGAAGCAAGGAAGACGAGTGGTGAGTAAGGATGCGTTGCGTGCGTGTGCGTGTGTGTCTGTGTTGCCCTGCAGCCTGTGCCTGGAATCTCTGGGCGCAAGTCTCCTTGTGCGTGTGTGCGTGGGCCCGAGCGTGGCAGTGGGACCTGAATTGATTTCCCGCCGCCTTTCCGGTGCGACTTTGTGGCCCCTGTTGCTCTTTGCTGCCTGGAATGAGCGCTATTCATCCCTGATCCCTATGTTCGTCCGTCCCCTGGTAACAACTCCTATGATACAAGCAGCTCCTCCTCTCCTCCATCCTCTTTACCATCTGAGAGGACGACATGTCGCCGTATGAGGAACAGGATCGGCCTGGCCCCCAGCCCGTACCTGCAGTCTTACCTCGCAGCTACGACAGCCTTTCCCAACAAGGTGAGCGCCAACAGCAAGCCAGAGTGGCCTCATACCAGATTTTCAGTAGCTGACAGCCTTGATCGATCGATCAACACAACAGAGGTCGATTCGGATCAGCATCGACCCTCTGCGTCGTCCACTCCGCGCATCAATACCGTTAGCTATCGCAATGCCACCATCAAGGCTCAGATTGACACTACGATGGTAGTCGCAGATGTCATCCGGCAGCTGTGCGCCAACGCTCACCTCGGAGTACAGGAGCCACCGGCCCTCTTTGCGCTCAGGGACGACGAAAACGACGAGCTTATAGACGATGGCAACCTTGCAAGGAAGATCGAAGCCGGTCGTAATTTCAAGCTCACCGCATCGCCCTTAATCGAAGCAGCAGAGATGGTGGACAAATTGTGCTCAAGAGAAGACCGTGCGCTCAAGATGGCAACCTACACACTTCAGAAGCTCATTCGCGAACCTGTATTCACAGCAGAATTCCTCAAGAGAGGAGGTCTCAATGAGCTCCTCCTCATCGTACATACCTTTGGTGGTGGTAATACCTTAGCATACGCCCTTACAAGTTGCCAAAATCTTCTGGAGGGCAGCAACGAGGGAATGGAAGGCCTTGATGGTGCTTTCATAGCTCGAGTAGTCCAGATTCTCGTCACGCAGGAGAGAATCAATGTCTGCAGACCGGCCACTGCTATCCTTAAGCGGCTGGTGGTATCCGAAGCGGCTCCCACCCGAGATACTGCCGCCAAAACCTCTGCCCCAAGCTCTAAATTTGGCTTCGAGGCAGTCTACGAGCAAATCTGCAGGGAACCTTCCTTCTTGCCTACCCTCGTCCAGCGCTTGAGCAGCGCTGATGCGACCCTCTGCGTCAACTCGCTCAGTCTGTTAAACAGCCTTGTGGAGCATGCCACGGAGCGTCTCCTGGATTCCCTGGCGACAGAGCTGGAGAGGCTGAAGACCTCGAGCGCAGTAGCAGTGAGTGGCGATAGGCATTGCACAAAATATCAGCGAAGCTTCTGACATTCGATCCACCCTTTGTCTCTGCTTTCTCAACAGCGTCTTATGGACACTAATTGCAGGGCAGAGCTTGCCGCTTCCATCCTCGAGTATCAGACGAACGTTGTCAGAATCTACAAACACCGTCTGCTGACGTCAGTCTCACTCAGCGACAAGCGCCACACCGCAGCCTTGACCTACATCTGGAAGGCAGCATGCATCAACGAAGAGAGTGTCGTGAGGCCGCAGATATCTCAGGATCCTCGGAGCAGCGCCGTTCTGGCAAGCGGCAAGCACAAATGGCGTCGCATTGGCTTTACAAACGAGAACGTCGCCAAAGACTTTGCAAGGTCCGGCTGGCTCGGAGTCGAGTGCTGCGAAGCTTATGTTCGAAGGGACCCTGAAGGCTTTGCCACCCTACTATTGGAGCAGATCAACCGGTCTGAAAGCAAGCGATGTCCATGGGGTCGGGCTGCCATCGAGGTAGTGCAAATTCTGGTCGAGCATTGGGGTATACAAAGCAAGTCAAGTGCGCGCTCCGACTTCACGCCCTTCTTGCTCTCCTTCACTCGCGTTCATCAGCTGGTCCTGCGCTTCTTCTTCCGCATATGGGCAGAGAGCGGGGCTGCTACTGTAGACTTTGAGCGGGTGTCAGCGCTAGTGCAGAGTCAAGTGAAGGTCACTCTTGTCGACGAGGCCACCAAGAGCTGGCTGGATATTGAGAAGAGCTTTGTGGAATCAGAGTACAGCGCAGTCAGGGATCGCCAAATGCGAGAATTGGAGCTCGAAGACGACCTTGAGAACAATTCCTCCGTTCAAGCTTTGAAAGCTAAGCTGCACCGGGAGAATTGGGAGTTCATGCGGCAGCAGAGGGTTCAGTGCCTGCTTGAGGGAGCTTGGTTCCGTGTGGCAGGAAACACACGCTTTGGGTCGGGAGCAGCAGGCGCCAATGCTACAATACCTGGACAAGCAACGCCCAATCGCAAGACAGGAGCGACGAATGGAACCAGGGCGTACCCAAAGCCGTGGAGATTCTACCGTCTAAGTCCCAACAAGCGTCTCTTGCACTTTTGCGAAGCGGATGAGCCTCATGCAGTGCGACATGGGCTAGACGACCTTCCACGCCGCATCGACTTGGCTCAGGTCAATGATCTCGCCCTGCAGTCATGCATCACCGTTCTGGGCTCGATGGGCGAGGAATTGCCTGTTTCGTCAGCTGCAAGTACGACGAATGGCAGTACGAATTACCAACACAGGGCAACAACGACAATCAGCGCGTCAAGCAGCAGTGCGGGCAACTACTCCTTCAGTCTCCTGCGCGCCCCAGGCGACTCGATTGCAGATCTGGTGGCTACGTCTGCGAGTCAGTATAGCGAGTGGGTCGACGGTCTGAGTATGTTGCGCGGGGAGGGCAGCGCGGTCAATACCCAAGAGACGGCAGAGTACATTCAGGCCTTGACGGACATTGCGGTCAAGATTAAGCTGCTGGACTTGACGGGTGAAAAGGTGAGTCAAAGCGAGAGAGGATGGGTAAAGTTGAGCTACTGCAGAGCGCTGATCTTGAGTGTCTTATCTTCCTCGCCCGACAGGTGGAGATCCCAGCTGCCATCCCACAGCCCGGTCTGCCAATGTCTCTGGACTTCTTCTTTGCAGAGCTGTAGCACAAGACCGTCGGTATAGCTGTACTGACCGTGCTAACCTATGCAAGCGGGCCTTGCTTTCGGGGTTGACCATTGCTCTCGATGCCTCTCGTCTGTGTTGTACTAAATATATAGAGTTGTGGTGCCAATTTCACTTCTGACTCCCTCTGTCAGAACACTGCGATTGTCAATCGTCATGCGCTGGCGCTGGCAAGGACGAAGAGACTTGCAGCTGAACACTCAAAGTCAAGCAAGAAAGCGAGCAAGTAAAGCCGTGTCTGTGAGACAGTGCGATTGATGAACGTGAGGAGGAGAGGAGGCTAGAATACAGATGCGAGGGTGACCCGCAGGAGAGGAATGGTATTGGATAGTTTTGAAAGAGGAACCAGCGAAGCATGGTGGAGGGGTATAGGTGACATTAAGTCGTGCTCGCTCCTATAGCTATTCGAGCTTTTCCACTGCAACAGTAAGATCAGTGCCGTGAGAGCAAAGGGAGGTGTAAGCGTCAGGCATGTTCCCACTCGCGAATACAATCATACCCCCTCTCCTCTTCCCTTGTGTCCACACTCACATTGCTCCAACCTCTTCAATACCACACTCTTCGACGTCTCTTCAATTTCTCCCGCCAAGAAAATCTCATCCAAGATTGCATATACCTTGTAGAAATTAAAGACCAGGTCCAATTCGCAAACGTTTCCAAAGAAGGAATCTAGAACTTCTACAAAGAAGTGGATGGCTTCTAGATAGGCTAGCTCGTTGTCGTTTGCGTCTACACAGACACAAAAGAAGAGACCGGCGTACCGACGGTAGACGATCTTGTAGTTGCGGTACTGGAGGAGGGGGGAAGAGGAGGAGTCATGGGAGCGTATCGTGGGGGAAAGCGAGGGGAGGCATAAGCTTCCTTGAACCTTCCTCCCCTCCCTACTCTTCTTCCTCTGTCCCACCCTTCACTCACCTCTACAAAATTACTCTGATACTTTTGGTCTCTCGGAGCAATCAACCTGTGCACTTCGCCTTTTATGCGCACCTGCTCCTCCTCATCGTAAGGTACGTAGAATTTGCTCAGCCGGGATTTGCCTTGACGATTTTGGATTAGGACCAGGCGGATCATTGCTGCTGATGGAGTGGGGGGAAGTGGTAAGGGAAAGAGAAGAGAGGAGAGTGGAGAAGTTGAGGTTGGGTTGGTATGAGGGGAGGGAAGAGGTGCCGGATGAGGGATGGGAGTATATGTATGCGCCACTTGTGGGTAGCGTGCTGGTACGATGAGGATGCGAGCGGCAGCGACTCAGTGCGTGGTGCAGACCAACTTGTTCTTGAGTGGCAGTGATTGAGCTACTAGTGTGAGCTATATCGTCAGTCAAGAAGCAGAGTGTGGTATGGCGAGACTGGAAAGGATGGGTGGAGAGGAGAAGCACAAAGGGACACACACCGGGCGCGACGCATTTCCAAGGATGTGGTCCATGCATTTCTGCCAGTCCAGCCAAAGTGACACGCACAGCCAGAGTCGCCCGCTGCTGCTCGATATGCCTCATCAACCACCTTCGTGGGTACTGCTATCTCCATGCAATATTACAATCTTCGTCAACCATCCGCGCTCGCAGCTGTACCATCACTGGTGACTCTCCTCTTCGTCGTCTCATCCGCCCCCTTGCCATGCTGCGCTGATGCTCCTGCTCTCTGTGCGTACCCATCTGCGCCTACGCCTGCGCCTCCGCTTCCGCCCTTGCCGCCGCTCCACCCAAGCAACGACGCGGTCCAGGAAGCCGCTGCCGACCTGCCCATCTCGCTGCCGCTACCGGCATGTAGGGCTGCTGGTGTGTCTTTGGCTGCATCGTGACCATGACTATGACCATTGGTAGAGGCGAGGACTTTGCTCTCCGTCCCGCCACTGACGCCATTCAGACCGCTGTCCTTCCCTGTGACAGCTGCTGGCAAAGTGGGCAAGACGATTTCCCCTTTGCCCATAGTGCGGTAGCCACGCCGCACCGACGTCAAGGGCTGCGAGACGATCCTGGCGCCAGTCGTCGGTATTGTCGTCGACGTGGAACGATGAGTGGGCGCAGCAGGGCCGCTAGTTGATGTTTCTCCCAGAGTGATGGGAGAGCTCAAGGTCAGCATCAGGTTGTTGAGGTTGGGCAAAGTATGTCGCAGGTCCAGCACAGGGAGGTTATGCACATTCATCAGCTGTCAAGAGGAGCCAGTAGCGCAAAGACCGTCAGTCAAGGCTTCTCACTCCACCGCATACCTGCTTGACTCACCTGCTCTATGTTCTTGTTAAGAAGAAACACTGCGTACTCGAAGCGGTAAGGCTCAGCTCCTTTGGAGTAAAGCGGAAAGCTGTGAGAACGAGATGCAGGCACGATCCTAGTGAGACTTCAGAGCAGCAGCGAACTCGTCTCGATACCCTCCAACTCACCCTCGAGGACCATTCATCAAGCTGATCCCGTCCCGAATCATGGCCCTGCTGCCAGCAGCAGCAATCTCATAATGGACACTGGTATCGAGGTAAGAGCTCAGCAGGAGAACCAGCTGCGCCGTCAAGCCCAGGGCAGCAGCAATGCCTTCTTCATCGACTCTGCTGCGGGACTCGACCAAAGCAAGGGCCGGCGAATTGGGAAGGGGTATGTCGCAAATCGATAAAAGGAGGTCGGAAGGGGAGATGAGCCTGATTGGGTAGATCTCCGAAAGTGTCTCGAGGAGCTGGGTGCGGCGGTTGTGGGTCAGGACACCTTGTCTTGCTATACTACGTCTGAACATGTGAAGAACGGAGTCACGTGAGATGAAGGTCTTGTCTGTCCTGCCGCCAGCGCCTCTTGCTCACCTTAGATGATCAGGCTCCTCTTGGCTAGCCTGCACTTTTGCAGTGTCACTCTGCAGCTGCCGCTTGACAAAGTCCAGTCGAGCTCGTCTACGCGCGAATGCGTCCCTCTTCTCTGCAATAGTGCTTCGCAATTGTCGGATACTGTCGTTCTGTGTGCTGAGGGTATGCTCTATTGCTGAGAGTTTGCCGCGAATGGCAAACGCTCTCCGGGTCTACAGCAGAAAGAGAGAGGTTCAGCTCTGGCGACAGGCTGCAGTGAACATCGATAGACTTACGAGAGCAGGCACCCCAGACGTGGCTGTTAGCAGACGGCCATACGCCTCCCGTTCCCTGGCCAGAGATGAGCTCTCGTCGGCATCTTGCAGTAGCAATTGCAGAACCCTTCGACAGCGTGGCAAGAGTGTCAATTCCTGTCCTGTTCCCCCCTTGCGCGTGTTCACTCACTTGTAAAGGTCGTCTCGCCTGTAGCTCTTGAGCATCCGCGTTTCTCTCTTGCTACGTTCTAGAACTTCTTGCTCCCTCTCCCTCTCCAGTTGCCACGACTGTATCCTCCTCTTCCGTTCGTCTTCTGCTGATATCTTGCTTGACACGGAGCCCTTCCTCTCAAGCTCAGAAGAACCTCTAGTGCCTGCTTTTCCGGCAGGACTGTCCGTGATTGCAGGTACTTCAGGAGTCATCGAAGAGGTCCTTTTCCGCCTCCCTTTCTTCAGGGCTCTGACGGTTCGACTGCTCGAAGTGCGATGCTCAAGTCTCGGTCGTCCTGGCTTGCGGGGAGAGGCGGAGGAGGATAGCTCAAAGGCAGTCTCCGAATCATAGCCCCCATCAATGTCCAGCTCATCTGGCGACTGTCGGCCGAGCCCGCCTACTTCTGGGTCTGAACCTCCGCCTTCATCTTCATCGTGAGATTCGTCTCTCTCCTTGATGCCACTTGTAAGTGACTCTCGTCTAGCCTTTCCTGACGCCTTGCGCACTACTGCCTGTGGTACGAGATAGTATGTCAACGAATCTAGCTCGGGTGCGGAGACATGTAGCTCAACGGGATCCACTGATCGACCAGTGATCTTTCCGTTGCTTTTGCCTGGAAGGGGGCCGCTGCCTGACCCGCTCGCATTGTCCTGCAACAGATTCCCGGCGACCGCCTTCAAAGTCCTGTCCTCGGAAGGAATGCGTGCAGAGCCCCAGATCGAGGGCCGTAGACCCAGGATGAGGGAGTTGGCAGGAAGTCTCCGCATGACGGGAGAAGAGAGCTGTAGGAAGTGTTAAAGTCAGTCATTGGCCCAAGCTCGAAGCCCTCGCCTTTCCGGGCGTACTCACCCCTGTAGGTATTCTCTCCAAGGTACGCAAATCAATCGCCCTCTGCCAACAAAACGACCATCCGGCAGCTTCCCCGTCTTCTGCCTGTGTGGCGTTGCGAGCCCAAGCACTAATATTGAAGAATTGCCGGCCTAAAACGCCCAGTGAGGATGTCTCTGGCCAGCCAGATGAAGAGGAGGATTCACCGGTATCGAAGTAACGCGGATCGACGTTCCAATCGGCATTGACGCAGGGCTGCGAAGGCTCAGTGAGGTATTGAGGGATTCTTCCTTCCACCGTATCAATACCAAGGGAGATGTCAAAGAGGTCCTGAGCATCATCGCTGCTGGAAACGCTGCCAGGTCGGAAGTTACGAAGATGTAGCGAAGCAAGGTGCCGCACCCTCCTATTGCTGGTGGGCTGCCGTAAGTCGGATAGAGAAGGATAGGAGGGGGAAGATGAAGCCTCCTCCTGGCGATGAAGGGGCATTGGTGAGCTGACGCAGGCTACACCACGACCATGAGTAGCTGTAAAGTAGACTGTATTCGCAGCAGCACGACAAGATGATCACAGTTGTGCTACGCCCAGTTCGACCATGCTTGTCGGGTCGGGACTCGAAATGTGGGGGTCGTTGCTCTGAGCACAGACGCGATCGAACCTCCACTGCCGACGCCTTTCCGCTTCACTGCCGGCCCAGACGATCCTCATCCTGCTTCCTCCAAAGATCACGATGATATCGGCAGCAACGCCCATGGCACTCGTTGCCAGGCATGCTCCGGCTGTGAGCATGTCTCGCTTTGCTAAGCCTACCTCAGCTTCACAGGTGCTGCGCAGCTTCTCCAGCTCGGCGTCGAAATGCTCCACCGCTGCTCCTACCCCAACCTTCTCCAAACCACGTCGAAGTCTCCTTTACGTGCCCGGCTCGAGCGAGAAGATGCTGAGGAAAGCAGACTCCGCAGGGGCAGACACAATCGTTCTGGACTTGGAGGACTCAGTCGCCGATCATCAGAAGGGCAGGGCGAGGGAGGCAGTCTACCACAAGCTCAACGCTCTGGCCCATCCCGTAGAAGGCAACTCCAGCGGACGATCGGAGATGGCTGTGCGAATCAACCCGCCGTCGGGTAGCGGTCCCTTAGCCGGTGACGATCTGGAACTCCTCCTGCCGCTGGAGCAGCTGGAGTGTATTCTTCTGCCCAAAGTCGAGAGCGAGGAGGACGTTCTCTTCGTCATCAGTCGAGCGCAGCAGCTTCGGCCTAAGGAGGCTCCTCCACTCTCTCTGATCCTCTCCGTGGAGAGCCCGGCAAGTCTCTTCCGCATGCCGACCATACTGGACACTGTCAAGAAGACAGCAGGCGTCTCCACTGCGGGCGTCACCTCGCTGCTCTTCGCCTCGGAAGACTTTTGTCACACCGCGGGAATCACCAGGACTAGGAGCAGGCGGGAGCTGCTCTTCCCACGCCAACAGTTGGCCCTGATTGCAAAGGCTTATGGAGGCTTGGGGGCAATCGATATGGTTTGCATTGATTACAAGGACGAAGAGTACCTTCGTGAAGAGTGCAGGGACGGGAATGAGATCGGGTACGATGGAAAGCAAGCAGTGAGTGACAGGGCTGCAGCAGGGACAGCTGAGCCGGTCCCGCCCTTGCTGAAGCTACTCCCAACATGTCAATATCGCGCGTCCCGAAGATTCACCCAGCTCAATTGGCCGCTATTCACGATGTCTTCTCACCCTCTGACGAAGGTATGCTGCAATCGAATGCGCTTGAGAACGTCGCCGCCTTGCAGCAGCTGACATAGCCTACTCTCTCCCTACACGAAGCCATCTTGCGAGCCGTCAAGATTAAGGCTGCCTATGAAGAAGCGGTAAAGGGTCACCGAGGCGCAGTTGGAGTGACTGTAGGCGAGCAGACGTTGATGATCGATGCCCCAGTGAGCAGCAGTGGTATTGTATTTCCCCGTTTTGAGCCTCGACTGACAATCGGAGACGTTTCTTTCCAACCTACCCGCTTAGATGCTTAAGGTGAGATCCGAACAGCTGCTGATGTTGTTCCTGAATACCGATGACTAATGTTACATTCTTGATGGCACCCTTCTCCCCAACCTACCGCCCACCCTCAGCAAGCCGATGCTACCCTGGCCAAAGCGCTGGCGGCCAAGAAGCCGATACCCGATCCCAGATCATCGTAGCTTATCCTGTCTTATATTCCTCGATTCCTGCGTCACTTTGCTTTCTTCTTCCTAGCCTCGACCGAAACCTGAGGTATGAGTTCATCGAAGGCCTGTCTTGACCAGAAGTAAGGAGCAGAAGGGCTGCCTCGGATGAACCTCCAGGTGAAGTGCGTGATGGCATATCCCACCCGAGACATTCCTTCCCTCACGGGCTGATTTGCTCCAGACCCTTCAAGAAGATATGCGTCCCCTCCAATGTCGATGGTGATCGATCTCCTTTCCACTCCACCGGTCCGCTCATTGACCCAGCCCTGGGCCACTGCGCTCCCATGCCTCCTGAGGACATTCTCCAGCGGAGCAGTGAACTCCTTCTGGCTATGCCCTTCGGAGATGTAAGGTCTAACAGCTCTGCGAAAGAAGCCACGAGGGAAGATGGGCCGCGTAGCTGTAACGATCTTTAACATGGGCGCACGGCCAGGAGGCTCAAAGAGGGTAATGCGTGTGATGCTCTTGCTCGCCACGTACTTGAAAAGCGAGGCAGTAGCAATGGACATGCTAGCTACGAGGAGACCAGCAACGTATCGCTTACGAGGCTCTACTAGCTCGGCTTCTGTGCGAGACCAGAGGGGCCAGGCGAGGTGCTGGGAGACGTTGTACCCTGTGATGAGGCCGATTGTGGAGAAGGAGCCGAAGAGGAACCAGGATACGGCGGGTCGCTGCTGAGGTGGGCCTTCGTATAATACCAGCGGCTGTGAGCCATTAGGCGGCGGTGGAGCACTAGAGGGGGAGGAAGGGGAGCGTGGGGTGGCTGGAGCAGGCCGGGGAGTATTGCCCTTTGGACCTGCCACAGGGGAGGGACGAGCGGGTGGTGGTGTTCTGGCAGGTGTCGAGCTTGCGAGTCTGACTTGCACACGACCGGTAGCAGCGAGAGGCCGGTGCACAGGAGCGACGAGCTTGGGTGGGGCGCATACCAGCCACTTCGACGAGGAAGAGGCGAGGCTCGCCATGAGTGTATCTGCCGCAAAGGTGAGTGATGAGACGAGTAGCTCTGATGAGGATCGTCAGGAAGAAGTGACAAGGTGCTGATTGATCCTCACCTTACCGACGGAAGGAGGAAGCTGAGACGCGAGGCGGAGCCCCTCTGCGCGAAAAATTTGGCTCGGAAACAGCAACCAAGCAGCCTCGTAGAGTTGCCGACGTGGGTAGACCTTCCTAACACCTTTTGCCCAATACCATCTCAAGCAATAGCTTCACAATATGGACGCACAGTCTCCCTCAGTAGCGGTCGGGAGCAGTAGACAGGGTTCGTCCCGCTCAGTCAAGCCAGGAGGCAATTGGAAGGCGCTAAAGAAGGTCAGTAATAAGCGAGTGAATCTACCGACACTCTCGCGGGGAACTCTAACACCTCGCTCCCACTGTTCCCTTTCTCGCCGACAGACTCTCGATACTTCAGCTTCCAACACATCGCCACCGAAGCGGAGGAAAAGTCTCGACAAGAGAGGACCTCACGAAGGAAGGTCAAGCGCTCCCAATGGCTACCAGGGCGTCGGAGGCCTAGTGAACGGCTCAGGCACCCATAGCATCAGTATCAAGGGCAAGGCTCGTGCGCTCGACGGAGCCGCAGACCCAGCCTCTGGCTCGGCTTCGCCTCTGCCTTGGTTTGCGGAGGACTTGTCACCCGAGGACCTAGCATTAGTGAAGGGTTTCAGCACGAGTCCCGGACAGGAAGCCGGACGCACCACCTGGATCAATTCGCCCGGGACGGTGGAGGAAGAACGGAGAAAGAAGCAGATTATATTGGGAGGTCACTGGGGAGGTGATTCACAGGCAAAGAAAGAGTGAGTCAGAATGGCTTTCTACCATGCAAGTGTGACGCTGACGATACCTCTCCTCTCACTCGGTCAGGCCTGGTCAATTTATCGCAATCGATTGCGAAATGGTGGGTGTGGGCGAGAAGGGCTCCGAGTCAGTCTTGGCCCGAGTGTCCATCGTGAATTGGCACGGGCATGTGCTGATGGATCGCTTCGTCAAGCCGATGGAAAAGGTAACGGACTATCGGACCTGGGTATCAGGAGTGCGAGCCAAGGATCTACAAGGAGCCCCCTCCTTCAAAGAAGTCCAGGCAGAGGTAGCCGCTCTTGTCAAAGGCAGAGTCTTGGTCGGTCATGCTATCCAGAACGACTTGAAAGCTTTGCTGCTCTCACATCCTCGGCCTCTGATCAGGGACACGTCTACGTACCAACCTCTCAGGACCCTTGCGCAGACAAAATTCCCTGGTCTCAGGAAGCTTGCCAAGCTCGTCCTGGGCATCGAGATTCAAAAGGCGGGCGAAGAGCACTCCTCGGTCGAGGACGCTAGAACCACCATGGCCATTTTCCGGACGCAGAAGGATGGTTGGGAGAGGAGTCTGAAGGAGGGAGGCAAGGTCAAGCAGAAGAAGAGCAAGGCAGAAGTGAGCGCAGGGTGGGATGATCGAGTAGGGGCTGGTCAAGGGACTCAGCCTGGTGTCTCTGCCAGTGCTGCCAAGGAAGGAGAGAGGATTGAGCGGACAATGAAGAAGAGGGCTCGCGGGGCAAGCTCATCGTCCTCGACAGCAGTCGCAACAACAGGACGACCAGCAAACAAGAAGAGGCAGGAGGCTGCTCCAGGTTGGTGGAAGGACGATCCGTGAGAAGGTGGGATGGACGTGGTATACATTACATTGTTCGTATATAATACATTTTACTGCTGCCGGTAGCTGTGGACTATTCAACTCTGTCACTCTCGCCCTTGTCCGACTGATCCTTTGCCCCACGCCTAATCTGTGAGAAGCCCTGCCAACTCTTGAAGGCTTCCTTGTGGCGGCGACTGGCGCCGGACCTGTCCCGCCAGCCCTCTTTGCTCGAAGCTGACGAAGTGAGGAGATTGCGTTTTGGTATGAATCGAGGTCAGATGTGAACGGAGTCTTCTTCATTCGCCTTGTCCCGTGCCACAACTCACCGTTACCTCTCTCCCTCCTCTTGATTTCAATCTGAGCGAATTGGCTGGGGAGCACATCCGCTGGTGTCCCCTCTGAGACGTTCTCTAACATGAAAGGCGGTAGCTCCAAGCCCAGGTAAGGTGCCACATCCCTCAGCCCTGCGTACTCGATCTCCCTCTCCTCCTCCTGCCTCAGACTGTCATCCGGCGCAGATTTGCGCAAAACTTTTTCCAGCGGTCCTTCTGGCCTCTTTGCCGTGGCAAAGGCGGACGCTATAAAGGAGGAAGACGTGGGAGAGATGGGAGGAAGAGGTACTTCGTGCTTTTTGTAGGGCAGATTGAGGGCTGCTTGTGCCTGTGTGGGTGAGGCGAATTGGATGAAGCCGTAATTGAGGAGAGCGCGTTGCCAGGGGTCCTGCGATGGATGAGGAGTGAGTGAGTAAAGCAATCGATGCTGTTGTGGTCAGCAGAGAGCATCCCGGTGAATAGTGCTGCTCCGCTGTACTCACCCTGGCAAAGTCGGCCTGCTCTATCCTGAGAGGAGGAGGGGCAACCTCTACGGAGTGACTCGAGGGTCGCTGCATCTCAGCTGCCTCTCTCGCTACATGTGATATCACTGCAAGCGTATGCAGGATCGTCCGCGGGTAGGTCCGCGGTAAGCGTACGAAGACAGACCGCGATGCCGATGCGAAGCTGAGCGCTCCCAGCCTCGTCAGTGACATATCGCCTGCTTGTCCTCGTTGATGAATGCCTCGTTGAAGTTGGTGGCATCGAGAGGTGTGCATAGTAAAATATTGCAGGCACGGCGGAAAGAGGAAGAGGCGGCTGCAGCGGAACGGAATCGGACAGAATCCATCCAAGGTGACGAGCCATTCATCGTTCACAACCATCGCAATCAATCCTTGCCGTAAGCTACTCCTTCTGTAACAACACTCAAGCGCTATTCAAGATGGCCGCCATACTTCAGCGCCCTGTTGCTGTCTGCAGCGGCTCTCAGGGCCCCAAGCCTGCCCCGGCCACTGAGTCAGCTCGCGATGGCCAACGGTGAGTTACAGCCTGACTCTGATTCCGATCATGTGTGTGTGTTGTACTGACTTCCGAATACACTCCTTTCACTACCCAGTGTGTCCGTGTTGCTGAAGACGATGGCTCCCCTGCGCAAGACTCTGTCCCTCCACCTCCCAGTCATTCTCACAGCTGATGAGATACTCGCGTCGGTTGTCGCTCACCTCAACCTTCACGGGGAAGGCGCCTCCCTGCTACGCCTCACCACCCCGGGTGGCCACCCCTTCTCTGGGGACTCAACTCTCGCCGATTTGGCACAAGCAGAAGGTACTCGCTCATTTCTTGAGTTGGAGATCAGGCTGGCCGTCCTGGGCGGCAAGGGAGGATTTGGGTCGATGCTGCGTGCTCAGGGTGGCAAGATGAGCGCTCGCAAGGGAGAGGAGAATAACGACTCTTGCCGTGACCTCAACGGAAGAAGGCTGAGCACCGTCAAGGAGGCGAAAGCGTGAGTAGTGGAGTCATCTCTCAACAGCGTAGTGGAAGATCGAAGCTGACTCACAGTCTTAATCCTCTTTGTTCACAGACTCGCGGCCTACCTTGCCGAAGCTCCCGCCCGTGAAGCAGCCCTCTCCAAAGCACAAGCCGAGAAGTACGCCAAGCTAGAGAAGATGCTGGGCCGCAAACCGCGTAGCGCAAAAGACTTCGAGGAAGCCGCCAACAAGCTCGATGATGCCGGTGGTGATCTTGGCGAGGGCGAAGAGGACGGAGGTGCTGGACCTAGCAATGTGGTTCCCGTACGAGGTAGAGAGGCGCAGGGCAGTGGAGTCGCGGGCGGTAGTGGAGCGAAAAGGGAGAGATTTGAGGTGGATACAAAGTACATCGAGGAGTCTCGCGAGGCAGTCGACAAGGCCAAGAGTGCAGTTGCTATTGGTGAGTCTAAGCGTCCTATGAAGGCGTGATTTGACAGATACTGCGTCAGCTTGAGGGTATTTGGACTGACTATTCCCTGCCTCACCTCCCGTTCCTCTAGCTATGGCAAAGAAGAAGAAGAAGGCAGCTGCCGCGGCCGCCGCGGCCAAGTCTAGCAGCCAAGACGCCGGCTCCAAGACTCCCACAGCCACGGCTGCTTGAGGCGATACTACGGCTCACAGCTCAGGCATTGCATCGGTATACCACATTGTCAGATGGGAAAAGGGAGTGAGAATGTCCATATTAAATTTTTCGAAGTCGTAATCAGAATGTACAAGAAAGTTTCAAAGTGTTGTCGATTTTCTGTTCTATCGATGTATTCCGCGATGAGCAGCCGCACCCACTTCACCGCCTCTCCTTTACGTAGCACACGAGCCAGAAGAGGGACATTGCCGTGGAGATGAGGAAGATGGCTGTGAGTATAATCTGATCTTGCCAATAAGCCTGACTATCGAATCCAAAAGACGATAGTAGCGTAGCTGCCGGTACATCCAAGTCCACTCCAAACTTGCGCTCCACGAGAGAGAGGGACCTGAGCTCATTGACCAGGAGTGCTTCGTAGGATGCGTGAAAGGGGGAGATGTATAGTAGCCATCGCAAGCTCATGGGAATCTTGTCCCTGTTGATCAATAGGCCGGCAAAGAGGAGGGAGATGAGCATCGTGAGTGTTCCTACCAAATTGGCCACACCTGTATCCCTGATGGATACAGAGATGAAAAAGACGATGGAGGAGGCAGCTAGAGAGAAGAGGACCAAGGTGAGAATGAAGCACCAAAAGTTGGCCACTTGTGGTACTAGTCCCACCGTAAAGTAGATTGTGGGACCAAAGAGGAGTGGTGGAATGACCCGCAAGGGGAGAGAATCGAAGATGAGCTTTGCGAAAAAGTAAGTCACGGGACTGTAGTAACCGTTTGCCCTCTCGCGGACAAAGAGTTGCCTCTCATTTGCAAAGATCCCTAGACTGGTCAAGGTTGAGAACCCAAAGAGGGCCAGTGTGAAGAAGCAGAGCCCGAGGCGGTTCTGGAAGCCGGCAATATCGTTGGTAACGCCGTAGAAGAGTAGACCAACGAAACCACCCAGGACAAAGGAGAGGAGGTAGTGCGCCAGCATCAGTTGAGGGTTGCGGTAGAGGTTCTTGAACGAGCGCCCAGACAGGATGCGAAGCTGCGTCCAAAGCGTGGCCTTGCGGTAACCCCGTAGGACCTCGTCTGCCTCCTCGACATCGGTCAAGGTCTCGCCACTGCCTCCATTGCGCTCTCCATTGGCAGTCTGTCCGCCAACTTCAGCCTGGACTTTGGAAGCAACTTCACTTTGCTGGTAGTCTTTCACAAGCGTCGCCAGAGCACGAGGGATAGCGCCATGGCCTTGCAACCCGTTCCTGCTGCCAAAGGCACTTCGGACACCAGCTGCCAGCTTGCCGGCAGTGCGACCAATTGAACCTGAGGGAGTCGCAGCGCCCGAGGCAGTAGTGCGCGTGCTGAGTTCTAAGGCCGAGGGATCTTCAGTGGGCTCCTGCTCGATGGTATCCTCCTCTGTCCGTGCAGGAGTCGCAATGCTCGAGGTTGAGCCGCCTTTACTGGCTGCAGCCGTCAAGTCAATCAGATACTCGAGAATGTTGTGGCCAGAGGGACAAGCGTGGCCGATAGAAGAGAAGTACTCGTCACAAGCCGAGAAAGGTCCGGAGTAGACGAGCCTTCCAGAAGCAAGCAGGATGAGCTTGTCTAGAAGAGACACGATCTTGCTCGACGGCTGGTGCAGTGACAAGACCACGGTCCGGCGGTACGTGCGTGCCAGGTTGACGAGACACTCAACTACGTTGAGAGCATTCGCAGAGTCCAGACCAGAAGTAGCCTCGTCGAGGAAGAGGACAGAGGGAGATGTCACTAGCTCACAGGCAATAGACACTCGCCTCTTCTCTCCACCGCTGATGCTGCGAGCTCCGCTGTCGCCGATTCGGGAGTCCTTGATGCCAAGAATGCCAAGCTCTTGCAACGTCTCCAGGGTCCTGAATCGTTTTGCCTCGATGGACATCTCTCGGGGCAATCTGAGCAAAGCGGAATAGAGGACAGTCTCGTAAACTGTCAATGTTGACATGAGACAATCCTCCTGATCAACGAAACCCGTGATCCTTTGGAAAGCAGCATCTGTGACAGGTCGGCCGTTGACGAGGATGGTACCCGATACTGTACCTCTCTTCTCACGGCGAGCCAGAAGGTCCAGGACTGAGTGATCGCCGGCAGAATGTGTGTCAGCTCGGGTGACTGATCGTGGGTTCGCTTCTGTCGATACTCACATGTGGTTTTGCCCGCTCCCGAGGATCCAACGATGGCCATGATCTCTCCCGGGTTGACAGTTCCGGTGATGCCAGACAAGACCGGCTTCGAATTGATGTGATAGGTGAGGTCCTTGAAGCTGAGAGCTGCCGGGACATGATCAGCCATCAGGCGTGCGGTCTCGTCCTCTGGCAACCTGACGCTTCCGTACTCCTCGTGCTTTGCATGTCTGCCCAATATCCAAAGCATAGCTGCGATGAGCAACACGAAGACGACTGCTCCAATGGCACTGATGACGACCCAGAATATGGAGTGAGGTGGCGACACAGGGCTCTGGTATCCAGGGACCTGCTGATAGTGGACACATTCACCAGAGGCGCAGTTGAGGGTGATGGAGCTGTCGCCGAAGATGCTGCTGATGAGGTCGTTCATGGCAGGCTCTTCGAATTTACAGTCTCGGGATCCTTTGGCCCCGGTTTTGCAGGTCATGCTAGCCGGGCCCTTGATCTCTTCGCTGAGAAAGTCGCCGATGTCGATGCTGCCCGCTTCTCCGCACAGCATCCTGCCTGGAATGCAGGAGCAGGACGTCTTTTCGCATACATAGCGAGTGTTGTTGCTCTCGGCCGTCCTTTCCAGCACTTCGTTGCATCCTGTCAGGTCACAGTAGAAGCTTTCACGTTGCCCGATCCAGAACTGAGGCGAGGCGAGGCAGAGGTCAGATTAGCCGGATGCCCGCATTAGGCTCGGGCAGATTCTACGATCCTCTTCTATACTCACCTGGAAGTTGCAGGCTGCGTCATCCTTCTCACAGCTAAAGGTGACCTTGGGAGATCTTCCTGGCAGCATACCGGTAATCTTTTTGTTGGTGACATCACATTGCTGGAAGCTCTGTCTGATTGTGCTACCTCCGGTGTAGCAGGTTCCATTGCCCAAGAGCTTCTCGCCGCCAAGGATGAATTCGGAGCATGCCTCGTCTGTCTGGCAGACGTTGCAATTGAGTCCATCCCATCCTTGGTCGCAAGTGCACTGGTCTCCCTCGCGAGGAGACCGCTCTTCGCCCTTGAGTGGGCTGTCGCACAAGGGCGAGAGGCAGTCTTGTCCACCGAAGCCCGTGGGACAGTCGCACTGGCCATCTCGCTGTCTACATTCTCCAGAGTTGGCGCAAGTGAAGGCTGGCAGCATGCAATTGAAGCATGGGGGACAGTCGCTGGGCCTGTCTGCAGCGAAGGGCGACGAGAAGATGAGGGTATTGTTGTTGGTTCTGTCCAGGGGTGGAGAGCGAGCGGCAACGGCGACGAGGGCGAGGGTGGCGTGGATGGCCACGAGGCCGATCAGCGACGCATTCTGCCGCATGATGGCGACGACGAGGTGGGAGATGAATGCGCCTTGTAAGTCCGCAGCAGAACCGAGTGTCGAGGAGGTGAGGGAGCGAGCGAGGGAGTGGGATGGCTGTGATGTGCCGTGGTTATGGTAAGGAAGGGTCAGTCGTTCATGCCGTGGCTCAGTGCGGAGAGGGCCGGGGGCAGCAGAGGGGACGTGCGACGCTCCACAGCCGGAAAGGAGAAGCGCAGGGGATCACACTCGGCCAAGATTCCCACTGCAACACATCACCTCGCTTCTCCCACGACGCTCTGCTCCTGCCATGACTGCGGACCAGGCTTGAGCACCAGCCATACCGTGTAGCACACTGGCAAAGCCCCACACATTCACCAACCATGGCTTCACGCCGAGCTGGGGCAGCCACCGCTAGCGCCAGCGCAATCTCCTCGGCAGGAGGTGGGGGGATGGCCTCCAACTCCATACTGCCCTCCCCCAACGACCCTCGTGCCATCGAACAGGACAGATTCTTACAAGACCTCGAAGACGAGAATCCTGAGCTGGCAGTACAGACTGCTAGCCAGACGCCCGTGTACCCAGTCCTGCAGCTCCTTCGCCAGGACATCAAGTCACTCATCGACACCAGCCTCTCCTGGGAAGATCTCACTGGCCATGAGCTCAACTTTGCACTCGTACGACCCCTCGCCCTCAAGTATTCTAAGCTACGCTCACCCGCAATCTTGTACGCTCTTCTATTCACACGCATTCACTTTCTGCGAGAAAGCGAGCGTGACCTAGCCTACCGAACAGTAAACGAGACCCGAGCAGCACTGTGTGAGCTCCTGGCCACCAAGCTGCTTCGAACCTTCGCCACGGATGGCATGGAGCTTGTCACTGCCCTCGCCGCACCCTTCTGGCCTTGGCAAGGCGCAGACGAAGCAACACTGGCAGCAGCCAAAGCCAGAGGCCTTGGCGGCGACGATGCCAACTCGGAAGCCACCTCCACACTGGAATACGCCATTCAGTCATCTGCTAAGAAATTCGTGGCAACACCACTCGTACAGAAGGTCGTCGACGGAATCTGGAACGGCAATGTTGTGTTGGGAAACGCTGGCAGCAAACATGCCCTGGTAGACGACTCTTGGAAGAAAAGACCCGTGACCCTCTACGATCCACTCACGTCACCCCTCCTGGATCACAGAAGGCTACGTGTCCCCCGCATCAGAGCCTTCCTAGAGGCGATGAACTTCATCTGCATCCTGGTATTGTACGCTTGGTGCTTAGGATCTAAGGATACAATGACTTTTGCCATCTCTGAAGCCCTCTTTACAATTTGGCTGGTGGGCTTGGCGATCGATGAGCTGGCTTCGCTACAGGAACATGGCTTCTCGGTCTATCTCGGCGGTAGCTTCTTCAACGTCCTCGATGCTCTCTTCGTGAGTCTTGCCCAGGCAGTAGTTCTCACATACTCTCCACTGATTGACGCCATTCTCCTCACCACCTCAAGTGTACCGTCGGCTTTACGTGGCTCGGCATCAGGATTTATAGCCTGGTGACAGGTGATACAGTGGCCAGCAAGACAGCATTCGATATACTGTCCCTTGGAGCCATTGTCCTATGTCCCAGACTAGCCTCTCTGCTCGTCGCCGACAACGTACTGTTGCTCTCCCTTCGCGCAATGATAAAGGAATTCTTCTACTTCCTGGCCCTCGCCCTGGTCTTCTTCTTGGGCTTCACGGCGACGTTCTATCTTCTTGCAGAAGGCGACGAATGGAGCATCGGGACAATCAGCTGGCTCCTTTTGAGGTTCACATACGGAACGACTATCTCTTTGCCAGAGGCTCAAGCTTTCACCGAAACTTTTGGGCCGCTTCTAGTTGTCTCGTTTACGATCTTAGCGCAGACGCTGCTCTTGACGATTCTGATCTCCCTCCTATCTTCAACATTCGCCAATGTCGCCTCTCATGCACAGGAGGTCAGTCTATACCAGCACGCATGCGTCGCCCTCTCTGCTTCCTCTTCGGACGCAGTCTTCAGCTATGTGCCACCCACAAATGTCATCTGCCTCCTCATCGTATATCCGGCTTCTTTCTTCTTGACGCCGCGATGGCTACACAAGGTCAATGTCTGGCTCATCAGAGCTACGCATTTGCCAGTGCTGTTGGCCATACGCGTGCTGCAGCAGTACCAGTGGAAGAAGGGGATCGAACTGGCTACTGAGAAGAGCGGTCGGATCCTCGACAATTGGGGTTGGAAGACGCAGAGAGGCCAACCCGATGTGATTGAGTCTGTCTTCCACGACCTTTACGACCAGTCGGCCATACCCGAGGAGCTTTCGAATCTCTTTCCGACTTCAAAGCCCATCTCCAAGACTTATTCACACCCTTGGCTCCACTCGACGGACACTCAGCACAGCCATCCTCACCAGATGTACCACCACTCTGCCGATGATACCTTTGAGATGCCAAGGGGAGAGACGCCTCTGCCACGTGGACGCGTTGCCGTCCCCAGAAAGGGGCGCGACGGAAGTGTCGCATGGGGCGCGAACAGAAGTTCGACTTGGAAAGATCTTGCATCGAAGAGCAAGGATAACGAGCATAGAGAAACGCTGCCAGAGGCCGATGGACCACAGCCTGGTCATGACCACTCGCCATCCGCTTCGTCGCCGACGAAGAAAAAGAAGCAGCCCGAAGGCGGGCACGCCAGAGGGTCCTCATTCTCCAAGATCCTCAGCGGTAGCCACAGCACCAGTGCCAGCAACAAGCGCTCAGGCTCTACCTCTCCCGATGTCAGTCCCAGCACCAGTCCCAGGAGAAGGTACATGCTCCTAGGTAGGCACCGCAAGGGCGCTAGTGAGCAAAAGAGTCGCGAGCAGGGCGGCGCGTCCATCGACTCGATCCTGCACGAAGGCGAAGAGGATGATCCTAATGGAGAAGAGGGCGCTGAACCAAGAGCAGGAGACAACAATCCACAGAGTATGGTAGACGAAGCTGAAGCCGATGCGCAAGAAGGCGGCGGCGGCGGCGGCGGTGCTGCTGCTGCTGCCTCTCCTCCCCCTCCTCTGGCCGATCAGTCCGGGTCCCTCGGAGAACTCCTCGATCGACGTGGCTCCGCCTCGGGCTCCGTCGCTGCTGGCGGCGGAGGGGCCGAGGGTGCGGGCGAGAGCGACCGGCCGGGCGGGACGGCGGACATCCTCATGCGTCTTCTAGAGAGGCTGGACGATCAGGCGCAGGCCGTTGAGAGGCTTGAAGGGTTGTTGAAGCAGACCATTAAGGATCAGAAGAAGTCGAAGAGAAGTGGTAGTGGTGGTGATGCCGGCGGTGGTCAGGAAGATGACGATGATGATCCTGAGGAAGGTGAGGAGGGAAAGAGCACGAAGAAGGACAAGGGGAAAGCAAAGTGATACTATACCCTACCAAGTCGAGTCGGACCGAGCCGAAACGCACGAATCAAACACGATACTACCTTACCACGATCGAGTCCAGGAAGAGCCGGAGTTCTCAAATGAAGCAAAGGTCGTTGATGATCGTCGAGCATGTACATAGTAGAACCACTCCAGTCAGCGTCACCTTCATCTATCTTTTGTCTCTTCGATTGGCTCTGGCTCCTCCAGCGACTGTATGACATTGTCGAAATCTTTCTACATGAGACAGTGTAGCCACCATCACTGCTGAGAGACGACCTCTGCACTTCTCGCGTACGGATCAGGTACCGCCCTCGGCTTAGCCTCGCCTCCACCACCTCCTGCTGCCCCTCCTCCTTCTGGCAAAGCAGGCCTGGTACCAATCCTCCTTCCTTCTTTCCAAACACAGCCCAAAATCCTACCCAGCTCACCTCCAAACATTTCACCACATCTCTCCCTCTCGTCCATGGCCGCCTCTTCTTCATCTGAATCATAGCATGCGTCTCCTTGACCTCTTACGGCGCGTTGTAGGATACGATTCCAGGCTAGGCGAGAGAGATGGTTCTGCTCTCCGTTGGCTCCCATTGCGGCGGCGTTGGAGGGATTGAAGAGGGTGAGGTCGGATTCGTTGAGGGCACGGCGGAAGTTGGGCATCACGCTGTTGATGGTTGCGCCAGAGAAGACGGAAGGAATTCCCATGCCACGATCGCCAAGCATCGTAAAGGGGCTGCCGGCGCTGCTTCCCCTCGCGCCTGCGCCTGCGCCCATGCCTCCTGCTGCCGTTGGACCGTCATCGTCATCATCGTCGTAGTCTCCGATGGTTTGCATCAGCTCGTCATCCACGCCCGAGGGCGACATCGAGATTCTCCTGTTCTTCCCACCACCGCTGGCGGCAGACTCTTCCTCCTCCAGCCTACGCTTCGCAGCAGCCCTCATCTTGATTCTGGCTCGCGCATCCTCGGCAGCAGCAGAAGCAGCCGCTGCAGCCGCTGCTCCACCTCTGCTCCTCCTCTTTCCTTTGCCCTTGCCTTTACCGCCAAGGTGGGCGGGTATAGGCTCGCCACGAGCCTCGGCTTCGGCTTTCTCCTTTTCTTCGAGGGCAGCGCGCACCATAAAGACTCGCCTTTCGTGAGCCTGTGTACGTCCCCACTCGATTTCGTTTGGTAGGTCCACATTCTCCTTTCGAATCTCCTCGAGCGTCGTGCCCGAGAAGGCGGGAGCCAGGATACGATGTGTGTAGGGCTCGTTCTTCTCGGTGTCGAGGACGTCGGCAGGACCGGCACCGGGACCGGGCGAAGGCGAGGCTGCCTTGGACGTGGCTGGCTGAGAGGCGGCAACATCGCCGCCCGCTCCTTCTTTCGAGAAGAGATCCGTAGCACTGCTGATGGTAGCCGTCTTCTCGGCAACGTCCTTGTTTCTTACGCCTTGCCAGATGGTGCCTCGGCCGCCGAGTGTACACTTCTTCCTTTGGGCCTCATCGAGCGAGTCCCACTTACTGCGGGCTCGCTGCATAGACGCAGCAGCTTGTTCGTCTGCGAAAGGATTCTGAACTGCCTTTTCATTGCCAGGGGGTAGGACTGCTCCGCCTTCGAGGTAATGCCAGACGATCCACAGGAAAGCCCTGGCTCTCTGTCTTGCTGGGATCGGGTAGTCTTTGTGAGGGAAGAATATGGAGAACATGTCGTGTGGCTGGCTGAAATGTAGCGTAGACAGATGCGGAGCCTCTTGTTGAAACAAGAAGATCAGGTTGACTACGCTTGTAGAGGGGACGCGACCATCTCTGAAACGCTGTACAACCTCTTCCATAGTACCTGCTAGCTCAATTTGCTCCGATTCAGGGATGGCCACATCGATGTTTGCTGCTTGCGCAGCCTTGGAGGCTGGAGCGGATCCAGGTCCAGTAGAAGCCTTCTCGAAGGGAAGAAGGACCGACTTGAGGAGGGACTTCATTCGAGGAGCATCTTGCATGTGCTTGCGAGAATTCTCACACCTTTGCAAGGATGGCAGAGGATGATAGCATCGCAGAATGGTCTGCATCTGTGCGAAGACTGAAGGAAGGGAAAAAGTGAAAGTCAGCACGCATGCTTGCTATATGCGCTCTGACGCTCTCGTCTACTCACAAGCCAAAGTCGTGTTCATCCTACCGATATTGATGAGCAAGTTCACACACAGAAAGTCTTGGGCATACTCCTCATCCTGCCAAATCTTGTCCCTCACAGCCTTGGTACACCTTGGCGAATTCATCAGCGCCTCCATGTAGAGCTCCTTGAACGTAAGCATTCGATGTCCGGGGCGTGGTACCTTCCTCTCGGGATCTTCCTCTGGCGTAGGGTAAGGGTTCTTCCAGAACTCCTGATACCGCTTCTCCCAGGCAGCGTACTCCTCTGGAGTCTCATTGCTCCGTCGAGCAGCTCCCTTCGATTGTCCATAGGGATACATTGGCGAGTACTCGTACACTCCTGTAGCAGCAGCCTCTCCTGGCTTAGGCGGGTAGGTCCATGCGCCTTCGGGAGCAGGACGAGGGTTGCGGAAGCAGCGAGTGGTATCGTCGAAGATCTCGAGGAGCAGAGCATGTTGAAGATCGGATCGTAGGATGGTCCCTCCATCATTCTTCTTGATGGGTGTATTCCGGAAGCTGGGAACAGCGAAAGAGATGAGAGGTCGATTCAGCTTCTCACACATGGGAGCGTCCTCGATCTGCCTTTGCTACTTACAGCTTCTCCCCAGACGCATTCGTGTACAGATTGGCTGATCCAGGGTTCACATTGTCAGGGATCGTCTCATCAACCTTGAAAGCCGCCATCTCCTCTTCTGTGTAGTTGATCTGCTCGATGTAGTCATCTCTATCAATGGTGCTAGGCTGAGCTCGGATCGCAGAGCTGGAAGCCGTGTTGGCACCAGCCGGGCGCAAGACAGAAGGTATTGATCCATCTGCCCTGCGTGCTATTGGTTTTCCTTTAGCTGCTGAAGCATTGGCAGAGGCCGAGGGGCCAGCTTCGTCATCGTCTTCGAGCTGGTCGATCTCTTCGTCTTCTTCATCGCCCATTATGCTGCTATCGGCAGCCTGGTTGGGGGCGGGTGAGGCCTGCTCCTCGTCTTGGGCTGAGATGGCAGTGGACCTTCGATTGTCCAATGCTCCCCCTGCTTGCGGTGGAGGCGGGGCACTACTGCCGCCAGCAGGGGCAGAGGCCGTTATCTCCTCGCTCGCCATCAACGAAGGATGAAGGGGACTGTTGAGGAAATGCGACTAGGAAGGGACAGATGTGGTGTGGTGTGAAGGAGGGACTGGGCGGTAGGACCGGGAGCAGGGCTCTCGCCGGCCTTGCGGGGAGCGCGTGCAGCTTTACGCCTCGCCGCGTGGAGAGCGAGCCAGGATTCCAGCTCGTGAGATTTCTTCGAACATCAGAGAGGTGTAGATCTATGCAATCACTCGTACACAGAGTCTGGCAGCTGATACCAGATGTTGCAACGCTGAGGTATTTTCATCTGAAAATATGGGAGACGCACGAAGCAGCAGAGCATCAGGGCGAACAGTAACGCCCGAGCGACCTCTATGCTACTTCACACCTCACTGCTCTAGATCACACCCATCGTCACCACACATCGGAACCCATCAGCCGTCTCCGCCCTTCCGCCGCTCAACGCTCCTTTCTGCAGCTCCCAAACACCCATAAGCGAGCTACTCTTCCACCCCCAACTTTGACTCTCCAAGAAGCGATCCGGACCAGAATCGAAGCGCGTGAGGGCCGAGCCGAGCGGGGCGTGGCAGTGGATGGAGAAGAAGGCGCGGACCAATCGTCGTGGGTCGCGATAGGGCACAGCGGGAGAGATCCCCGGCAAGACGGGAGGGCCATTGCTAGGTACGGAAGGGGAAACGGCAGTGAAGGGCAGCTCCGGCTGGGTGAAGGCGGCGCCGTACCTGGGAGGAGGTGGTGTACCTCCCGCATCTCTATTGGCGTTGACATTATGATTTGCACCCGCGTTGGCGGCAGCATTGAGCGGAAGGCTGAGGTTGCTGTTGATAGGCAGAGAGTCAAGACGCGCCGGCAGGTGTGGTACCTGTCCCGGACCCTGACCCTGACCCTGACCCTGCCCTTGCTGACCTGGCAGACGTCCTCTCGCACCGCCATTGCTCCCGCTTGCAACGCCTTGCTGAAGTTGCTCGTCTATCAGGGTCGCTCCAGCCTCTCTTGGAGCTCCAGGAGTCGTCGTGATTGCTCCACCTCCTCCATGCGTGCCATGATAGAAGTTCGCTACACTCTCTGGGCTAGCTGTTGCAGGCGGAAGGGGCTCCATTGGGCTTTGGCGGTGGAGGTACACCCCGAGCTGAGTGCCCTTTGGCTTTCTGATCGTCTGCACATACAGGTTCCAGACGCTGCCAGCGTAGAAGAAGCTGGGCGAGTAGAGACGATGCTTCTCTTCCAGCAGATCCAAACCATAGTACTCGACGCCAATGCGCATGGGCTCGAAGCCGGTCCAGGAGCGAGTCTCGAGTCGTGCAAGCTGTAGGCCGCTGTCAAAGTCACGGTCGTCTTCGGAATGCGCAGCAGGAGTGATATTGTTGCGCTGTCCGAATCCACTGCCTCTCTCCTCCTCGTCACGAGCTGTATTTGCTGGAGGCTCTTGCGCGCTGCCCTCTGGAGTACCGCCGCTGTTGCTGAGGTCAATGGGGTTCGAGCGACTTCCGACGGACTGCGCCGTACGAGACTTGCCAGGAGAGAAGAATGACGATGGCGAAGCAGGAACATCGCCCTGCAATTCGCCATCCAGCACGGCCTTCTTGCGGCTGACTTCGACACCGACCTTGCCAAGAGCCTTGCCCGTACTAGCTTTGTTCTTCAGGCCGAAGAGGTTGCCAGTAATGCGCTTCATGTCCGAGAGCGGGCCACCAGTGAGATAGCGGTCTACATTGGAGAGCAGAAGAGAGTCGGCTATGACGGGCAGAATCTTCTTCACTGCTGTACGTGCGTGAGGAGGGACAGTGGCAGGTAAAGATAATGGATCTCTCATAGCTGCCAGACCTGTTGCATCAGAGGCGTAGCTTGGATCGGTCGCAATGGAAGCTGATGCGCCCGATGCTTGTCCGTTCGAAGAGCTCGCACCTAAAAGACCAGTAAAGTACTCTCCGTATCGCACTGTGTCATCGACGGGAACAGAGAAGTAGCGCTTGTTCAACAGGTTCTTTGCCGCAGGGTGCGCACCGCCCGCTCTCACGCCACCTGGGGTGAGCGGGGAATACGATAGACCGCCCAGAGTCAAAGATGTGCCTTCGGGTGTGCTGCGGGATGCCGCGGCTCTCAGGGGTGACCCAAGGGGAGTGCTGGGTGTCTCGCCCCTTGCGCCTCTGCCAAAGCGCGGAGCAGGACCGCGTCGGGAATGACCGGCAATCGTCTGCTGAAAGGCTTGGGCGAATTGCTTCAGGGAACTAGAAATGCCTAATAGCGACTCGTCACGTTCAGGAGCGGTTATCAGCCCCTCTTGTGAACGCACTCCGGCGCCTGTTTCAAGCACTCCACTTGTAGAAGCAGGGAGTCCCTCTGCATTGCTGTCGCCCATGAAGGCTAGTCCACGTCTTATGCTCTCCACCCCACCCTCCTCTTGACTTGACTGTCCAGCACCCATGACGCGAGCTCGAAGGTCGTGACCGGCCCATAGGGCAGCCTGAAGTACTTCAACGGGAGCAAACATCTGGGTAGCAGCTTGTCGACGAGAAGACAGAACAGACCCTCTTTCCCCAGCTCTCCGGCTCTCGCCATCGCTGTCGCTGTATCCATCCTCCGTCTCTCGCCCTGCATCAGCTAGCATAGCAGCTTCCTCGCTAAGCCTCTTGAGGTCGTCAAAGTCGAGGTGCGAGTAGTAGATGCCCTGCTCAAACAGCCGAGCATAGTGAACATCGTCTTCCTCGAGCATTTGAAATTCGTCGCCCTCTCTGTTTGGTGCAAGCCAGCTTTTGGGCGCCCGACTGCCCTGAAATGAGTCGTCGAGATCCATTGAAGCATCATCAGCGTGGTGCTGAGTGTTGAGACGGGATGAGGGGAGGTTGCGAGAGGAAGGTGTAGGCGCTCCTGTCGGTAGCACTGCAGACGAGAGAAGACGAGGCGGTGTCGTCCATGGCCTGGCCGAAGCAGATGAGCCGGCCCGACTCCTAGCTCTCACTCTTCCGGCTACTGAATCGTCATGCCTCGAAGGGCTGGACCCAAAATCCTGGCTGTCTGTGGGTTCGGCCTTGACAAAGGCTGATGTGTCTGTAGGTGCGCCCAGTTGACTGTCGTCCGTGTAGGCATACCCGAATCCTTCATCTAGCAGTCCAAGTGCATCTTGCAACTCCTCGACGAGGGCCTTCTGGTCTCTTCTGAAGGTGACGATGTTCTTGGCCACATCGTACCGCTGCAGCTCATTCCGCACGAAGAAAGCATCCGAGCTCAGGAAATCCACCAGATGAGACGATGCTAGACCCAGCGAGGAGCCGGACATCGGATCGACGAAGTACATAAGCTCCTCTGTGAGCCCTGGAGTGAATGGGAGGCCAAGTGAGCGGATCTCAAAGAGAGTGTGAGAGAGAGCCGGATGAGAGAAG
The DNA here is from genome assembly GCF_003144135.1 of Microstroma glucosiphilum. Taxonomy (NCBI): domain Eukaryota; kingdom Fungi; phylum Basidiomycota; class Exobasidiomycetes; order Microstromatales; family Microstromataceae; genus Microstroma; species Microstroma glucosiphilum. Next base: position 801,333 of record NW_020289916.1, read on the forward strand.
ACGTTGAGCGCCGGACACGGTAGATCCCACTGGACAGCAGCCTCGATCTGAACTTTCTTGTCTCCCGGTCGCCATGCTCCAGCTGCTGAAGGCTCGTCGGGCAGTCTCGCTGGAAGACATCCTCGGGGCAATAGATACGGAGCAACGGCTTCGCAAACCAGAGCCTGGCCATGAGCTGCGTCCTGGCCCCGCTCCATGGAGTCTAGAAGAGCATGTAAAGCAGCTTCGTCCCGGCCCCATTTGACTTCTTCGGCAGCTGCTATCTCCCGGCCCCACCTTGCAAAGTAGCAGAAGCAGCTCTCCGCGACTCTTCGCCCGTAAGGCCCATAGTCGAGGCTTATCTCTGGAGGAGGTGCCGCTCTGCCAAACGTATCGTAGGATGACGGGTCATATGATCCTGGGATGCTTCCCGCTACATTGGGTGCGGCATTAGCTGACGGCTGATGCTTGTGATTGAACACCCGACTACCGCTGGCGCTCCTCTGATCGTCTTCGCCGTCTTGGAGGTCCTGCCGAAGTGATGAGCGACTACGATTCCGCGCTCCACGCCTCGTCTCGCTGAGGCGAATGGAGGACGAACGAGTCGGTTTGTGATCTTGGTCTCCCTCGTCAGAGGGTGCATCCTCGTAATCAGAATGATAGCTCGAGACGGCTGTCCTGCTAGTGTCCGTCCGCTGCATGGGAGCTGCAGTACTTGAGGTCTCGTAGCTTGCTCCCCGCCCTTGCTCGAGCGTCCCAATAGATTCCATACCCCAGCAGGGTCCCTCAAGCTCCCAGTCCCAAATAGCTTCGCTGCTCTCGCCCCTCTCTCTTGCTTCCTGAGCTCCGATCAGCGGTCGCCCCAGCGCAAATCTCAGATAGGTTGAGACGGTATATGGCGTGAAGGAAGCCAAGATGAGGGTGAAAGCTGAGGCTGTGAGGCTTGGGACACCGAGCCATAGTGATGTGCACAATAGGGACACGAGGAAACGCGGGGTAGCCGGCTGATAATCTCCCGTCGCAGAGGCGGCTGCGATGGGCAGAGGCCGGCTTCGCGGTCCCGAGGTGGGCGGCCAGTAGGAAGACAAGGGCTGGGCGGTGCTCGCAATGGCCCATTGTGGGAGGATCAGCTCAGGCGCGGCGGCATAGAGGTGTGCGATACAGTACTCGAACGCTGGTCTGGTGATGTTAGGATCATCAAAGGTAAGCCTCAATGTGGACCCTGAGTCGGAGGAGCTGCTGCTGCTGCTGTAGTTCATGCCTGGCGGTCTGTAGTTCAGGCCTTCCGAGAAGCCGCCTCGTAGCATAGATGAGAAGAATGAGGACTGCACGAGGAAGATGCGGTGCAGGCGATACACCCGGTCGAAGGCTGCGACGGACACATCGTGACACTGCGAGGACAGGAGCGCAGCTTGTCGTATGTGATTCGATAAAGTTTGAGACTTTGAGGGTGGAGATGTTACTACATCCTGCTGTGGTGGTGCTTGCGTTGGAGCATGGCCTGTTTGCTCTTGCCTTTGTGTGCGTAGGCGCGTAGCTGTCCTCCAGGCGTCCGTCTCCTCGGACTGCTGGTCAGGGGGTTGGACAGCCAAGGAGGCCTGCAGGGCCATGGCAGCAACGGACCAGGAGGTGCGGCGTAGTGTATTGTGAGGATGCTTGCACTGTGCCAGATTATGGATGTGTACACAGTATGTAAGATGTCATAGATCGGAGGCAAGGTGTGACGACTGGTAGCCCAGAGAAGTGATGAAGAGGCGATGCGAGCGACAGAGAACAAAGGCGTAGGGTGCTAATCGTGGTACGGCCACTTATAGACTTAGGTGGACCTAATTCCCACAGGCTGGGCGTGCGAGCGGGACTGGGGGAGTCGGAGCGGAGCAAGGTGGCTTGCGGGTGCACCCGCACTCCGCTCCTCCGACGCACCAAGCGAGGTCCCGTTCCGAGGATCTCAGTTGTGTCTCAGCCGTGTCCTGTGCACCTCGGCTGCCGGCGCTCATGCCCGCCTACCTACGCTCATGGCATCCACCCTCGGCATCCTCTGAGGTTCAAGACAAGTCTCACGTTATTGACTTTCTTGTCATCCTCGCCACATTGACATCTCCCTCATCCTCGACGGGAACCAACTTGTCAACAAACCCTCCTCATCCGCTTCCGCGCTCAGTTGGACACTTGCTGCCCACTCAGGATGCTCCTTTACTACTCTCTCTGGGCTTGCTCAGCCGCCCTTGCACTTTGGTCCCGTGAGTAGAATGTTTGAGCCATGCGCCACAGTGATGATAGGCATCCATGCTCATCGTTTCTCATTCTCCTCGTCACCGCTCTCTTCTCTGCTCGTAGTCTACTTCGGCCTCACCCGATACGCGCCCGCCTCGCTGCTGAGCAAGCTGCGTCTGCCTACCCACTTTTCCTCCTATTCCGGCAACAATTCTTCTTACCTGCCTCTGCCCACCTCCTTCGCAGAGCAAGTGCGCTCTGGATTTTCCTCAAACTTGTTTGACGTAGAAGCTGATAACGTGGCAGGAGGGGACTCCCGGCAAGGGCTGGATCAGCGTGGACTGGAGGAGGTGAGGACGATTATGCGGAGAGAACGTAAGGTGAGTGGACTTAGTAGCAAGTGCAGGCGAATGTGGTGACTGCTATTATCCGAAGACTGGAGTCTGACGTACTGCCTGCGCCTCCATGCAGACCTTCGATGAGGCTCGCCTGATTCGGCAGCAAAGGATCTTCCGCAGGAATGGCATCGACCCCATGACGGGCATGCCTTTGGACGCAAAAGCGATCACCAGGCTATAATGCGCATCAGCGCAGGATTCTTCTTCAACCTCTAAACGATCATACAACGTCGCCATTCTATACCCAAGTCCATCCGTTCTGCCTCTACATGCTCTGTATATAGCGACTGCCCCTGCTATTCTGTCACTCTTGCCACACAGATGTTCAATATGATCGGCTCTTTGCAGGCGAAGCGAAAGGGCCACGTGTGTGCCCCTAAGTATTTCGATTGAAGTACGCAAGCTTTCGTCGGCGCGTGGTAGGCAGCACATTGAGCATTGAGCTGCTTCTGAGCTGCTTCCGGGCTCGACTGCGCTAGAAGCACCCTGCAACACCGGCTACTAGGCGTCTGAGATTCGAGCGTCTTTTCCTGTCCTCGTCCTTGAGTGTGGTGGGTATCTGCTGCCTTATGGGTATTCACGTGTTTCTCTTTTCCTCGACTGGTGGACCAAGAACAACGACTTGTTCGCCCTTGGTCAGGCGGCCTTTGAGTCCTTGAGCCCTGGCTTCCTTGCTCCGCTTTGTCCGTTCAAAGTGTCGAGCGTAGAGGAAGGCTTCGATCACGATGATACCAATAGACGTGACAGCCGTAAGGAGTACTTTCTGCGCATTCGATCAAGCAGATGCGTCAGCTTCTTTGTGCCTGCCTCAGATGCATCTGCTTTTTCCCTCGTACTCACCACTTCCAGAGCTGTGTACTGCCCACTGCTCCACCAAGTCGCCACGCCTACTGCCACACCGCTCAGGGCGATGTTGGCCAGCGCACTGATCTGGCTACGCACTTCCTGCCATTCCATTTCTTCTTGTCTGCCATCGCTTACGGACGCAGATCCGGCAGCAGGAGTAGGATGAGAAGCGGAGAACGGGGAGACCATGGAGGCATAGGAGGAGCGCTCATGCTCTAGGCGGATGCGTGCGAGGGTGGCCTCCAGTTCAGGAGACTGGTGAGAGGCGGGATGACGGTCAGAAAGCTACTACGGGAAAAGTTGTCAATCGATGCCACTACCACCTCGTCCTCACCCTGACGAACGCCTTCTTGGGCGGAAACCACACCTGTGCACCCCGCACAAGGTCATTCAAGCGAGGCGCCTCTGCCCAGGTCTGCTGTATTCTCACAAGCTCGTCATGTGTCATGACTCCTTCCGGAAGACGTTGAGCCTGCTCGTAGCTCTCATCCTTATCCTCCCCAATGCTTCTGCCGAGTACCCGATTCAGAGCTAGCCTGGCTTCAGCGATAACTGCGCTAGGCCGAGAAGAGCCGGGCGCCCTGTCGAGCTCAGCCTCAAGAGCTCTGAGCTTTTGCAGCGCATCCGAGTGTAGGAGAAGGCGCACCATCGGCTTGCAAGAGAGAGTAGAGCGTGGTGTATAGCTAGTCGTGCAAAAAGGTGAGGGCTGGAAAGAAGAAGAGCTGGTATGAAAGTGAAAGTCGGGTGGTCCGGGGGCGCAAGTCTGCAGGCAGTGGAGTATTACGTAAGCAGGTGTGCAGTCGACATCCAGCACACTCGATTCTGCTAGTCTGCACTTCTGGGGGTACCATACTCATCAAGCTGAGGAGAGACAAGCAGTACAAGTCTTCTGAGATTGACTGCAGGGTCCCAGAGATTTAGCGACCATGGAGAACGAACATTGCGGCAGCGCGAACGTGCCACGGCAAGATTTGTCAGAGCAAAGAAGTGGGTCGAGGTTGAGCCATCCGTCTGCGGTTCGGCTTTTCTGTCCGTCCGACGGCAGATTAGGCTAAAGCAGCAACGCAATTTGCTGCCCGCCCGTAGTTTATTCTTCACATTCAATGCCGCATATACACACTCACTATCGAAGCTCCCCCTATACAAATTCCCATCCAAGATCTCCGCTACATGACCGAGCTCAATCTCGTATTGATTGGCACTGGCACAGCCTGGGACATCACGCTGTCTAGCTCCCGAAAGGGCATCCAGCTGTCTGTCGCCATAAAGCCGAAGACAAACGCCCCCTCTGCCATCATGAGCTCAGTTCAGGCTGTGAACGAGTCTCAGCCCGTCAGCTCTGTGCTACTCGTTCCGCCCCACTTGGCGGCCTCTTCTGGGATTTCAACCATCGTGCGAAGCTCAGTCGAAATCACCCATGAGGCTCAGTATGTCCCCGATCAGCAAGCTCATCCCGATCAGACCTGCCCCAGTGTAGTCACAACTACCACTGCTACTGCATCCTCAGAGGCCACTGCCTCTTTCGACGTACCTCAGCCAGTGTCGACTAGCGTCAGACCCCGAGGCGAAATGTCTCCCTTGAGACTCCCGGACGAAAGCATCTTGTATCCACTTGGTCCAGCCGTAATCACTGGTAGCTCAAAGTCTCGAGAGACGGGTGCTTCTCCTGCCAAGCCTGTAGGCAAACGTGGAGGATCTCGACCAGTCCCTGACGCCAACCCACCTGGATCATCGAGCGCAGCGATGCAGGCGAGCGAAGCTCCTACGGTTGTTGACCGTAGCCCGAAGAACAGTCGAAAAAGACCAGAGGACAAGATCTCCTGTGAGGAAGTACTTCATCCCTTGCAGAAGCGATCTGTACGACGACGGCGAGAGTAAGCTTGCCTTGCTTGAACTTTCGAGGACGGAAAGTGCTTGCGTTGCCCCAGGGTTTGTGTAGTGATCACTCCACCCTTCTGAATATTGCGGGCGCTGTTGTGCGCCCAAAACCCTCCCATGTTCCCTTCCCTTTTTATCCTTGAGACCCATGTACGGCGAACCAAAGAGAACAGAAACAAATGAAAAATGTAAGAAAATTGGTAAAAGAAATCGATAGCAATGTCATGAGCCAGTGTTGCTGATAGCACGTGATGCCCGGGTACAGCCGAATCATAATTGGTATGGTGCGACAGGTAGGCCCACATACTAGGCTCTAGCTCATTCCTCAACATGCACTCGCTCCTGGGTGCATTTCGCGGACTCAGTCGGCGTCTTACTCCGCGATGTGCATTAAAGTATGAAATATGTTTACGAGTGAGAGATGAGGAGCAGAGTATCGGTACAACGGAGCAGGGGCAATGGCGAGGAGGGAGTGGATGGTCCAGCTTTCACTATTGAAGCGACATCGCTGTGCAGACCACACCCTCGTGACCCATTTATCGACCTTGTGACGTGATCTTTCTCGCCCCTCATCCATCTGTTGTGCCCTCTTGCCGCCGTTTGAGACATTCCTCTGGCCCCAGAAAGACGTGCTGCCTGTAAAATTTGAGCTCGTCAATACTGCCCCTGATATCGTCCAGTGCTCTGTGAAGTCCCTTGCCCGAGCCCCATTTAAGCTCAGGCCCGTACCATCTACCAACGAGCTCTTTGATGGATGAGACGTCGACAATGCGGTAGTGAAGGTGATCTATGAGCTGCATTTCGGGAGGGAGATTGGGGTTGATTCAGTGGGAGAGCGCAAAGGGTAGCCCCGTTACAGCTATGACTCACCTCTGGTGTCTCCCTCTTGAGGAAGACAGCATCAGCGTGCACTGTGCTGCCTGCAAGACAGGCGACCCTCTTCTCCGGTATCCTCTCTCTGACATAAGCCAGAATTCCAGCCCGAACGTCAGCATGGTCTCGAGAGATAGTTCCGTCCAGACAATTTGCCGTCAGCCCGGACTTGCCGTGGACCTTGACGCACCACTCGCTCATCTGATCTAGTACCTCCTTGGGCGTGCGGATAGCATAGGCCACGCCGTCGTCGAGCGGGTTGAGCTGCCCATCGGTGACGATGCAGGCGATCTCAATGATGCGGTCCGTCTCCAGCAGGCCGGTCATCCTGGGATAAGCAAAGGTCCTACTGTCAGTCCGAGGCAAGGTGCTGTGTCATTTGGGCTGCACAGATTACTCACTCGCAATCGATCCACACCAATGGTCCATCTGCCGCCTGCAGCGTCCTGGTCGCCGGCGGCGGCGGTAGTGGAGAGTACTGCTCTGCCATTGTGGCAAGCGTGCCCTTCCAAATGAGCTTCCACCAGGCTAGTGATGCAAACGGAGGATTCAGAAATCTATTTCGGTATAAGTCCAACGGTAGACGGCCCTTGGCTATGCCCCTACGCTTGCTCTTCCAGGAGTATGCTGCAGTAGAGGACAGAAGACGGCGCTGGTCGGACACCAAGCAAAGCAGAGCTGGAGAACTGCGACCTGCTGCTGCTACCTTTGCTGCTACCGCTGACCACGATGCTCTCGCGATACTCGGCACTGCAGTCGCCACGATTGCAGAGGGAAGTGTGGAAAGCGTAGTGGAGAATTAATCAGATGGCCGAGTGACCAAGGCGCACGACGGAAAGGAAAGCTTCCCAATTGCTTTCCGCCGGCTGACGATTGACACACGAGAGGGCGGAGCGCGAGGAGGTCACATGCAGACGAGATCGGCGGACAGATCGGCAGGCTGCCGAGGCTGAAGATTGAGAGATCAGCAAGCGTCTGTTTTGCATGGTCTGCATTGCATGGCTGCATTCGCTTGCGTGGGTGTAGGAGCGTTATGGGCCCGTCTGTCCGTCTGAAGTTTGTCTGGGTCCCCTTGTCTCCAGCGAGAAGAAGCGCGGGCCTGTGGGCTTTGCTTTGGGGCCGTGGCATGTAAGCCCAAGCGGCGCTGGTGGCGGCGGCGGCGGGGGACTGTGTGCCTCTGTCCCCTTTCCGAGGGCAAAGCCAGGCCGACGCTCAAGGGGGGGCGCCAGTGTTGATGTGCAAAATGCTTTGGCAGCGCGGGCACTTGGCCAGAGGTCACCCTCGCGGCGCGTCCCGCGGGCGGGCGGTGGCTGGGTGCCTTGTGTTCCTCGCCGCCTCGGAACCACGATCGAGGTGTTCCTTCTCCCGTCACCACCAACCTACTCGACACAACAAAGATCCTCCTATACACCCTTGGCGACTGAGCAAAGGTCTCAAAGGCAGAGCTTGCTCGCCTCTCGCTTCGTTTCATTCGCTTTTACTGGCAAGCATACCGGACTTCGCCTCTTTGCTTCGGCTCAAACCACTCTTCGTCCGTGCCCTGACACACAACACCGTCGGCGCAACAAGGGGCACCTTCATCGTCTAGCCGCAACGTCTCTCCACCGGTTTCTGCCCCCTCGCTCGCTCCTTGTAGGACTGCTGAGCGTATACTTACATTCTCGACGCGCTCTTGTGTATACAGAGCCTCTTGAGTCGCGCAGGCAAATCGAACGAGCTTCTGCCCTTTCCTTTGCTCCTGCCCTCAACCTCGCGTCACACCCTTTCCCCTATCAAAGCCTTCCACTTATGCTGGCTTCCGTCATGCCGCCTCCGACCATCGCTCGTATGCTGCCGAACTTCCAGCTGGAAAATGGAGCCCGCAACGCCTCGCCCACCTCCTCCAAGGGCTATCAACCATCTCCGCCGCCAACAGCAGGCATCCTCTCGCCAACTTTCTACAGCTCGCCCCCAGTCATGCCCCAGCGCCAGATCTCCTCTTCTTCCTATGACGACTCAGGGTCTTCGATGCACCAGGGACAATCGGGAACATCAAAGGTCAGGAGGCAACGGCCGGACACTGAAGAGATCCGCAAGGTGGGCAAAGTCCACTATCAGGAGCTACTGGCATTTTTGAGGACTCATCTTGCAAAGGAGCAGACGGGCCCTCGGTCCAATGCTCGAGAGAAGCTCACTCGGCTGAGCAAGCAGCAATTTACAGAATTGTCCACTGATGTGTACGACGAGTTGATGCGGAGGATAAACAACACCAAGCAACAGATTGGTGAGTTCGGGAGGCTGATTGGCTCCTATGTATGCACGTACTGACCCTCAACTCTCTCTGTGCATCGGACCAATCAAGCTGTTCCACATCTGGCTGTGAGAGAAGAGTTCCACCCTAAACGTAATCAGGCCCGTCAAAAGCTCGCCACACTACCAAAGACGCGTTTCAAGGATTTGTCCTCAGATGTGTTCTTCGAACTGGAGCGCCGCTTTCCAGAGCTGAAAGAGGAGTACAGGCCAGAGGCGATTGCACGCGAGAAGGCTCTGGAACGAGAGGAACAGGAGCGACGGCTAAGGGAGGACGTTGCCCGCCGGGAAGCTCAAGAGAGGGAAAGGGAGGCTGCTGCTCAACGCGACCACGAGGCGGAGACCCGGCGCCTGAACAAGGCAGCCCCGAAAGAAAGCACGAGCGACATGATTGTACCTACAAAATCGAGGATTGTCGAAGAGGAGGACGTCTCTGTTGTTTACAGGGTCGGAGGAGAGCAAGGATCAGATGAAGAGATGTCCCACAATCAGAGGGTCTCTACAGACATGCTTGACAACAGGAGTACGATGTACAGCCAGGCCAGCTCCATGGGGACTGGCTTCGTGGCTGGTTACGCCGGCAGTCGTGGAACTGGAGACTTCGGCTACGGGCGCAACAGCACGACTGCGGATGGTCCTAACACCTTTGGCATTGAAAAGCTACGATCGGACTACGAATTCAAGATTGCGACGCTGCAACAAAGGGTCGCAACTCTGGAGGCTCAGAACGGCGAGCTGAGAGAACATTCTTCGCGGGGAGAGAAGTACGAAGAGCAATTGCGACTTGCTGAGAGCGAGCGAGATCGACTGCATGCCGAGCATGTCGACGAGCTTGATCAGATGAAGGGAGAGTTGGATGCCCACAAGCAAAAGCACGATGAGAAGGCTCGTGAATTGGAGTCAGCCATGGAGCGGATGAGTCTTCTCCAGAAAGATATGGATACTCGATCGTCGACAAATAATGTCAGCGCCGAAGACATGGAAAGGCTTCAAAGTGATCTGGCTGAGCAAGATCGGCTGATCCAGGATCTCCGCTCGGAAATCGAATCTCTCATCCAAGAGATCCAGCAGCTTTCATCTAGAAACGAGGAACTCGTTGCTGAGAAAGATCAGGACTTGGTTGTTGCGCGAGACCTTAACCAGCAGCTGATCTCTTACAAGAGGAAATATGAGCAGGCCAAGACAGAGCTGCGTCAGTACAAAGCCACTTCACAACTCTACGTTCAACCGCCTAAGACCGACGAGTTCATGCCAACATCTGATCGAGGTATCATCGCCGATGTAAATGTGACCGCTTTCCAGAGCTCCATCGACGAATTGTTGGCTACCGCCCGGTCTACATCTCCTTCGAACGTATTGGTCTCGATGAAGGCAGTCGTACTCGCTGCCACCTTGATCACTGACGACGTTGCGAAGTTCGAGGAGAGTGCGACCTTCGAGCTCTCGGCAGACGACGCTGATCAACTCATGCTCCTCAAGCCCAAGATTTCGACTACCCTCAATAACCTTATGAACGCTTGCCGCAACCATGCCTCTTCGCAAGGTCTGTCTCCTGTCAGTCTACTCGATGCTGCTGCCAGCCATGTCTCGATGACCGTAGTCGACCTCGTGAGAGTGCTGAAGCTGCGATCTGCCACTCAGTCGGAGAAGGACCAATTCGAAGCGCACTTCTCAGGCAATGCCCTTCCTCCCGGAGGACTGAAGCCTCTGCACATCGGCTCCTCTGCAGTCTCGAGAACCCAGCCAATTTCGCCTTCCCTAGACTCTGGTGCCACGAAGCTGAGAGCCTCTGGTGAGCGAAAGTCTCCAATCGATGCTCCTTCGGGTGGCGGTATGCGTTTATCACCTCGTGGGAAGAGCGCACCGTCCGGACGCTACTCTCCTGTAGGCTACCGACCAAGCTATGGCAAGATCGATACCTCTGTAGGGAATGAGTCTGCCTCAAGAAACACGTCGTTCTCGCAGCAGCGGGAGCCTTCGAGTCCTATTGGAAATGGCAGCAACCCCCTTGGTCACTATCAGAACGGAGGCCTCTCACAGGTCACCTCTTTGCCCAGGACCAATCTGGACAGCATCAAGAAGTCCTGGACCAACGGCAGGCGACCCTCCAGCGGTTCCGTGTCTCATCGAAGAACCGGCACCGGCTCTTACGAGGCTGACACGAGTGGAGGCACAGGCCAAAGCAGCATTGTGTACGACGACCTCAGCAACAACAGCGCGGACCGCTCTTCTAGGTCCCTTGCAGGCAAAGGTCGTCGCTCAGTGGCTTCGGCCAGCACTCCTCCTCGTCAGCTGAACGGAGCGGGCGCGCACGACAATGGCGACCACGATGCAGAGGACGGAGACACGAGCGAAGAGAACTGGGCCGAGCTGCGAAACTACATCGAGGTGCAGACGGAAGCCATTGTGCATTCCATCCAGTCCCTCCTTTCGGCCATCAGAGAGGGTGCTCAAGGTGTACAGCTCAACGAGAATTTGGTGCAGATCACGACCATTGCCTCTTCGATCATTGCCATTTCGAGGGACAATCTGCCGCCTTCATCCAAGGAGGAAGGGGAGGAGATTCTGGGCGAATTGACGGACAATTGTGAGAAGCTGAGCGAGATGCAGACACGCCCCAGCTTTGACAAGAGCACGAAGAGTGCTATGGCCAGCGCGAGCTACGGAGTTGCCAAGGGCTTGAAGGCTCTCAATGGCTTGTTGACAGAGGGAGAGGCTGTCAGACAGAGGGAAGAGCTGGAAGCGTTGAGGTGAGGCGGGGCCAGGACGGCGAGCTCCAGAAGACACTTAGCTAGACAGATAAGGGGCAAAGGGGCGTTGGAGAAGGTGAGGGATGTCTCCCTATCTCCACGCATCCAAGACGGTGTGACGTTGCTCGATATCCACACATGACCGACACATACACACGCACAATTGTACTGTACTCCACCGTTCCCATGGGCCATCATTCCCGTCTCTATGGAGATACCAGTCTCGCAAATTTGTCCGGCCATGCCTACGTGCCATCGTCCTTGTACTTTAATGTGACATTGCTAGAGCTTTTGAATGAACAGCTGAGATCTGCGACGTTGCCCTGTCCTGCCTGTGTGCTGCTCTGCCTCGCCACAAGAAGGTGGCCGTGGGAAAACATCAGACCAAGGCTGCAATTCTTTCTTTGGATCTCTTCCGTTCCGTCCGGCGAGTCTTGGGTGTGCTGCCGCCCCGCACGGAGCGCCGCGATGCAACGTCATGGGCGTCTCCACACAATCGGAGCTTCCCTGCGTTGCTGCCTCTGCTGCCCCTCCCGCCGCCCCACCCTCGACTTCCCCACGTCTTATTCCTTCCTCCCTTCCACGCCAAGCAAGTCTATCTTTCCATTAAATCTTTCTCATCTACCAAGTCTATTGACTCATACACAGCAGACAACCAAACCACTTCAGACTGACGTCTGCTCAACCTTGAAAGCCGCTACTCCAACACGTCGGCTCATTTCCCCAGAAGTTCGTGCTCGCACGAGCCTATCACCCTGGCCTCTTCAACTCTATAATTCACTCGCTACCTACGTCTTTTGCTACACAGCGCAATGACCACCACCGACTATTCCAAGGCCACCGACGGCACTCGCGTCATCTCCATTGACCCTTGGCTTGAGCCGTTTGCACCCGCTCTCCGGGAACGCTATGCAGTGTACAAGAAGTGGCTGGACAATATCAATTCCACAGAGGGCGGCCTGCTGAAGTTCTCCCAAGGATACAAGAACATGGGCTTCCAAGTCGACGAAGCTTCGCAAGATGTAGTGTACAGGGAGTGGGCGCCGGGAGTGGTGGACGCCTGCCTGATGGGAGACTTCAATGGGTGGAACAGGGAGAGCCATCGCATGACAAAGGATCAGTATGGTGTGTGGAGTTTGGTGTTGAAGGGAAACCCATCGGGTCAGTGCGCCATCCCTCATGATAGCAAGGTCAAGATTTCGATGGTGATGCCCAGTGGGGAAAGAATCGAGAGGTTACCTGCTTGGATCAATCGCGTCACTCAGGACCTGTCTGTCTCGCCAGTATACGATGCCATCTTCTGGAACCCGTCAAAAGCTCAACGCTACATCCCTAAGAATCCCAAGCCCAAGCAACCGGCTGACCTCAAGATCTACGAAGCACATGTGGGCATTGCCACCCCGGAGCCTCGTGTGGGTACTTACAAGGAGTTTACAAAGAATGTCCTGCCCAAGATAGGAGACCTGGGATACAATGCCATTCAGCTAATGGCAATTCAGGAGCACGCCTACTATGCTTCTTTTGGATACCAGATTACAAGCTTCTTTGCGCCTTCTTCAAGGTACGGTACGCCCGAGGAGCTCAAGGAGCTCATCGATGTCGCTCACGGTCTGGGTATCACCGTCCTGCTGGACATCGTCCACTCCCACGCTTGCAAGAATGTCCTGGACGGTCTGAACATGTTCGATGGCACTGATCATCTCTACTTCCATGAAGGAGCCAAGGGTCGCCACGAGTTGTGGGATTCTCGCCTCTTCAACTATGGTAGTCACGAAGTCCTCCGTTTCCTGCTGAGCAACTGTCGATACTGGCTCGAGGAATTCGGCTTCGACGGTTTCAGATTCGACGGTGTGACTAGCATGATCTACACTCATCATGGTATTGGCACAGGATTCTCGGGTGGGTACCACGAGTACTTTGGCCCAGGAGTCGATACTGAGGGAGTGGTGTATCTGATGCTGGCCAACGAGCTTTGCAGACAGTACAGCCCGGACACCATCAGCGTCGCAGAGGACGTGTCGGGTATGCCGGCTCTGTGTCGGCCGGTAGCGGAAGGAGGTATGGGCTTCGACTACAGGCTGATGATGGCTGTGCCAGACATGTGGATCAAGCTACTGAAGGAGACGCGGGACGAGGACTGGGACTTTGGCAACATCTGTCACACCCTTACCAACCGCCGTCACATGGAAAAGTCCATTGCCTATGCAGAGTCGCATGACCAGGCTCTTGTGGGCGACAAGACGCTGGCGTTTTGGCTGATGGACAAGGAGATGTACACGAACATGTCTGACTTGACGGAGCGCACGCCGATCATCGACCGGGGTCTCGCTCTGCACAAGATGATCCGACTAATCACACATGGGCTTGGAGGTGAGGGATACCTGAACTTCATCGGCAACGAGTTCGGCCACCCTGAGTGGCTCGACTTCCCGCGAGCAGGCAACAACTCGTCCTTCCAGCACGCAAGGAGACAATTCAACCTCATTGACGGCCCCGATGCCCATCTACTGAGGTACAAGTATCTCTACAATTTCGACCGCGAGATGAACAACACCGAGTCCCGCTTCAAGTGGCTCGCCGCTCCCCAGGCCTACGTCTCGCTAAAGCACCAAGGCGACCGTCTCGTAGCCTTCGACCGAGCAGGCGTCGTCTTCATCTTCAACTTTTCCGATCAGTCCTACACTGACTTTAAAATTGGTGTGCCTGAGCCGGGCAAGTACACGCTGGTGTTGGACAGTGATACAAAGGAAAATGGAGGACATGCCAGATTGGATCATGCGAAGACGGAGTGCTTTAGTGAACCGGGAGACTGGAACGGACGTCCCCACAGCATCATGGTGTATGTGCCGTCGAAGTGCTGCATCGCACTCGCTGTACAGTGAGGAGGAAATAATAGAAGTAGTGGATGGACGTGCAATGATACGAATGAACCCTGAACTTCAGAGGCGAGACCCACTCAACCTTTGCCTGCCTGCCTGCCTGCGTCACCGACTTGTGTGTGTGTGCGGGGGCGAGAGGCGCCTCGGCAGGACCGGCCTGAGTCGGAAGCCGAGGCGCCCTGTCTCCGGACCCCGCAATTGGCTCTTTCGCCGGAAGCCGAATGCCCCGCTTAACTCACCCCCACCCTCACATCCGCAAACTTCCTTTCCTTCTTCTCATTCCCTACCAAATCGTAGCCCTTCCACCCCATCAGCTCCCTTCACACCATTCCACCATGTCCTTCCTCCGTACAGCCTCAGCCTCTGCCGCTCCCTCGCTCCTGCGCAACGCCGTGGGTGGCGCATTGCGCCGGAACCTCGTAGCTACGCCTGCAATGGCTTCCTCGAGGTGCTACTCGGTGCAGCATTCGACGATCAACCCAAATGAGCTGTCCAAGGAGGACTTTAACATGACCCGTTAGTATTGCGATGGATGTTGGGAGGGGCGGAGCCCGTCTGAGGAAACGGACCACCTGCCGCGAATTGGTAGGGACGATGCCTAACCCCTCCTCTTCTCCTGTGCCTCTCAACCTATCCTTCTTTTTGCCTCATTCACAGCTTTCACCAAGTATGACGCTGAAGACCCGCTCGGCTGGCAAAAGACGCTGACCGAGGAGGAGCAAGCCATCTCAGACACGGCCCGAGAGTTCTGCCAGGAGACGCTGCAGCCAAAAGTCCTAGAGATGTGGCGCAAGGAAGCCTGGGACCCTACTATCCTCCCAGCCTTGGGCGAGCTAGGTCTACTCGGTCCTACTATCCAGGGTTACGGATGTGCAGGTGTGAGCAATGTAGCCTACGGTCTCATCACTCGAGAGATGGAGCGTGTAGACTCTGGATATCGCTCCATCATGAGTGTCCAGTCTTCTCTGGCCATGGGCGCAATTTATCAATTTGGTACAGAGGCGCAAAAGGAAAAGTACCTACCGGAAATGGCAAAGGGTAAGATGGTAGGATGCTTTGGATTGACTGAGCCCAACCATGGTAGTGATCCGGCGGGAATGGAGACCACTGCTGAGGATACAGGCGATGGTGAGATTATCCTCAATGGTAGCAAGACCTGGATCTCCAGCAGTCCGTATGCGTGAGTATCAAGGACCGCACGAGAATATAGAGGGGGTCCTCGACAAACCACTGACGTCTGTTGTTCTCCTGCTTTACCTCTCCTGGCTCTTAGCGACATTGCTGTGATCTGGGCTCGTTGCAAGTGGGACAACAAGGTGCGCGGCTTCCTCGTCGAAAAGGGTACCAAAGGCTTCACCTGTCCCGCCATCAAGAACAAAATCTCTCTTCGCGCCTCTGTCACTGGTTCCATCTTCCTCGAAGATGTACGAGTGAAGCGCGATGAGTCTCTCTTGGTCCGAGCTCGACCAGGATTGGGAGCACCCTTTGAGTGTCTCAATTCGGCTAGGTACGGAATCGCCTGGGGAGCCTTGGGTGCTCTCGAGTCTTGCATCGACGAGGCAAAGCAGTATGCTCTAGACCGCAAGCAATTCAAGAAGCCCCTTGCCGGTTTCCAATTGGTTCAAAAGAAGCTAGTAGATGCCCACACTGAAGCCGCATTGGGCTTTGCGGCTTGTATGCTAGTGGGTAGGGCAAAGGACAAGAGGGGAGAGTGGAACCCACAGATGGTTTCCATGGTCAAGAGGAACTCTACGGGAAAGGCATTGGAGCATGCGAGGAATCTTGGAACCATCTTGGGCGGGAATATCTGCAGTGATGAATATGCTATTGGTAGGCACTCGCACAACCTTGAGGTGGTAGCTACGTACGAGGGCACCCATGATATTCATGGTGAGTAGCAGGTGACCCATCACTAACCACCAAAAAGGGATATAGTGCTGATTCTTACGTCTCCTCTCGCCACTCTCTTGCAGCCCTCATTCTCGGTCAAGCCTTGACCGGTCAACAGGCCTTCTACTGATTCTCCGCACTAGCCCAGATCATTTGTTTGTAACTTTCTTTCTATAATGTGCAATGCTACGGCCCATACTTTTTCCTTGTCATGTTTCATCCCCGTCTGATCTGGTTGAGAAAGCACCTGAGGTACAGCGACTTCAGCCGCATTTCGTCTCCAATGTCGATTGGGAGTTCACAGAAAGGAGGCCCCGCACGCAAGCAAGCAAGCACGCAGGTGCTCATCTCCTCAGACTCACACAATCACTACATCGCTCGGGAGTAGTTTGCAAGAACAGAAGAAAAAAGGTATACAAACGAGATCATATAATAATAACACTCTGCACAGCACAGCGAATGCACAATGCAATGCAAGCCCGATGGCAGGGCTGCTATGAACGAGACTGAACAAAAGCGAGACGCAAGACGAGGCGAGACGAGACAGAGAGATGGACAAGGGAAGCCCCAAGAGGTCGAGGCGGGGAGGAGGAAGGGGAGGGAGTAAAGATGACGCGAGTAGACCAGAGCGACCACTATCGAAGCCGGCAATACCGTCAATTGGACGGTCCGCACCTTTGAGGAGGACCTGTTTCCGCTTAGTGGCTCTCCTTGGCCAACACTTCCTGAACCACGACACTGTGTGCATTGTGCTCGTGGGCGTATCCACCAGGTCCACGGTAGTGCTTGTGTGCGTAAAGTGCGTACCAGATGTACGAGAGGATCATCACACCAAAGAACACGACCGAAGCCCAGTTCATGGTGATGGCAGTGACGGGGGTAAAGGTAGGGATGGCCAGAATGGTCACTTCGAAGAGAGTCCAGAAGATGGCAATCCAATTGATGACCTTTCCAAAGAGTCCATTGCCCAGGTAGAAGGGTCCACGGTTCTGGTGGAACTGCACATCGGGGTGCTCGGAGAAGATCTGACGGCAGAGAATGGGGACCCAGTAGCTCAAGTCCATTCCTAGGGCTGCCAGGGCAAAGACGGCCGCGACGGCGTAGTAAGAGGCGAATGCGAGCATGACTAGGACGATGTTGAGGATGACGACGAGCCAGACGGCGTTGAGGGTGATCCTGGTCTTCTTGTTGACCTTGGCAAAGAAGACGGGGATGGCGCGGTCACGAGCCAGAGCGTAGAAGCTTCGGGCGTTGGCCTGAGTTGCAGTGACGACGACGAAGAAGGCGACACAGCAGGCGAAGGGCCAGACGACGAGGAAGGCGACCTTGCCTCCACGGTTGAGCAGGATCTGAGCAACGGCCAACTCTCCAGGCCAAACGGTGAGGTCGACACCAATGTCACCGCTGGCAAAGACCAGGCAGATGTTGAGGAAGAAACCGAGCAGACCTGTAGCGAAGACGGCCTGAACAATGGCAACGGGGGCGGCAATGGCAGCCTTGTGGACCTCCTCGGAAATGTGAGCAGTAGCATCGTAGTCGGTCATGACGAATTGAACCATCTGAAGACCGATCAAGAAAGCTAGAGAATCGGACCAGCCAGAGTTATTGACGATAGTACCAAAGGCCGCTTCGCCGCTCAGGAACTCGTCACGGGGCGTGCGGGCCAGCACGAGGATTGCAACAACGATGGTGGTGATGATGTTGACAAAGACGTACGAGGCCGTGAACCTTGCGAGCCATGATGTAGGGAAGGAGTTGAGGATTCCTGCAATGACCATGATGGCGCAGAAGACTCCGACGATTTCTCCAGTGGTGGCCACATAGCTACCGTTGGAGATGACGTAGGCCCAGCTCATGATCATGGACGCCAGACCATAGGCAGTACCACAAATTCCGGCAATTTGACCAAGACCGTTGGCCCAGCCTACACCGTAAGCGACCATAGGGGCCCAGCGCTTGGGCACGACCAGACCAGAGACAGTGTAGAGACCACCAGCTGAAGGGTATGCAGAGACGAGCTCACCGATGGCGACACCAAGAGTCATGTTCATGATGGATCCCATGAACCATGTCCAAATGACAGAGGGACCACCTCCGGACACCCACGGGGTGTTGAAGGTTGTAATGACACTGGAGATCAGACCCATGATGGCCATGGCGAAACCTGAGCAGTAAGCAGCGGAAGCGTGTGCCGTCAGTGATCCAATATGGACGCGCAGGCACGCTGGACTGCAAGGTATCAATTGCAACAAGTATACTCACTGAAAGTACTCAGACTGGCAAATTCACGCTTGAATTCGTTCTTGTAACCCATGTTGGCCAAACGCTCATCGGCGTCATCGTCGGTGGTGCCGCCCACGCTGACGGGCCTATGTTGCACACTAGGCTCCTCGGGGAACCTTTTGCCAGCATCCTTCTCGGATGGATGGGATGAGTCGGACGCCATGATGCTAGAGGGGTGTTGGGAGCGATGTGGGCAGGGGAGAAGACGGCTAACGAGGGGGAGACACGGAATCTGCAAAAGGAAACGGGGCGATGGGAGGATAGAGGGTTCTCCATGTTAGTTATCAATCAGCTATGCCTCTGGCGTTGGTGTAACGGCTGTGAGATTGTGATTGTGCCTGTTCCCCACGCTGCGTCAAGGTCACAATCTCTGCCGGCAAGCTCTATCGTTATCGCCCCGTTCCGGGCGGATAGACTAGTGAGGTAGCTTGTGCACGACCTTTTGCACACCCTTGCCGAGGGATGTTTGTGTCTACGCTTGGCCCTCCTTTGCCATATACAGATGACGGTATCTAGGACGGGAAGCCCCCTCACGGCGCTCCAGTGGGGTGCGAGAGCTGCGTAGGAGGAGAGGGACCGCGGCACAAGTCCTCCCAGCGCTGGACCCCGGAGCTTGGGCCTTGTTTGCCCGATCTTCACTTCTTGTCCATGTATCAACTCACAGATTGAGTCGGGTCGCACCAGAACTGGAAGATGACGGCTTTGCGAGGGTCGTTGAGATGATGGTGTAGAGGATAAGAGGGAAGGGAGGATCACGAGGGTCCGGAGGGGGGGAGGGGGGGAGTTTGTAAAGGGACTGTGGAAGAATCTGAGTGGGCCGGAGCGGACGAGTGCGGATGTGTGGGTGGTCCCTAGGCTGCTCTGCCTTGCCCCTTGTTCCGGTGCTTGGCCTGCGTTGTGCTATCCGCTGAGAAAGCCAGTGACAGGAATCGGGCCTGCAAGACGTCTACGACTCACGGGCTACGCTGCCACGGCTGCAGTCCTGCTGGGACCAGAGCGTGTGTGAGCGGCATCTGCGAGGTAGAGTAGCCAGGGTACCCAGCCATCCTTTCCGCCACCGCGTTCCCGTCCTCCCCCCTCCTGGTCTGCTCCTCTGCTGCACCTCACCCTGGACTGCTGTAGAGTGTCGCGGACTGCATGGCTCATGCATGGCACACTACAAAAATCGACTCCACTCCCATTCCAGAGGCAGAGGAGAGAAAAGAGGAGAGGCCTGGCACCCGCGCGCATCCACGGCAGTCAGACCGTGGCGCCACCCAAAGCCTTCGCCGAAGAGGAGACGCCACTGCAATCCTCTCTCCCTCGCGCGACTGGACCTGCGAGTAGACCCGAGGCTGCTGCGACTTCAGCTCTTGGCTACACCCCTCAGCACCCCCGCAAGGTCAAGACCGGAGAGTCCCACGGGGTAATCTCAGGCTGATTCAATCCAACCAATGGCGGGTCAGGTCATCAAAGTCTGGTTTACCTAGGCTCTCGCTTCGCAGCTTACGCGTAGAGTGGTTCGCCGGACGACTGCAGATTGTCCATCTCGCAAACACAGGTGTCAATTTGAAGACCGATAAGATCGAGAACAAGATCGAGATCGTCTGGCAGAGAATCTGCACCTCCCACGTGGCCGAAGAGGCGGGATGTCCGTGGGTCCGAAGTCTCGGAGCCGAAGAGAGCACGCCGGAACGGGACGGCTCGTGACGGAACGGCTGATTGCAAGGAAGGAAGGACAAAAGATTCCTCGCCTCAGCATCGACGTCCCTACCTCACTCGGTGTGACCGTATCGCCATCGCCGCCATTAGCGCCCTCGCACTCACCGACCTGCTCTGACTCTCACAATGTGGCCATTCTCATCCTCTGGAAAGCAGCAAGGCGTGCCAGCAGACGCCACTGCTCCTGCTTCCGCCTCGACCGACTTCACCCAGGCTCAGCCACCTCTCCAAGCAGACAGTTCAGCCTCCTCCTCCTCCTCGACGGCCTACTTCAATACTGCTCAATTCTCCCAGCCTTCCTCCTCCACTTCTCCCTACGATTCTTCTTACACACCTACCGCTGCTGGTCTCTTTTCCTCGCCAGAGTTTGACGCTGCTCGGCTTCATCCGCTCGCTGGATTGGGCAAGGACGAAGTGGAATATCTAGACATTGTAGACACTGCGCCCAACTCGCTAGAGGGAGCTAGGACTGCCCTGCCCAGTCGAGGATGGAGTGATGATCTTTGCTATGGTACAGGGACAACCTACCTCTCCGGACTCGCCATTGGTGGTTTGCTCGGTGCTCGGGAAGGCTTGACAAGACCCCTCGGTGTGGACTCGCCGACGCTGCGTCTGCGTATTAATGCCATGCTCAACCAGGTCACTAGGAGAGGAAGCTTCATGGGAAACAGCGCTGGTGTCATTGGTGAGTAGATGTCGAACGGATGTGACGCAACCACGACATGAGTAAAACTTGCTTGCTCACTCTTCGTCCTCGCCCGCCCACCCCACTCCTTCCCTGCAGCGCTCTTGTACAATGCCATCGACGCCATCATCGACAATGCCCGCGGCAAGCACGACATGGCCGGCGCAATGGCTGCTGGAGGACTGTCGGGAGCCATCTTCAAGGCCACTGCAGGCGTGAGGCCCATGGCCATCTCCAGCGGTATCATGATGGGAGCTGCCGCTTCTTGGACCGCGGCAAAGAAGGCTTTCCTGGAGCAATAGATACGGAAGCGAGGCTAGGGTCCTACTCCTGTAAGACGATACCGACGGGATTGTATACATGGGACATTTGGTTCCCGTCCAGGGCTATGGCACTGCAATATCCATCACTCTCGACGCCATTATTGAGCACATTGATTGACAGACCTGTGTGACAAGACAAGTGCGCTCCTCTCCTTGCCTCCTTTTGCTCTCAGTATCCACCCCCACCATCCATGGAATGTCCTGCCATCTTTCTCCTCTGCTCCTCCTCCAACTTGGGACAATCAGAGATACTATGACCTAATCCACCACAGATGGCACATGCCCTGATTGCTCCACCAGCCGCCGCTCGAGGGTCTTCAATGGCGGCGAGGAAAGGTGGAATGCGCTGCTTGGCTTCCATGAGGAGGTATTTGAGATCCAAGAGGGTCTGCTCGGGGACATTCATGTTCACAAACGTCGTGGCAATTCCAGTCTTGCCGCTTCGACCTGTTCGACCGATTTGATGCACGTAAGACTGCGAAGCAAGGTAGAAGGTGGTGGTGGGTCAGCTCGCCACTTCCTGCTATCATCTCCTGCCACTTGCCTCTCGTGCTGACTTACCTCAATTTCCTTTGGCATAGTAAAATTGATGACGTGTTGAATCTCATTGAAATCAAGTCCTTTACTGGCCACTCCCGACGCAACCATCACATCCTTTTGTCCAGTCTTGAATGCCCGGATAGCATACTCTCTTTCATCTTGCGTCTTGCTGCCGTGAATAGCCACTGCCTCGACGCCTTTGAGCAAGAGGTACTCCTGGATATCATCTACCTCGTTCTTGTTTTCGCTAAAGACAATGACGGGTGGTGCCGTCTTTTGCAGACATTCTAGGAGGTAGACCATCTTGGCTTCCTGCTTCACGTATTCTACCTCTTGGATAATGTCCATCGAGGCTGCTCCCGCTCGTCCGACATTGATGATCACGGGACGGATGAGAGACTGCTCGGCAAAGTCCTGAATCTTTGCCGGCATCGTGGCAGAGAAGAGAAGCGTCTGTCTCTGCTGCTTGAAGAAGCTCATGATGTTCCTCACATCTTCTTCGAAACCCATGTCAATCATTCGATCAGCCTCATCGAGGCAGAGGTACTTGCAGCATTCCAGTGTGAACTTCTTCTTTGTCAGCATGTCCTGCAGTCTGCCCGGCGTGGCGACGACGATGTGGAAGCCCTTGCCCATTGTGTGGGACTGCTCGGCCATTGAGATTCCGCCGATGCAGAGCAGCACGCCGATCTCTGGGTAGCCATCCTGGGCAAGAGCCTGCGCCATGGCCTTGATGCCATCGTACGTCTGACGAGCCAGCTCTCGAGAGGGACAGACAATCATCCCTAGAGGTCCTTCGCCGCGAGTGTATGGCAGCTTCTTCTCCTCCTCGACTGAGAACATGACCAGAGGCAAACTGAAAGCAAGCGTCTTGCCACTTCCAGTGAAGGCAATACCGATCATGTCTCGGCCAGAGAAGGCGGTAGGCAGGCCCTGCATTTGGATGGGCGTCGGCTTCTTGATCCCTTTGCCAAGGAGATGCTTGATGATGGCATTCGGGATCTTCATGTCTTGAAACCTCGTGGCAAGCGGCGGGATGTCCATTCCATCAGCCAAGACATGATGCTCCTCCCTGATCTTTGCATTCTCCTCTTCTGTCCTATTCCGCAGATAGCTTGGAGCAGTCCAGGAAGTCTTGAGCGGCTCAGTATAATTGATCCCCTGAGCTAATTCCATATCACTCGCCAATTTCCTCCGAGCAGCGTGAGCTTCGAGGATCTTCCTCTCTTCCTCCTCGCGCTGCTGAGCAGGTGTCTGAGTTGCGTACGCTCGCTCTTCTCTAAGTGCTCGCGCCTCGTCCAGTAGTGTTGTGTGTTTCTGCCGAATACCAAAGTCGGGCTTTGCCTCCTCGTCTTCTTCTTCGTCATCATCTCTTCCCACTCCCCCGTTGCCAGCGCCTTGCCGACCCTCCCCATTTGCAGTACCATCTGCCCCCGGCCCACCTTTGCTCGAGGTAGCTCGGGACGAACCCGCTCCACCGCGACTGAGGGCTCCCCTACCCGACGAGATCTTTTGGAGCTGCTGCGCTCTCCGTTGCTTCAGCGGCACAAAGCGCTTCGAGTCGTAGTCCTCCTCGTCTGCATCATCGTCGAAGCTGAGCAGCCCAGCAGCGCCGTCCGCATCATCGTCAGGTACGGGGCGTCGTCGCTTGAAGGATGGCTCCCCATCTGTGTTCAAAGTAGATGAGGAAGTGGAAGCGTGTGCTGATGGACCAGCAAAGGCTGCTGCGTCTGGGGCCATGGTTGCGAGATGATGAGATTGTGGCGAACGATTCAAGTTGGAGGATACGAAGCAACGGTGGGTGGCAGTGGAATCTCATCTCGGGCAACGGAAAGAGGCGCAGGCGCAGGAGCCGCTTCGCCCTCGGCTGCCTCACTCAAGGTCGAGGTAGGAAGGGCTCAGCCGATACATGCAACAAATCATGGAGCAGACAGATGCAAAGCACTGAGAATTGGTATTATGGGAGCCCATTCGATAGTTTGCTCGCGGACGCCATGATGGTCGCAAGGCTCCTTCAGCGCCCTTCAGATGAAATCAGCTACATCACTAGCTGACACTGCTCTTATGCAACAGTATGCCACTGCTACTTAGATGGTGAGGTTGTAGTCGTACTCTCCCTCTGTCGATTGAGCAATCCACAGTGAGACCGTAGACAACATTAGGCAGAGGTTCTGTGGGACATTGAGGATAGTAGATTGAAGTGTCAGGGAGAGAATTGGGTCGTCCCAATGCAGCAATTGGCCGGCCGGCAAGGCAGCTGCGATGCATCCCTAGAGTGAGCAGCCAACGAGCTCTGCATCTCTACTCTACTCACCTGAATAACATTTGCCACTCCATATTCCTCTGGATGTCCCGGTACCACGTACTTGACCACCAAGACTGTCACGCTCCCCGCCAGTCCTCCTGCCATGAGTGCGAATCCCACAAATAGGAATAGCTTCGCCCGCCACATGGTTGCGTCTCCGCCCCCACTTCCACCTCCCATTCCACCACTGAAAAGAGCCGAGCTAAGTCCCGCTTCAGCCAAGAGGGACTTGTCGATGAGGTTCACGACGATCATTCCAAAAGTCCCGCACAGCCCGGGAATCCAATCGGCAAAGGTGATTGCCACATCAGGTGGAGTCCAGGGTTTTGGATCTCCCTCGGGTGGAGCACGGGAGAGGATGGAAGAGGAGATGACTGCGTCTAGGAAGAACCACCATCCGATGGAGAAGAGGGCACCGGAGAGGTAGATTCCAAAGGTACGGCGGGAGGGGGCTAGGAATGCTGGTAGGCTGGGGATGGGGATCAGACAGGCACGACGCGCACCGCCGTACCCTCTGCGAGCTTGACTCTGAGTGTAGGACATCCTGCTCAGCGAGACAAGGCGATGATGGCGATGATGGGTGAGGAGAAGATTGTGGGACAAAGTAGGAAGAGATATTCTCCTTGTCGGAAAGGGCAGTGAGGTGCGTCGAGCCGGGTGGAGATGAGATGAAGGCCGAGCGAGCGGAGCAGAAGCATGGGCCAATGCGCGAGGCGCCCAAGGCGGGGCAAGTAGCCTCAAGACTGACAGTCCCTTAGACACCGCACGACGCCCATTCGAACGTCACGACAACGACAGTGAACAGACTATGGGTAAATAAACAGCTTATATAAGTGAGGGACAAGTTGCCAGTCTGAAAAAGACCGGTGGATACAATACAAATATGGTGACAATCTAATACCCAACGGAGGAGAAAAGGATGGACCTGCCACCTCGACACAACGTCTCATCTCCCTACTAGTAGCTGCTCACCTCTTTCGAGCAGGAATTCCATTGCCCGCACCTCCTGCTGAGACCACGGATGGGCGCGGGATGCGAGAAACCATAGTAGTCGGGGGAGACACAGGTGACGTGGATGTCGCTCGCATCGGTACAATTGTAGAAGCTGGCGATACCGGTGAGCTTAGTGTGCTAGTACTGCCCGACGGACTCGTCGCTTTGCGAGGCAGCGATGAGGATGGGATAATGGCAGGCACAAGCTTGACAGTCCCGTTGCCAGAGCGAACAGAGACGCCGCTGCTCTTTCTGCTTAGCCCAGGACTCAATTTCGAGGGATCTTGGGATTTGACAGAGGAGAGGCGAGGAATCCCAGAGACTGGGCTCGAGGTGGCTGACATCTGGAGAGGAGGGGCCGCTGTAGGAGCCGAATAGCGAGGAATGCCGCTGGCGCTTGGCGGTGCGCTGACTCTCGGCTGCGATACGACCCTTGCAGCGGGAGCGCCTGCCAACGTCTGCCCTGTTGGCCTGTGCTGATCACTGGACAAACGAGAGGGAGGGATAGCGCATGCGAACGAGGCAGACTTGCGGAGGCCACCTCCTGGCAGTCCACGATCCGCCAAGGGAGAAGCCATTGGTCCTTTGCGAAGGGCATTTGGGCCAGCTGGGCTTCGTGATCCAATTGAAGAGGATCTCGAGACAGACGATCGATGTCCAGAGTCCAGCAGCATGGACAACGGCGATCGAGCATTCAAGACACGGTCAAAGGGCTCCACAGAGCGTCGACCCAACGACGATCCCGGGCTACCCGGTGACAACATCGGTTGAGGCCCTTGCTTTGGCGTAGTGGGCTGACGAGCTGGATCATGAGCGGAGCTGAAGAAGTCACCATCGTCACTGTGACCCGACATCCCAGTACTGACTGCTCGAGCCGCACCAGGAGGAGGAGTGGTCGCCTCCTCGGTGTATGATGAGGAAAGAGTTGTAGCCATACTGAACCTAGCCTTGTTCTCGTGAGCATCGTCTCCACTGCTAGGAGGCGAACCGTCTGTCGAGCGAGACGTTGTATTCGTTGTGGCGCTGACGCGACCAGAAGAGGATCCAGCTTCGGAAGGAGCTCCCTCAATGACGGCATTGTGCGAATCTCCTAGAGCCATCGATACTGGCCTGTGTCCAGGGGTCGTAGGCTTGTCGACAATCACACTCTCGTCATCAGACTTGCTGTCGTAAGGCCGGGGAGGAGTATCCACTGATCCAAAGATCGAACTTGCAATGCTCTTGACCCGGACTGAGCCAATTCGCGGTGTACCATTGGGGTCTCTCACTGCTGGCGAAGCAGGCGGGGTACGTACGTCAAATCTGTCTGATCGAGGCGAGGGTGCGTTGGTAGCATAAGGGAAGTCCACCTCAGACAACATCAGCGACACATTGTCGTCGTCGCTATTCACGTCTGCTGCGAAGCTCTCGTCGAGGTCAGGACTTGCCGAGCGCGAAGAGGCAGTATCGAAAGAAGCTGCTCGTCTGCCCAAGCCTACTGGCCTGGTAGCTGGAGCGACTGAGAGCGCCGCCATACTCTGCAGCAGGTTCGCTTCACCTCGCTCAGCTTTTCTCATCGGCGAGGCTTTGACAGGGCTGGAGACAACTCTGCGAGGAGAAGTGTGACTCATCACCCTAGTGGTCCCTGCAATAGGCCTGTCCTCCGCTACAGGCACAGTCTTGTCTACTGGCAGCTGCACTTCGACAGCCGCCTTCCTCTTGGCACCTCGATTCTGTACAGTTGCATCAAATGCTCCAGTGCGAGCGGCCAACTCCGTGATTGGCGTCTTCAGGTCCAGGTCTGACTCGTCCGAGGATCCATCTTCTTCCTCCAGCTGGTGTACATCGGCCTGGCTCGCATCGTCCCTCAGGGAGAGAGACGAGCTTCTGTGTGAAGCGGCTGAGCTTGGGATTCGCACAGGCGTGGTGAAGATGTTGCTCCTTCTTGAAGACAGACGCGGGGTCCTCACCGGCTTCGGCCACGACATGTCATTATCTTCGATGAGCACACTACGGCCCTTGCCACTCTGTCCCGAAGTTGTTCTTCGGCGTCGATGATCCGACGTACGCTGCGAGCGTCTCTTCGCTGATGTACGAGATTCTATCGGAACCTCATCTTCCGAAGAGGAGTAGTACGAATCAATGTCGCGAATGCCATTCGTCAAGGCAGCGGACTTCCTGCTTCTTCGCTGATCGGTGCCCACGCCGCCTGCGTCTAGCTCGGCAGGAACATCTCCCTCAGCATCTGTTCCAACCCCTGCTTCGGCCAAGACACCATTTCTGCTCGGCCCTGGCGAGGGCGGAGGGCTAGTCTGCTGGGAGAATTCGCGGTATTGCTTTACCGACTTGCGCTTTGCTATGAATGAGGCAAAGTCCTCATCATCGTCCATGCCGACCGACGCCTCTGTCTTAGCATGAGAATCCCTGCGCAGATGAGCATACGGATCGAAGTGGTAGGCAATCCCCTCTGAGCTACTGAGGATCGGCGGAGCAAGCCCATTGGGGAAGGGAGCACTCAACGCGGACAAGTGCGACCTCGGGCTTGCATCCGGCGCTCCAGAGTTGCTGTAGAGTGATGGCGTTGCCGAACTTGAGGCGGACGAAAGCCCGTGCTCAGTAGCGTGAGCGATGATGTCGAAAGGCTTCCACGACTTTCCTGCCAGCAAAGCGGCCTGTTGGTCTCTGTACTCATCCGCTTGTTGCTGTTTCAAGCGTGCCTCAGCAGCCAATTGCCTCATCGAGACGGGGCTATTGTTCTGACTTGTGTAGCTACTTCTCTGACCGGCTGTGACTGTGGATGCATAGCTGGAAGCCCGTGAAAGGGCTGCGCTTCCAGGGGATGTCATCGCACCGGCCCGAGCGGCAATACTCGTCCAGGTTCCTCGCCCAGTCAGGTCAAGGGGTCGGAGGCCTTGAGGGACGAACGGAGGGAGGTCGGGACTGAACGCGTAGAATGCGAACGGGTTGCCTTCCTCACCATTTGTAGCAGGCGGGGTTGAGGGAGGAGCAAGGCCGGCTCTGTGCCCGCCGCTTGCCGTTCTCGCTTGCATACCCTTGCCCTTGCGCAGAGAGGGAGCGGAAGCCCTCTGAGCATCATAGTCGAAAGAGGTTCTGCTAGTTGACTTTCCTCTTCTCCTCTGCATTTTTCGGCGCGGACCATCTCCGCTTACATCGATGCCTGAGATAGTGTCATCACTATCCACATCCTCTTCGTCCTCAACCATTGACTGATTGACGGCCTTGTTATTTGAACCTGACTGTACCGGTGGTGTAGGCGTCTGCTGACGGGAAGGATCTTGTTCGTCCGGTGTATCCGGCGGCGTCTCATACATCGAGACGATCCGCGAATTAGACAATTGCCTCTGCAAGTCCGTCTTGTAAGAGGTCTGTGTGAGCGCTGTGGCTGATGTCTCTTGACCTGTAGCTTGAAGAGCCTTCTCTGTGTCGGGCCCTGCCAGAGATGTTCCAGAGGCCCACGCGTCCGCTGTCTGGTCCTCTGCACCAGCTACATCTTCAAAGCCGACTTGGATACTGGATCCACCCAGGGATCTCCTGGCAATGTCACGCCTTCTGACCTCGGCCGCATCTAGAATGTCCTGAAGCCTACTGGCCGATACGCGATCCGTGAGCTCAGGATCCTCAGGGCCGCTAAGCCCAGCTGTCCAGTTGCTGCTGTCTGTGGACCTCCTGATGGCTCCATCGTCAGCGGTTGAAAATGACGACAATTGCGAAGCAGGTGACGAGGGCCAGTACTGACCCAACGCGCTGGTGATGGAGGATCTGCGACCGTCGGTACCGGATCTTGCGGAAATAAAGGACTGTCGTGAAGAAGTAGGAGAGTCGCCCGATAATGACCTGGCGGGCACAGGAGTCGTCGAAGACGGCCTTTGCCACGAAGTGGGTCGAGAACGAGAGCCGCCTTCCGGCAAGTCTGGCAGAGGTCCAGAGGGAGGCGGAAGAGGAGGGTCCAAAGGAAGAGGCACTTGCAGCGTGGACGGGGAGGCATCGCTGCGTCTCCTCGGGAAAGTCATAGGCGTAGCATTGGGGCCTGGGTACGAGCCCTGGCGAGTCATGCCGTTGCTGGGCAGAGCGGGCAAAGGATCTCGTGGTGGTGGTCCCTTTGGAGAGGTTATCGGGGTGAAGGATGCACGAGAGGACGACCGAGAATCACTCCGACGTCCTTCAGAGAATGAGGTTGCCGGACTGTGAGACAGAGACGCATGGGTTCTCCTCGACTCGCCGCTACTCCCTGCGCTACCCGCACTGTTCCTTTTGTATGCCGAGTCCGCTGAGGTGAGATCCGAAGCAGGGACTTTTAGCGCTCGGGTTGGCAGGACCGGCGACGAGCTCAGAAGAGCAGCTATTGTCTGTTGACCCAGTACAGCATTCTCCTCACCACTCGTGCTGTCATCCCGACTATGACCCTTCCTAGACCCTGCACGGTCCTCGTCCGATTTGGAAGGCTGATCCGCCTCAGAATCGCTTTCAGCCTCAGTCGATGCAGCGTACCAAGAGAGGAGACGAGGATCTTCCTCGCCGATTTGCTCAAGACCACGGCCCTTTCCGAATCTAGACTGCGTTTGAGGAGGGACTGAGGTCGAGGCTGGAGAGGATGCGGAAGACTGAGAGCTGCCGCTGGTGAGTTGATCTAAGGCGAGGGCTTCGGTCAGTGCCGCAAGCTGTTGGCGCTGCTTGGCCTGCCTCATGAGGAGGATATGGTCTCGAACCTCCGATTCATCATGGCTGGTGGGCGAAGGAGGAACGGACGGTTGTAGAACGGACATGGCGCCGTCTACGCCAGGAACAGATTGGCTGCCAATGACCAGAGAATCAATGAGGCGGAACTTGAGAAGAGGTAGAAAGGGGTGCGAGCCGCTGTGATGAGACAACCGATCACCGTTGCAGGGATCGGTTCGAGCTTGAAGACAGCAGAGTCAAGCGCAATTGCAGGATAGGGCGACTGCAAGGAGGAGAGGTACCCTTGCAATGATAGACGGCAGCTATTAGCTTGCCAATCTGATGGAAGGCGGCGGCGACTTGTTCCTTGAGCAGCGCAGGTCGGCAGTATACAGCCTGCTGGAGTTGAGAAGAAGCAAGGGACGCAGGTTTCCCAGGGCAAAGAGGGAAGGAGAAGGAGCAGGGTGGTGCTAGCCGTAAGCTATGTAGAGGATGTATGTGAGGCAAGGAGGAGAAGCGTGTGATCCACCTCGGCGTCGCCGGTCCGACGGTAGGAAATGCGTTTCGGGGCAGCGAGTGCTGGTCGCGGACTTTTCCGCGGGGGGCGGAGGAAGAAGTGCTAGGCGGCGGCGGCGGCGTCGAGCCAAGAACGAAAGCGGACACGCAGGGCGGCTCGCGGCTCGGGCGTGCAGAGAAGCGCCACAGGTCAGGGCAAAGAGCAAAGGTGATGGATGCAACGGGGTGATGGGAGGATGTCAATGATGGATGGATGCAAGTTGCTGTACAACAAGAGACGGGCAAAGACCAGACCTCGACAGCAGTCAGCGCTCGGTACGCACGCAGTCCTAGCCTCTCACGCGGCCATCTATCAATCTCGTGAAGGCGAAGGCGAAGCATCGAATGTCCCGGCTGGAGAACAAGCGAAGATCGCTTGCTGTCTGATTCTCTGTGCGCCTCACACTCCTCTTTCACCTCGTCCAGGCCTTTTCCCTGCCAATGCACCTGGGCCCCTCCTCGCGCCTTGGCCTTGCGCCGCTTCCCACGGCCACCTCGCCTGTGTCCCAGTGTCCCACCCTAGACAGTTTTTTCCCAGCTCCAGCTCCGTTCCCCGCGGGTCCAGTCCCTTGGGTACAAGCCCTTTTTTCCATGGATTGCGTAAGCCCATCACTTCGGTCTTGCGACACCCCCTCGTTTGGGTGTAATTGAAACCGGCGGAAAAGGAAAGCTAACAGCCGAAGAGAAGCGCTGAGAGACGATGGTGAATGAGCGGATGTAGGAGCGCATGGGAGGGTCCTGGCTAGCTGCGCCGGGACCTTAACTTGCTATCTCCAAGCCACCGATAGGTCCTGCTTGCAGGCGATCAAAGAAGATTCCACGCAGACCTTCGATTGCTAAGGCCAGGCACACGTTATGCTCACACTTGGTTGCATCACAGCCAGAAGGTTCGAATAACTTAGGAGATCTTGGAGGAACGCGTCCACACGCAATCCTCGCTTCAGCGCTACAATGACACAGCCTCGCATCTTTTACCCTCAACGACTCTTGTCCACAAAAGTCCCAGAAGCACTTCTATAGCGTTGGCCCCAATCGCCATGACCGACTACCTCCGATGCTCCAGTCCCATGGCTGTCCTTGGCCACAGTTGAGTAAGGCGGCACCAATGGGCTTGCTGTGGTTGACCTCGCGCTCCCTCCGGCAAGACTGCCGGGGGTGCCCAGAGACTGCCGACGAGTCTCCCCAGACAAGGGGGATGAGCTTCGGGATATCGGCGCTTTAACATTGGACACGGATGGCTGCCTTGCTCTCTGTCCCGAGACAGGCGGCCTAGTGAAGCTCCCACTGGCCGATCGGGCAGGACGATTCACGTGGAGGCTCTCTCCCAGAAGAATCGAGGCTCCGAGTCCAGATCCAGTGGGTGTAACGCTTCCCTTTCCACCATTGTGCCCAGAAACCCAGCTCTTACGACTGTTGGCAGACCTTTGCCGACCGAGGGGGACACTACCTGGTGAGCGATGCCCAGCGTCTGAGCCACCCTCGGCAGCAAAGTCAGCACGACCCGCCGCGTGGTATTGAGCAGTCTGCCCAGAGTAGCCTGTCTGAGTACTCTTGCGCCTCAGCGGCACACTTTGCCACGGCAACCCTCCGTCTTCAGACCCTGAGTCTGCCCCATCACTGGCGTCAGAGTCAGGGCTTTGACGAAGCCCAGATTCATTGCCCTGAGATCGGCTGCCATGTGACCCGTTGTACCCTCGCGAAGAGCCGACTGCCGCTCCCGCCTTGTGCAAGATGTCGAGCACTTTGTCACCTGTCAAGTGGTGATCCGAGGATGACGTTGACAAGCCCCGGCGTGCGACTATCGGATCGATCGGAGGCTGATGTCTAGGTGACTCGTTGCGCATTGGGCTAGCGCCTTGTGATGCAGGAACTTCTCTCTTGGAACGTGGAGAGCTGTCTTCCATGCTGACCCCCGGCTCTGCAGAAGCTGCTCGTCTGTACAACATCCTTGCGGGCGAGAAGTGATCTTCACGATCATTGCGTTGGAGATTCTGGCCGCCCGCCCAGTGTACACTGGGTGTATGTTCGGTTTTCATCATCTTGTTGAACTCATCAAGAGCGTCGTCGCTGTCAGGCTCGATGTCCTCCATGGCAGTCTCCGCGCCCTCATCACCCGTCTCATCTTGATAGCCATTCACGCCCTGACGTGGTGTATCGTAGGAAGTCGAAGCAGATCGGGACGAGTCGAGCCCAAGGTATGCTTTGAGTTCCGTGGGACTCATTTCAGCGAAGCCAGCAGGCGGCTGAGCGACGTCGTTCAGGGGGCCCCCAGGAGACGAAATCTCTGGAGGTGCACTTTGCTGACGCTCCGAGCGCTCTTGACGGGCACGTGCGGGCTGCTTGTCATGGCTGGTGATCGTGTGCGAGCTCTGTGGACGCTTTCCACCGATGTCTCCGCGGCTTTGCTGCTGTCCTTTTTTACCAGCAGTGAGCGTTCGATGGCCCTCCGACTCATCCTTGAAGTTCTCCTGGGATGCAGCAGCTGCGCCTTTGCTCCCCTGCTCAACCGGTGGTATCGTTTTCTCAGAGCCTTGCCCGTAAGATCTCGATCGGAACAGTACGTTCGGCCGTAGCGAAGTGCCCTTGCCTGAGGAAGAGCCCGCGGCAGTACGGGGAGATGCTGTTGCGGAGAGCCTGGCTAGTCCGGAGTGCAGTACGGAGGGTGACACACTTGGTCCCCTTGTGAACATCATGAAGACCACAAGCCCGAGTACCAGTATCAGTTGCACTACTCCCATTCTGCGCTCGAACATGACCTCGGAGGTCAAGAGCCTCACTTCAGCCATCAGAGCTCGACGCTCAATTTCGGTCTGTTGTTTGTGCACATCAAACTCAAAGATTGCCCTCTGGAGGTCGACTTGCTGTCTTCGCTTCAAGGCTTCGATTTGACGCCAATTTGATGCATTCAGAGCTTGTAGCATGTCCCCAAGACGTGTCTCTTGTCGACGCTCCATTGCTCTGAAGATGTCTCTGAGCATCTGACCACTGTGCTCGATGTATTGCATGCTCAAGGTAGCGTTGGCTTCTAGAGCATTCAGACGTTTCGCAATCGTTCGATAGATGGACTCGCTGCTACCTCCCGAAGCAGCATTGCTGCCAGATGGTTGAGCGGGCCGACTGCCAGACTCTGAGACTGAGATCGACGACTGGCTGACGGAGGAATTAGACTTGTCTTGACGCGCCGCTGAGGAAGGGCGCAACGACTGTGAAGTGTAGTCTTGAGCAGCTGCTTTGGCGGCGGAAGGGCTGAGCGGTGAAGTTTGTCCGAGGTGTTGACTGCTGTTATGAATGAGCGCGGGATGAGCAGGGATGGGACAGATAGGCTCAGCAAAGCTGCTATTGAGACTTCCAGCCTCTTCGTCAGCCCGTACGACCGTACAGAAGCCCGGTTCGGTCACCCTAGCTTTGCTGTAAGCGTTGCCGATCTGTGACGTGCTGCGCAGCGATGTCGTGGAGTTGACCTTGGTCTGTGCGTCCGCAGACTGTCTCGTGTGGACGATAGTCTTTGACGAAGCCTCGGAGGGCTGTGTCGACACAGACTGAGATGCCGAAGGATCATTGTTGGTGGTACGCTGAGGAGTCGCCGCCACAGGTGTACTATGTGGCTTGCTGTCTGGTGTTGTTGGCGTGGAACGGAGTGGCGGCGCTTCAGCGTGTAGAGACGTGGCAGCGTTGGCTCTCCCGGCACTTAACCCAGAATCGGATGCCGATTTGGAGATTACAACGTCACCCTCTTGATTGCTGGCAGCCGACAATTCCGGGGAGGAGTTCTTGCCTTTCCATAAGACGTCCCACAAGCCGCTGTCTGAGGAGAGCTTGCTATCCTCTGGTAGGTCCATGATTGGGGGGTCTTCCGCCTTGGCCTCGGCTTCTACAAGGAGGCCGGCTTGCTCATTCGTTGCACTGTCGTCATCGAGCTCGCCGATTGCAAAACGTAGATTGGCTTCTTCCAGCGCTCTGCGTTCCTCTTCCTCCTCTCTCCGGTAGTCGTCCATTTGTGTCAGACCATACACCCTCAAAAGACTCAGGGGGCAATAATGCTCGTTGCCATAGTACTCGAGAAAGTCAATGCGCAGATAACGGAAGAATCTAGAAGGGGCCGCGAAGGTTTGGGGCAGCGACGTGTTGAAGACTTGAACGCCTCTGAGATTCCTTGCTCTGAAGATCCCTAGCTGATACCAATTCTCAGAGTCGCTACTGCTCCCGCTCTTGAGGGTCTGAGAAGCGCTGACCCTGAAGCGTTTGAACATCCGAGAAAAGAATTCGTAGTTCGCGAGGACGATCGTGTCGATACTGATTTCGTCGCATAGCTCGACGATGACGAAATTACCCTGAGGATCGCCTGAGATATCTGGACACGGTGACAGCATGTAGCGATCCTTCTTCTCCGAGAGGATAGATGCAGCGAATTTGGCAGAGGGATTTGTTCGGTGCACTACTGCTGCACAGTCCATCGACGCGAAATTCCATCGATGACGTAGAGTTTGAAGCAAGCCTGACGTGTCACGGATAGCCGGTCTCACAGCATTGGATGAATCTTCACCAACC
Source organism: Microstroma glucosiphilum (assembly GCF_003144135.1). NCBI lineage: Eukaryota > Fungi > Basidiomycota > Exobasidiomycetes > Microstromatales > Microstromataceae > Microstroma > Microstroma glucosiphilum. The sequence goes on from NW_020289916.1 coordinate 835,918, forward strand.
TCCGTAGCGGTTGCTGAGGGTGAGGATGCCGAAGAGCTCGCTGAGGATGAAGCTGGCGATGTCGAAGAAGGCTCGCTGGAGCTAGACTGCTTGCTCTGGATTCCGGGAGCCGTCACGGCAGATTCGCTGGGACCCTTGGTGGAAGACTGACCTGTTTCTTTTGATGAAAGAGAAGTAGAGGAAGCTCCCCATGGCCTCGTCTCCTTCTCAGACCATGCAGTCCGTTGCTCTGCAGCAGTAGAGTGCGAGGTCTTCGAGTTGGTGGCTGATGACTGCTCGCGACTGACGTCAGAGCTTTGCGGATCCTGGATGGAAGCAGCAGCAGCCACTGCTGCTTGCTCTTGCTGTTGTTTGGCTCTCCTGCTTCGCTCTGCTCGTCTCTCGGCCTCTGCCAGCTTCTCCTTCTCCTTTTCTGCAGCTAGGTGCCGTTCTTTCCAGGCGCCAAAGCTGAGCCATTCCTGTGCAGCCTCTCCACCGATTGATGCAGACCAAGCATCGTAGGCTGAAGCATGGTCATTGCCTGACGGAGCCTCGCTTTGTTGACTGCCCTGAGGGGAGATCACACCGCTCACAAAGTCTCCGGCAGACGCGACAGTTGAGGGTGAAGGCACACCTTGAGGTGCGACCAGAGGCATTGGCTCTGTGGGCTGAGGATCCCACTCTAGCTTGCCATGCCTCTGCCTCCAGTAACCGTTGTTGTCATGACCCACCACCGGCCAGGAAGCCTCGGACGTTGAAGGCTGCTCGACGAGGGAGCTCATGGCGATGCTGCCAATCTGAGCGTTTGGTACAGCTCTCACCTCTGCCGTCTCTTGCATCAAGGAAGACGGCAGCTGCTCAGATGCGACCTCAAGCAGTCCGGACACTGCATACACCCGATAATTCTGGTCGTCACTGCTTTTGTGCAGCGGACACAGTACAAGCTCACTGCGCAACCCTCTGCCAGCAACTGGTCTCTCTGATGCAGATCTGAGAAATGCCGACGACCAGGGATTCACGGAAGACTGACTCAGAAGGTCAGTCGTGCGAAAGCACCCCTTCGGTATCGATACAGGCTCGCCACGAGAGAGTAGTGGCATCAGAGCTCGTGGATCCGGAGGAGGTGGAGTATCGATGACCTTGGCGAAGGACCGGATTGCGTTCAGGTAGGTTTCAGGAGGGACCTCCGAGCGCCGTGACCCCTCAGGACTTGAGGCTGCACGGCTAGGCGCAGCGGCCTGCAGCATAATTAGGGCAACGGCAACGAAAATGTGAAGAAGTAGGCCTCGTTGCCGTGACCATGGCGTCCGCTTCGCCCTACTGGCGCATCGGTCCGGGCAGAAAGATGGCATCGAGGGCACTGAGCAGGAAGCCTCATCTGATGATGCGAGAGTGGATGACGAACAAGATGGATCACCGTCGTCCCATGACGAGGCGAGAACGTCGGCAAATGAAGCTTTAGGTGTCTGCTTGATGTGACGTGGATAGGTGCAAGGGTGCTTCATTGTGATCCACGCGGACCTCGCAAGGGAAGCATAAGCTACAGCTCTGATCAACGGCGGCACTTGGCTATGCGATGCGAGGGATCAACTGCGTAGGCAAGCAGAAGAGCTGATCAACGGCAAAGGCCTGATGTGTGAAGTGACGGAGATGAGAGGACAATATGCTATGAGAGAGAGGTGATATGTGTGATGCCGACGTGGATGGGTGCGTGCCCGGAGCCAAAATCTCGGGTGCGGAGTTGGACCCCGGATGCAGGAGCAGCCCGTCGCTCCTTCCTTGTTTTACCCGATCATCCATTCAATCTTCTCTTCGTCATCTCTATACCGCTCATCACCTCCCCTTGTGAGCCTCCACCATGTCTTCCGCCCATCGCCCCACATGGACTCCCGCTCAGGGCAAAGGCGACAATCGCCACGTCACGAGAGTCACTGGCGTTCGCGAATTGCCATCCCAGACCACGCTCAAGTACAGGCAATCTCAAGGCGATCAAGTCGTTCCCTCAAGCAACGATTTTGGGGAAGAGACTCGAGAGCAGCTCAAGGCGAGACTAGCCAGGGCTGAGAAGGATGCGAGGAACAAGAAGAGGAAAGCGCAAGGATTGGAGCCTGAGCCCGAGTCAGCTTCCGAGGCGGAGGAGGAGGAGGAGGAATTGACACAGCTTGAATTCAAGAAACCTAGGACGATACAGAGGGACGATGAGACAAGCTCCAAAGGCAAAAGCAGAGCCCTTGAATCTGAAACACAAGACGCCGACGAGGGGGAAGAGAGTGATGCTGTCGATGTAGATGATGATGATGAAGAGGATGACGCAGAAATCGAGGCTCGAGCTAGGGCAATTCTGAAAGCTCAAGGTGGCGATGAGGATGGCAGCGAGGACGAAGACGAATCGAGCGAATCTGAAGACGACGACGACGATGACGAAGATGAGACGGCCCAGCTCATGAAGGAGCTCGAGAAGATCAAGGCCGAGAGGGCAGCGGCGGCAGCACAGAAGGCCCGCGAGGAAGAAGAGGCAAAGGAAAAGAGGGAAGAAGAGATCGCCAAGGGCAATCCTCTCCTGAACGACGGCATCAAGGATAAAGAGGCCTTCACGGACGATGGCTCGAGCAGTGTCGCTTCCTTTGGCGTCAAAAGGAGGTGGGACGATGGTGAGTCTGCCATTCCCAACACCTCGCAACATTTCCTCAGCTGACACGCAGTCTCTCTCATTCACAGATGTCATCTTCAAGAACCAGTCTGCAGGGTCAAAGGCGAACAACCCGGACTTTGTAAATGACCTTACCAGGACCTCCTTCCACAAAGAATTTCTCCACCGCTACATCAAATAAATGTCGCCCGCTTCCTGTAGGGTCTGTCCTTTGACCATTATGTACTTGTAACCAATTATTGCAAAGCCTTTAACTAAGGCTTGCACACTTCACCTTGGTGGGCTGCTGTCAATGCCATAGATGATCCATCTTGCTCTGTCAAGAGTTGCAGCAGAGTCGTTGCTGCGTAGAGTAGGCTTACCGAGCGCGTCTCACTTCCGACGCCGCGACGCCGGAAATCCTCGGCCTCTTCTTGATCGCTCCACTCGCAACCCAACAGACGTCATGGCTCGCCTCACCGTCAGGCTTGTCCTGGCCATTGCCTCCCTCTTGACCATCCTTGCTCTTCTCAATACCTACTCCGGCCGTCAGGTGCGGGGTGAATGGCCTCTAGTGGGAAAGGCAGACTTCTCTGCCAGTGCGACGGAGATTCCACCGCGGCCTTCAGCTGCTATCGTGATTCTTTGTCGCAACTCTGACATCAACGGCATCCTCCCTTCGCTGGACGATCTCGAGCTCACCTTCAACGCACATCCTCTGACATCATACACCTACGTCTTCCTCAACAATCATGATTTCAACGTGCACTTTCGAGAGAAGATCACTGCCTATCTCACTACGGCTCGAGCACGCTTCGGCGGTCCAAGTGCGTCCCAACCTGACATACGCTTCGGCCAAATCCCGCCAGAGCACTGGGATGTACCTGGCAACATCAATCTCGAGAAAATGAAGACGGGTTGGAGCGACCTGATCAAAGCCAATATCCCGTATGCCGCCTCGCTCAGCTACAGGCAGATGTGCCGCTTTCAGTCTGGATTTTTCTTCCGGCACCCTTTGCTGCAAGACTTCAAGTACTATTGGAGAGTGGAGCCAGATGTCAAATTCAGCTGCAACATTGTGCCATCTCAAGGAGCAGCTCCTACAAGCTGGGATGCAAAGGCAGACGGGATGGGAGACTTCTTCGACCCGTTCCGATGGATGGCGGCCAACAAGAAGAAGTACGCTTGGGTCCTGTCCTTGACAGAGTATCCTGCCACTATTCGCGACCTCTGGCTACACAGTCTACGCTTTTTCAAGGCTAATACTCAGTATCAGTCGCCAGGTCTCACTGCTCTGGACTTCGTCGCCTCCCGAAATCGGGTAGGTCTGAGCTACAACCACTGCCACTTCTGGACCAATTTCGAAATCGCTGATCTGGACTGGTACCGTTCCGAGGGATACATCAAGTTCTTTGAAGAGCTCGACAGGACGGGCAAATTCTTCAAATGGAGATGGGGGGATGCACCAGTCCACTCGATTGCTGCTGCCTGGCTTCTGAGCAAGGATGAAATCCATCAATTCACCAATATCGGGTATACCCATGACCCCTTTACCGCCTGCCCGCGAGGCGAGCAATACCTATCCCGCTGCAAGTGTGATCCGCAGACCGACTTCAAGTACGATTCCGGGTCGATGAGCTGCCAGAGGCAGTGGGATCTTGTGGCTGGAACAGACTCAAAGGCGAAGATCCTGGAGATTAACAATGAAATGGGATTCCCCGGACTCGCCGGCTTTGCTGTCTTGCAAATCCCTGGTCGGCAACCAGTCACTGAGACAGAGGCGAAGGCGGAGCAGGCGACTCAGGCGGCCGGAAAAATGGCTGTGTAAGCTGCCATCGAGTCTTTTACAAAGTCTCTTCAGCATCAGAATCATCAAGACCATCAAGATCATTCATCATTATTGGAACGCATTGGAAAGTAAAGAACATCTTGTCGTATCGTTTGTACATAGGTCTCTTGTTCATAGAAAGAATCGAACGCTCTTCATGTCATGACGCGTCGCAGTCTGCACGCATCGGAGGACTGGTAGGAAGTGGTATCACATTGATGGGACATATTGTACAAGTGAAGATCGTAAGACGGATACACGGCAGAGAGGCTGATATCAAAATGCTGAGGCGGCAGCCCGCAACATTGCCGTCGTCGGTCGAGGTTGAACACGGTTGGCAGCTGTACCAGCAGCGTCGTTCTCACTTACACCTCCCACCTTGACGCTACTCTTGATGCCCAAGTTGGGCACACCCTTGTTGAGCCCCTCTAGCAGGACACAAGCTTTGCAGAGCTCATTTGAGGTGATGTAGCCGCATCGCTTGCAGGTCTGCTGCACCTGACGCGCCTGACCTTTGCTCGCAGTTGAATTGCTCTGCTTGCCTTCGCCATTCTCCTGACTATTCTCTTCCTCTCTCCATCCGACCTTGAGTGCCTCTCCTGAATGAATGATGTCTATGATTGCGGAAGGACGGATGCTCTCCAAGTCCTTCAGGTAGGCACGGGCGTATCCTCGGTATGCATTGGGAGAGTAGATGCATTCCGTCGAGAAGTAGGTCAACGACTTGAAGTAGGCATAGAGGACGATTTCTTTTTCATAGGCGTACTTGAAGGGCTTGGACCTCTTGATGCCCAGAAAGTCGAGTGAGGAGCTGCCATCTTCGTTGACTGTACCACCACAGCCTTGTGAAGGATCGGCGTCGGCAGACTGTGTGACAATCTCTGTACATCTAGAAAGACGGGAAATGTCGCCCCGCAAGACGTTCATCAGCACCGTCTCTGCAATGTCATCAGCATTGTGGCCGGTGACGATGTGATCCACACCGAGCACTGCTGCTCCTCGGTCTAATGCCTGCCTTCTGAAGACTCCACAGAAGGTGCAATTGTTCTTCCTGCCGATGCTCTTGACAATGTCATCCATTGTCCAGCCATACAGCTCATTGTAGCCTAGCACCTTTAGCGGTAGACCATACTCCTCGCTGTTCTGCTTGACCGTTTCCAGCGAGTCGTCTCGATAGCCAGTGATCCCCTCATCAATGCTGAGGAGGAAGAGATCGAGACCATAGTTGTACCGCTCATTGAGCGTCTTCATGACGTAGGCCAGCACCGTGGAGTCTTTGCCGCCGGAAGCTCCAATTGCCACCTTTTCCCCCGGCTTGAAGAGGTTGGCATCAAGGATGGTCTGGTGGATCTCCGTCTCAAAGACGTAGAAGAAGCAGGGGCGACAGACCAGCAGCCCCGTCTTGGGCCGCCGTAGCACTGCCTTTGACACGTTGCAGTGTGAGCAGAGCCGAGGCGCCATTGTGAGTGTGAGTGAGGAAGAATGGCCGTCGTTGGTCCTGCTTCCGTATCCTCAATTCCTCTGAGAAGCCGTCGGTGCACCTGGGATTTCCAAAGGCGAGGCGGGCGGAGTTAGAATTGTCCAGCCTCCACGACATCCGGGCCAGACGGAGGGCGGTGAGGGACAATAGACACCAGTTCCCACGAAGGGGCCATCCCAGAATACATCCCTCACCTGTCATTGCTACACTTTCCCTGCCGACCTCTCGACCTGTCAGTATCTTGCACGCTGTCATGGTCAGAGCAACCTTCTCATCATAGATCGCGAACTCGAACGTCTCCTCGCCACTGCTGCCAAAACCAGCTGGACCAGAGGACTTTCAGAAGACCCACCCCCAATCGTCACCTCGTCATCCTTTTGAAGGCCAGAGACCATGGCGACCCGCTTGAGGCTTTGGGCAGTCTTTCTCATTGTCGTCAGCTTGCTCGCTAGTCTACCTGGCGAGACGTATGGACAGAAGGAGGAGTCGCATCCTGATCGCCGCGTCACTGTGGAAGATGAGGTACAAAGGGGGACTGTCTTCAGCACTTCAGGCCGGGTTGACCATGCTACGTCTGCATGGCCAGAAAGAGGCAATGGCAATGGTGTGCACAACATGTCTTGTGAGTAGCAAAAGGAAGCAGGGTCCGGAAGGGGACCCGAGAAGAGCAACTGACCATAGAGATCCTGCCTGCCTATCCAACTCGCATCTTCAGCCGACGAAGCCTACCAGTCCGCCCTGATCCTCCTCAGATCCGTGATAGAGCCATCGGCATTACAAGAGCCAATTGCATATACCCAGACAAATCGCAAGTCACCGTCAAGAACCAAGAGCTCTGCCAAAACTTCCGTTTCATCTGGATCCTCTTCCCCTCTCCATCAGCCCTCGGCCCAGGACAAAGCTCGTGTGACTCTGTCGGATTTGTCGCCGTACCTGACCTTTCTCACATCCTGGGGCCCATTTGGAACGATGCTCAGGCTTTCAGTCAAGATCAAGTATTCTCTTTATGCTTTTGCTCACTGGCTCAGAGCGCATGTCCCTTTCTCAGGTTCGGGTGCGGGATTGCCAAGTCTGCTTCGGGGCGGCAATGGCCGGTCTGAACATGTCTTGGACTCGAGAAGACCCCACGCCTGGACGGGAGAGCGAGCCGCTCAGCTTTGGCCAGAGTGGGAAGTTGGAGGTGGCGATTCGGCCCTCCATGGCCCTTTCCTGCTCAAGGGCTGGCAGAGCGAAAGCGAGTCGAGCGACTCCTCCCTCCTTACAAAGCAGATCCTCAAGTGGATCTCGTCCACCACAATAGGCGGTAAACGGCTGGGCAGAAGCTCGCACACGGACTCGCAAGCTGCCGACAATGTCTCTGAGGCGCTCGCCCTCCTGCAACATGCAGGTTACCCACCTCGGCCACACCGGGCATCAGCAGACGCTCTCTGGGTACTGGCGCAACATTATATTCTAGGAACACATGGCGCAGAGCCTCGGCCGTGGCTTGCCATCCCGCATTTGACGACTCTGGTAGAGGAAGTGAAGCCCGGCAATGCAAGTGCTCGCAATCTGCTTGCATGGCTAGAGGGCTCGAATGAGATGTGGAGGGCCTGGGGAAGACCAACGAGTGCTGAGGAGTGGCCAGGACAGAGTCAAAGCATGGTGAGTGAGCGTTGGAGTCGCCGTTGGTTTTTTTTTTGTGATGGTGTACTTACCACGGCTCCTCTCGCTTTCATTACAGGCTCTACTTCACCACACATTCGCCGCTCGCGAAGGCGACTACGCCTCCCAGATGGCTCTAGCATATCGCAGTCTTGTCGGCATCGGAACCACGCCAGACTGTACGGAAGCCCTCAAGTGGTACGAGCGGGCAGCCTCGCAGTCTCAGGCGCGCTTCCAGCAGGGGCCTCCGGGCGGCCTGACGCCTCCGTATACCCACTTGCGACTGTCAGACCTCTTCGGAGGAGTCTACGGCCCTGGAGCCTCAGCAGCGTCGACTGGGCCGGCAGCACACCGTCCGGCCATCCAGGCTGCTCTTCAGTTCCTCCCTTCGACAAACTCTCCTACTTCAATGGGAACAAGAGACCCTTCCCGACTCAACGATCTGCTCGCCTTTTATTCTTACCATGCCAATGGAGGCTCCCTCAGTCATACACTCTGGCTGGCCCGCATCTACTATCAGGGCAGCATCTATGGTGCGAGCGAGAGCGCAGGTCAGGTACCGCGAGACTACACCAAAGCGCGAGAGCTCGCAAGTAAGGTCGCCAGGATGGTCTGGCCTGTGGACATTACGAACCTCAGGATGGTCAAGGGCAGGCGAGTCACAAGAAACTCCAATGACCGCAACGCGCAAGGAGGCGAAGAGGACCCCATTCTCAAGACGGAGGGGTCCGTCAGATCGCTCGCTGGTTCCGCAGCTGCCTTGTTGGGACGGATGTACCTCCGAGGAGAAGGCGTGCCAGTCGACTACGCCAGAGCCTGGTACTGGTTCTGGAGAGGTAGCGAGGTGGGGGACCGAGACTGCAAGTATGGTTTCGGTCTGATGAGAAGCCTGGGGATGGCTCCGGACCAATGGGTCAAGAAAGATGGCAAGATCATCAGAGAGGGGCAGAACATAGATCGCAAAAGAGCTATCGAGATGTGGGACGATGCTGTCAAGTCCTCTCTCAGCGGTCACGCCGAGTCGAGTGTCGCCTTGGGCAAGATACATCTTCAGATGGGAGACCTGACGTCAGCTGGAGCCCACTTTGCGACTGCCGTCAGGACTGGATCACCCTTTGAAGGCTTCTACTTCCTTGGGCTTGTCAATGCCAAGGTCTACAAGCAGTCCTTGGCGACGTTGAGCCCTCCGGGCGCGAACGACAATCGTTGCCAAGCAGCCGTATCCTTCTTCAAGCACGCAGCCGAGCGAGGGGACTGGGAATCCCCGGTCTTTGCTCGAGGAGTGCGCGCTTGGGAGTTGGGAGACAAGAAGCGAGCACTGATCTATTGGTCCATGGCTGCAGAAAGAGGCGACGAGGTGGCGCAGAACAATGTCGCGTGGATCTTAGACAGAGATAAGAGGCGATGGAAGGTGCCGCGCCTTGATGGTCCCCCAGACACGTCATCCGATCGACTTGCCTTGATGTACTGGACGCGGTCGGCTGCGCAGGACAATGTTGATGCTCTTGTCAAGCTCGGAGACTACTACTACTACGGCATCGGCCTGCCATCGGCTTCCTCTAATGACAGCAGTGGCGAGCCAGAGTACGAGAAGGCGCTGGCGTGCTATGCATCTGCGGCAGATCGACAAGTCTCTGCTCTGGCCTACTGGAACTTGGGCCACCTGTACGAAGCTGGATTAGGCGTTCCGCGGCGCGACTTCCATCTCGCGAAGCGCTACTATGACATGGCGGTAGAGATCAACAGCGAGGCTTACCTGCCCGTCCTGCTCAGTCTGATCCGGCTGCACATCAAAGCTTTATGGGCAACTGTCTGGAAGCGTGAGGAGAGCGCTGTGGCCCTCTTCAGCAGCTATGCGGGTGCCGGCAACGGAGTTCTGGGCGGATACACCGAAGCCGAGGAGGAGCTGTTACGCGCTGCTGGTGGAGGTAGGGAAGACGACGAGGAATTCTACTTTAATGAAGAGGGAGGAGACCTCAACTTGCCAGAGACGTGGGACCTGAGGCGTAACGCAAGAGGGGGACAACAGGCGCATCAACGCCAGCAGCCTCGCCCTGGTCAACAACAGCAGCCACCTCAGCAGCAGCAACCTCCTCCACCACAACAACAGCAGCAGCAGCAGGCGGCACCACAACAGCAAGGCGGAGCACCTCCACCCAAGGGCGCTCCCAATACAGCTGGCAGAGGCGGCGGCAGCGGAAGAGGTAACGGCGGTGACGCAAGCGACGGCGGTGTTTTGATGTCTCTCTCCGAGGAAGAAGCCGACGCGATGATCGAGGGCGCAATGATGGTCATTGGCCTCTCTGCCCTTGCCATGCTCGTCTATGCCCGTCAAGCCGCTCAAGCCCGTGCAGAGCAGGAGCGACGCGAAGAGGAGCGTCGTAGGCAAGAAGTGCGGAACCACATCGTCGTTGCAGAAGGTGGGGGACAGGCGGCGGGAGAAGCACTTAGAGCGCAAGAGGCCGAATGGCATCGGAGGGATCAACAGCCTGGTGGACCGAGGTACGCTGGTGGACTGCCTTGGCCACCGGGACCTGAGGTGGGTTTGTAAAAGGAGAAGTCCGCCCAGCAGGTTGGCGAAAGAGTTGGTGGACATTGCCTCTGTGATGTGAGATCCTTATCGATCCGAGCAGGGACCAAGGGAACGTCTCTGACCTTGTTCCTGAATCTTCAAAATCTATAATGACAAGACTTTTGGTATTTTATTTTTTGCCGAAGATGATGCCGAGGATGAAAAACGCCTCGATCTACACTGTCGGTCTTGTGTGGGTGGGGTATGCTCTCCGTCCCTGCAATCACATACGCAGCCTGCACCACACCCGTCTTGGTATCGTCAGTCCAATCCCAAGATCCAGTCTCAAGCTCCAAACTCCAAGCTCCAGCTCAATTCTTTACATTCTTCATCCCCTCCAACCTCCTTACAAACTCTCTCAATTCATCGCCCTTGATCTTATACCCCTCGCGCTCCGGATCGGGGAAAGAGCGCTCCCTGACTGCCTGCACGTACGCCTCGACTGCCGCGAGGCGTAGAGCGCCAAGACCAAATGCGCCAGCACCCGCAGTGGCTGCAAGGTCGCTGCTTCCGCTACTACTGGTACTGGAGCTGCTAGAGTTGGACTTGGACATGGATTGTAGAGCTACTTCGGCAAAGTTGCGCACGAACTTGGGCCCCTTGGGGGCAGAAGGGTGCAGCCGTGGCAGCAATTCAGCAGCAGTCGTTGTCGTCGTCGTCGACTTGCCCGTCTCCTCAAGCCCAAGAACTACATGCCATGGACTGGTAAGTTCTCCCAGTAGGTCATTCGTTACAAGGATCTGTCCATCGCACATTGGTCCTGCTCCAATTCCAATGGTGACTGTCCGCTCCAATTGTTGAGAGACGAGTTCTCCAATCTTGTTGGGAATGCATTCGAGGACGATGCTAAAGGCGCCTGCTTCCTGTAGGGCTAGCGCCTCTTCAAGGATGAGCGAAGCCTCGTCGGCAGTACGACCTTGGAGGCGATAACCTGCCGTAGAGGCGACTCGCTGTGGTTGTAAACCGAGATGACCCATGACGGGGATGCCGAATTGGGTGAGACGCCGCACGAGGGGGAGAATCTCTTTCCCTCCTTCGATCTTGACGCCATCTGCCCCACCCTCCTTGAGCAGTCGCACGGCCGTCTGCACTCCCTGCTCTACAGAATCGTGGAAGGTACCAAATGGCAGATCCACGATGAGGATTGGCGCTCCGGGGGTATCGGGGGACATGGAGAGGACTGGAGAGAAGAGACCACGGTACACTGCTTGGCAGTGGTGGATGGTAGCGTCGAGGGAGAGGGATTGGGTGGATGCGTGCCCGAGGGCTACATTTGCCATGGAGTCGCCCACGAGACAGATGTCGATATCGGACCGACGCAGAGAGAGGGCAGTCGGGTAGTCGTAGGCCGTCAAGCAAGCTCTACAAAGCGGGTGAAGCAGTAGACGGAGAGGTAGCTCGTATCAGTCTCTATTGTGCTCTGCTCTATTCCATTCCTCAATGAGATTGTCCACTCACATTGCTTTGCCCTTCTTCTTCATATCTCTCAAATCCATCAAAGACTTGACCGCCTTGCTCTTTGGCATCTCCAACTTCTGCCGTGTACCCCTCGAGCTGCCCGCATCCGTCAAGTCAATTGGCCTTCTGTCCTGCGAGGTGCTAGAGGAGGAGCCATTGCCATTAGCGCTACCGCTTCCTGAGGCTGAGCTTGAGCTTGAGCTTGGTACAGCAGAAGAGGTCGAAGAAGAAGACTCTCCTTCCACTTCCCCCGCTGAGGCTCCTACGGGCCATGCGCTTCCGAGTGAGGTGGAAGAATGGAGGCTGCGACGCGAGGGATGAGGAACGCTATGCTGGCGCAATACTGATGATGATGATGACCTTGATGATGCTAGGGACGACGACGATGATAATGATGAGGATGGAGAGGGTATCAATGCTACTGCTGCTGGTATCGAGGTCGCCGCCGCCGAAGAAGAGGAGGAGAAAGGGGAGGCACTTCCCGAGGAGCCAGCCCTTTGGAGCGCCCTGCGAAGGGCTCTAGGGGTAGCTGAGCGGATCATTCCTAACACTTGCAGAGACAGCCGGCAAAGGAAGAGAGTAAAGGAGGAAGAGAGAGTGGGAGAGAAGAGGGAAGAATGTCTAGACTGTCTAGCCACGACCTCTTTAAGACTCTCTATACTGGGGAGGGGTTGGTGGGTATCGATGTATGTCTTCTGTTGTGCGGAAGTGTCGAGTCAACCTTTTGGCGCCTGCAAAACAAGGAAAGGCTCCCCCCCCTCCTTCGGCTTTGATCCTTTTTTCTGTTTGGGCCGGCGCCGGCGCTCCCTCAGCCCCCGCACTTCCGACACTCCGAGACATTCCCGCCGGGCCGCAAGGGTGAGTGGCGCCCCAATCATCTTTGGCAGGGGGGAGAGCCAGACGGGAGGAGCAGGGTGATGACGATCAGGGTACAGACAAGATGACAGGTGTGATGACAGCTTCATGATATTGACTCTTGAGCCACAGAGCTCTTCATGAGCCATGTTGAATAGACGGGCTCACTCCACCGGCTCATCCAGCCTGCCCCTATCTCCCGTGCCCTCCCCTCTTGCCACTACTCAGAACCTCTTGACGTCCCTCTTTTTCCTATACCTCAGCCCAAGGATCACCAGGGCGGCCAGAACAGCCACGACGATGCCCCACTTGACCAAGAAGACGATCAGGTGGTACACGCCGTGCACGAAGCTGCTAGCACGGTAGGCCGTCGTGTAGTCACTGCCAGCCTTGGCCGACTTGATGGCCTCTGGCGAGAAGTGCTTACGTCGCTCCGCCAACAATTCCTGTTGAATGTATGAAGGGACAAAGGTGGCCGGGTTGAGTATGCTGACAGCTGAAGATCCATGGCGGGTTTCTGCAGTCCCCGTGTACTCACCACATGGCTCCTGTTCTTGAAGACGATCTGGCTAGTCTTGACATTGACGATGTCATGGGCGTCGCTGACATCACCAGTCAGAGAGCTGAAGCCCAAGAAAGGATTTCTGGGCACCTGCGCGTCTTCAATCTTGCTGTTGGGTATAGCGTATGGTCCATCAGCTCAATCGCTCTGCCGCCGCGAACCGTCGCTCGCTCGCTCTTTGCCTCTACTCACAAGCACGGCTCCCATGTGTCCCACTCCTTGTAGTGGATCTTCAGCTGAGAGGGGCGAGGGCAACGGATGAATCTCAGTTCAGCGCCCAAGTTCGACGATCTCAGTATAAACGCCCCGCGTGGCCCACTCACCTCTAGGTACACGCCCCGCACGAATGTAAGGCGTCCCTTTGTTGCTACCCGCGTTCTCCGTATGTCAATCTGTCATTGCAGGAGAGCAAAGGTCCTTCAGTCTGTCGTCTCCTTAGCTCGCAAATGCTTCTTCCCTTCGAACTTACCGAGCAAGCTCCTAGCTCTTGACCTCCTCCATCCCTAGCTCCGTTGTACTCTGTCTTGCCATCTCCAATCATGGCCATTACCCTTGGGAAAGCGTATGGCTTGATGTAACAGAAGAGAGTGGAACTCTCATAAGCCACTTGACTCTTCCCTGTCTCACCAGCAATGGCTCAATCATCGCTCTACTCACATGTCTAGCGTTGGCATAGGTATCAAAGAAGACGCCCAACCCCCTGAACCTATCCTTGCTCCCAAATACCGGCCCCGTCTTTGCCCTATCATCTGTGAGCCAAAGGGCGAGACCGTCTCCAAAGGTCACTCCAGCTTTCCCATCTATCCTGAATTCAAATTCAATCTCATAGTTGTCATTGTTGATGGGCGTCCTACTCCAGAGGTAGCCAGCCTGGTGAGGCTTGTCCTGTGTAAGCCGAACGTGTCGATTTGTATCTACGATTGCGTCTCCGCCAAAGTCCCAGTACTTGTTTTGAAGATTCGACTCTACATAGGGCGCGTAGAGGGAGTGCTTCTTCATGGGAAGGATGGCCTCACTGCCTTCTACCACGGTGGCCTTGGTCCGGGCTGCGAGGGAGGTGGTGACGAGTAGGGCGGAGAAGAGGGCAAAGGTGAGGACGATTTGGGCCAGGAGCGACGAGGAGTACCGCCCAGGAGCTCTTCGAGCAGATGAGCTCGAGGATGGGAGTGCGACCATGTCTGGGATGACTCTCGGTGAGGACTACACTCCTTTGCAATGATACGAGGTGGGGGGGAGGAGTGGAGGAACCCCGTCGCTGCGTCGCCTTTCCCTTTGAATCTTCCTGCGTGTGGGCCCCTGTGAGTGAGTGAGTGGGTGTGAGCGCGTGTGTGCATTGGGTCCAACAGTCAATCGCCCCGCGTGTGTGCCTGGCTTGGCTCTGAGCTGTCTCTGGCCTGGCCGCGCGCGGGGCGACGCATTCTTCTCAGCTGGGCCCTTCAATACCGACGACGGGCACGCATACCAAGAGACGCACACTCATTGTCCTTGCACTTCTTCTCGCCAGAGCCATCTCCCATTAAGCTGCACTAAGCAGACTCTTCCTTGTCACAGCCTCATCATCGCAGGCTGAAATAGGAGGAACATTACAGGCACATCGCTGCGGTCTCCTCAGAAGGCATAGAGCTTCACAGCATCCCTCCAGGCTCCACAATGGCTTCCCAATCCTCATCGTCGGCAACGACGCAATGGGCTTGTGAGTAGGCTCAACAGGCCGGCATAAACATCGACAGACATGAAAACAGACTGATCAGCAAGTCACTCTCCTCGCTCTCTTCTCTCCCCCCACCCCTCCTAGACCGGTCGCAAAAATCAATAGGCCTCCTCACCGGACCTCCCTCTTATGCGCCCGTCTCCGGCTTTGACCGCGAAGAGGCAGACAGCTCAAATCAGACTAGGGTGTTCAAGTACAGCCCCGATGGAAGATGGGTGGCAATGGGAATGGAGAACCAGTGAGTACACGGCAATTTCAATACAACGGCTCTGCAACGTCTTCGCAGCTCAGCGAACCATCACCTCTTAACGCTTCCGTCATCTCCACTTCCCCTATTCTTCCCCCCTGCACAGCCTTCTCCTGCTCTCGACGTCGGATCCCACTGCATCAGTTCGTACACACACTATCCCGCTACCACGAGTCGTAGACCTCGCCTTCTCGCCCAGGGGAGGCTACCTCAGCACATGGCAACGCCCATTCAAGGACGAAGAGGGTAACAACGTGCCCAACCTGCGCCTATGGCGTACAAGCGATGGAGCTGAAGTGGGCGCATGGGAGCGCAAGAGCCAAGAGGGATGTCACCCACAGCTCAACGAGGAGGAGACCTACCTCGTGCGCCAGGTCTCGACTGAGCTGCAGGTCTTTGAGCCCAACGCTGTGCAAGCCAAGGGCGTCGTGGGGAGACTGAGATTAGAAGGCATGACCAGCTTCGAGCTGGGAGCTGGCTCAAAGCCGGTAGTCGCTGTCTTCTGCGGGGAGAAAAAGGGAGCCCCGGCCTCAGTGAGAGTCTTCTCCCTCGCCTCCCTCATTCCTTCGCCAGAGAATCCTCCAGCTCCCGTCTCGCAAAAGACGTTTTTCAAGGCAGACAAAATTCAGATGAAGTGGAACAAGGCCGGAACTTCCCTTCTGTTCATGACATCGACCGATGTGGACAAGACCGGCAAGTCGTACTATGGAGAGACAAATCTCTATATGATCTCCTCGCGAGGAGACTTCGACTGCCGAGTAGCCCTTGACAAGGAAGGTCCTATCCATGACTTCGAATGGTCTAGCAACGGCCGGGAATTCATTGTCGTCTACGGATACATGCCGTCCAAGGCTACGCTGTTCAGCTTCCGGGTCAATGTCATTGCAGAACTTTGCTCGGCTGCCAGGAATACTGTGACCTTCAACCCTCAGGGCCGTCTCTTCTGCCTCGCCGGCTTCGGTAACTTGAACGGAATGGTCGATGTCTGGGATCGTCAAAATCTGGGCAAAGGAAAGCTCTTCACATTTGACGCTAGCAACTCTAGTGTACTGGAGTGGAGCCCATGTGGAGAGTTCATCCTCACCGCTACCTTGAGCCCTCGCCTGAGAGTGGAGAACGGCATCAAGATTTGGCATTGCACTGGACAATTGATTCACGTTGACTTCATCGACGAGATGTACCAGGCCGGCTGGAGGCCAGGATGGAGCACAGCTACAGCCCAAGGAGCTCGCGACCCTCCCCCTTTCCCTGCTGAGCTGCCAGCTTCGCCTGCGCCGAGCGCGGCTGCCAAGGAGTGGCTGGACAAGGCGGCTGCCAAGCCTCAACGGCCCGCTGGTGCTTACAGGCCGCCAGGAGCTCGAGGAGCAGCGGCCAGCACTGCGTACAGCCGAGAGGAGGACTCGCTGGGTAGCAGTAGTCCCTCGAGACCTGGTGCAGGTACCAATGGCCACGGAGCCTACGTTCCCGGCGCCAACAGGGGCAAGCGCCAAGTCCCCGGTGCACCACGGCCCAAGGAGAACCAGAGCAACGGCAGTGCGCCTGGTCCTGGTACGCCCACTGGACCCAAGGGCGGCAAGAAGAACAATGCCAACAACAAGGCCAAGAGCAATACGGGCACTCCCACACCTACCGCTCCTGCCTCTCCTGGCCCTGGAGCCCAGGTATCCCTAGGCTCAGAAGCAGTCGACGCCTCCTCCTCCTCCTCCTCCGCTCCCCCCGCCACATCTGGTGCGGCAGAAGTAGGCGGGAACAGCCAAGCGGTTGCTCTAGACAAGAAGTTGCGCAACTTGACCAAGAAGCTCAAGGCGATTGAGGATCTCAAAGCTCGGCGGGATGCGGGGGAGAAATTGGAACAGACGCAGATGTTGAAGATTGCTAATGAGGGCGAGTTAAGGAGGGAGTTGCAGGCGCTGGAGTAGATGAGAGGAGCGAGGGAATTGAGCATTGGGGGAGAGGAGAGAGGAGGAGAGGAGAGGCGACCGGAGGCGAGGGGAGAGGTAGATGTCGCGGCATGGAGAAAGCATAGCACATCCTACGGCACAGCGGTAGTTTTGGCCTTCTCATGTGCGCTTGCTGTCCTCACATTGCCGCTGCTGCTGCTGCTGGTGGTGCCGCTGCTGCTGCTGTCACCACCTAGTGTGCACCGCACCGCACCGCACCGCACTGCCCACCCTTGTACCCTACTTTTCCCCAAATCTCCCATTCTCCCATTCTCCCATCTCCTCACCCCACTCATGACAATCCACCATACATCACATCACATCACATCACGCCGCGCCACTGCTGTTTTGAAACTTCACGCTCGATGCTCAATGCTCGATGCTTCATGCTCAATGCTTCATGCGATGCTTAATTGATTGATCATTTGCGGCACCTCATCTCATCTCAGTGCAGTGCAAGTCACAAAAGGCGAGTCGGTCTGTGACTGTGTCTTGTCGAGTGAATTCAAGTCTACACTCGAGCTTCCCTGGTCACCTGAGTCTCGCCTTTCGCGTCCGCCTGAACTACAATCCTCTCACCCATCACCTCCTCCCCTTGCTCAGCAGGCAGTACATCCTCCCACTCTCCTTCTCCCTCTTCAGTAGCAGTCTGCTCCTGCATCATCATTCCCCTATTCATCAATTTCCTCAAACCTTTATACTTGATCAAGTCAATCTTTTCCAATCTCCTCTCCCTAGGTGCACCCCAAGCAGCCGGCAGGGGAGAATTGGCCGAAAGGGCTACTCCGATGTACCTACGTCCGGTACGACGCTTGCGCGAAGAGGGATGAGGACGCAATGTTTCACCTTTGGGCAAAGCGGGAGTTTGAGGGAGGGGAGATATGGCAAGACGCAATGCCGGGTTGGTACTGGTGCTGGTGCTGGTGTTGCTGGCAGTCGTGCTCGTGCTTGAGCTCGAGGACGAAGCGCCCATCCCATCGGCGGTTAGAGCTGGAGCAACTACAGAAGCCGGCGGGGGTACGGGCTGGTAGAATCTCACCCATCCTGCCTTGAGGGCAAAGAGGGTGTGATCTCGACCAATGGAGACGTTTTGACCTGGGTGCCAGGAGGTACCTCTTTGCCTGATGAGAATCTCGCCTGCTTGCACGTATTGACCTAGGGATCGTGAGGAGGTGAGGCGGGAGAAGAGACGAGAGGGATAAAAGTAGAGGTAGAGTGAGCGGAGTGTCCAGAGAAGCACCAACGAGATGAAGTGAAGTTGACCATCCCCGCTGCCAGGCATACAAACTCACCACCATACCTCTTAATCCCCAGTCGCTTTCCCGCACTATTCCTATTATTCTTCGAAGATCCACCCCCACGCTTCGTCGAATTTCGCACCTGAATCGCTCCTCCAAATGGGAAAGAAGGGAGGACGGACGTACTGCCCGAAGCAAAAGAGATAGTAGAGGAAGAGGTGCAAGAGGACGAGGACGAAGACGAAGAAGAGGAGGCTTCGGCGTTGAAGTTTAGAGGATGAAAGGCGGCGCTGAGTGGAGAGAGAGTCTGCCGGGTGCTCTTCAATGGCGAGACGAGAGCTGGGGAGAGACGAGAAAGCCAGGACATGCTGGGCGAGATCACAACAGCAGTAGCAAGACTTCTGTTGGGTCGGTAGTGAGGATCGGTGGTGTGAAGCTGGAGAGGAGGATGGGATCGGGAAGAAGTGAGCGATGGCTGCCTGTCTGCTTGCCTGCCTGCCTGCCCACTGTCCCGGTGAGGCTGAGAAGATCAGCCGTGGCCTTGCACGCGCGGACGGACGGACGGACGAGGGGCGACGACTTTTTTGCTCGTCCGTCTGGGGCGTCGCTCGCTACACACACACGCAGCTGGGACAAGGATAAAGATCTGAGTTGATCAAGCAGCACGAGGGGGGAAATGATGATACAACAGGTGGGGGATAGGAAACACATGTCGGGCCCTGGGTTGTTACAAGTCGAGGCATGGTCACATAATGACTTCCTCCTATGCCTGTGAGCAAAGAACAGAGACAGAGAGAGACGCATAGCAATCAGTACTCCCATCCACTCTCTCCATGCCTCGCCTCGTCTACTCTTACACTCACAATGAAATCAGGGCCCCCAACCCCGCCTCCATCCACCTCCCGCACTATACTCCAATCAAAACTTCCCCATTCCCTTACGGGGCCGAGGAAGGACTAGAAGCGCAAAGGAAGGCTTCCAGAGGGGGAAGGAGGTAGGGTTCTTCTGGACAATTCGCCGCCAGGCCGACCAAGTAATGAATAATTGGTCAAAAACCCGTACAGGTCCCTCCCATTACAGGAGGAGTTCACGGGCCCATTCAGACGGTGGGATGTAGCTCGCCATTCTGCTTCTTACCCCCCGAGAGGGAGAATCAAACGGACGAAAACTACCGAAGTCCTTTGGTGAGAAGGAAGAAGAGGAAAGAGCGGGCGCCGGACGGAGGTTTTGATCTTGAGCGGGGGGCGGACTGGCGTGCGCGCGCGGCTTGCACCGTCAACAGGCGGATCACACATCGAATGCACACTTGGATCATTGTCACTGCAATGAGGCATGGTATTACAGGAGCGGAGGCAGGGCGAAATTGTCTGTGCTATGCAAGTCTTCTATATACAGGGTGACGGAAGCAAGAACTGCTCTGTGTCCAGCCAACTCATCTACTACTCTTTCAGCCCGTCTATGTTCATCTGGGCATCAAGACGACGTATTCGTCTCTAGGATTCAGGAAGTTGTCCGCCCTCTGAGCACTAGTAGACGTCTTGAAGGCGACGATTCCGATGATGAGCCCTGCAGCGAAGAAGATGACGGAGATGAGGAACCACAATACTCCCCAAGCCTGTGGACTGCCGCCAACCAGTCGCGAAAAGGCGCTGGCATCGCTCTCTTCTACCTTGCGGAAGACGAGGTCCTCGAGGATGTCGAAGCAGCTGTAGAGGCAGCTCATGACCCCAAGGAATAACACAAGGTACTGCAATGCCACGCCTTCGGCGATGAACCAGAAGGCGACGATGAGACCGGCCACTGCTAGGAGGAGAAGCCAGGTGAGCCAGTCTCTCCTTGCCCACCACAGCGTAAAGAGGAAGACGACGCCGATGATGATCGTCATGACCTGGCGGCAGAGTTCAAGGAGTGTCGCTGATTATGAGCAAAGGCAGAGGAAGAATCTGCTGGGATCCTGAACGCGACTCACCTTGCTAGCTCTGATGTCAAATGCACAAGCGATCATCGCTGCTCCGATGAAGCTGCTTCCGAGATACCCAGCGGGGAGAGAGAGCCATGAGATTCCTCCCTTCATGACTGTTGCACCTCCCTCATTTGGGTCGAGCTTGACAGATACAATCTTGGCTCCAGTAATCAAGCCTACGATGGCATGGCTGAATTCGTGAAAGGCAACGGTCAGGAGCTTAAAGGGGTATATGATGAGCTTGAGGTAGGGTACATTCCAAAGAATTCCGATGACTAGAACGTAGACGCAAGCTACGATGATGATCTACGGGAGGATAGAAGGAGGGTGTTGCTTTCTTAGTATTGTAGCACTACTCTGCGGTGTAGCTAGTCATTGCACTTCTCATCCTCGCCTTTCCATCAGGGCATGCTCTCTGTGCAACTCACCCTGATTTGATCGGACGTGGGGTCTATCCGACTAGCTCTGCGTACCAGTGAGCGTATGACGGAGCGTGTAAGGGAAGGGTGTTTGATAGCCCCATCGAGGGGAGCATAGTCGAGAGTGCCCGAGGGAGCTTGTCCCCCTGCGAGCGGCTGGTAGAGCATGGGCATGTTGCGCTAGTAGCTTAGGCGGCGGGAGTTCTTGAGGTGGGAATGTGATATACGCTTTGGCCTTGAAGGAGCCAACACTCTGACTGAGAAGGAGAAGAAGAGTCTACGATGGATAGAGGGATGCGGTCAAGGTATCTACCTCTTTGCGGTGCGGGCGGTGTTGGACTCAAATGCCCGAGTTGCGTCGCTTCTGTTCCGCTCGGCAGCGTTCAGCCACGGAAACACACAAAGGGGGGGCGAGGCGGGCTTGGAGGGAGGGAAGCCCCGCGCGCGGTGTCATCAGGCTGAGGCCACTGCCGCCTGCACATCCAGACCACGCGTCCCCCCCAGAGTGGAGCAGCACACTCGGCCTCGACGGGGAGCGACGACCAGGCAGACGAAGCCTTGGTAGCCTACATGCACTCAAGCATCTCACCACACCTCACCTCCTCCTCACACAATGTCCAGCTCTGCTCCTTCAACAAGTACAGCTCCACCTCCCAACGGAGGCGCATCCTCCTCTTCCGGGGCAGCAGCAGCAGCGCCAGAGCGTCCTGCCTCGCCAGAGATTCCAGAAGACATCCTCAATGCCTCCATCGACGAGATTCACACCCGCACAAGACTCCTAGACAATGACGTCAAGGTGATGAAGTCGGAACATATGAGGCTCATACATGAACAGACGGCAATGAAGCAAAAGGTGGCAGAGAATGCAGACAAGATTAGACAGAATAAGATCCTGCCCTATCTCGTGGGCAATGTAGTAGAGGTGAGTGGCAGCAGCCCATGGTGCTAAAACCAACAGCTTGCTTAGGGCCATACCTCACCGCACGGGCTCACCTCCACTCACATTCTCTTACCTCTTCGTAGATCCTCGATATAGACCCAGACGTCGACGAAGACGCCGATGAGCCCACCTCTGCCGTCTCTGTACCCCCCACAGTGGGCAAGCGACCCAAGTGCGCCGTAATCAAGACTTCCACCCGCCAGACCATCTTCCTCCCCATCATCGGCCTCGTCGAGTCTGACGCTCTCAGACCTGGAGACCTCATCGGTGTGAACAAGGATTCGTACCTCATCCTGGATAAGCTACCTGCAGAGTACGACTCAAGGGTAAAGGCAATGGAGGTAGATGAGAGGCCTACAGAGACGTATAGTGATATCGGTGGATTGGACAAGCAAGTAGAGGAGTTGGTGGAAGCCATCGTGCTGCCCATGCAACAGGAGGAGAGGTTCAAGAACTTGGGCATCAGGCCACCGAAGGGAGCTCTCATGTACGGCCCACCGGGTACAGGAAAGACGCTGCTAGCCCGAGCGTGCGCAGCGCAGACAAATGCCTGCTACCTCAAGCTAGCCGGTCCCTCGCTGGTGCAAATGTTCATCGGTGACGGTGCAAAGTTAGTACGTGACGCCTTTGAATTGGCAAAGGAAAAGGCACCCGCCATCATCTTCATTGATGAAATCGACGCCATCGGTACCAAGCGTTTCGACTCGGACAAGTCGGGAGATCGCGAGGTTCAACGTACCATGCTTGAGCTGTTGAACCAACTGGACGGATTCTCTTCAGACGCTAGGATCAAGGTCATTGCCGCCACCAATCGTATCGACATCCTCGACCCCGCCCTGTTGCGCTCTGGTCGTCTAGATCGAAAAATCGAATTCCCCCTTCCTACAGAGCAAGCCCGCGCGAGGATCATGGAGATCCACTCTAGGAAAATGGCAGTAGGACCCAATGTCAACTTTGAGGAACTGGCAGGGTCCACCGATGAAATGAATGGAGCACAACTAAAGGCAGTTTGTGTCGAGGCGGGAATGCTGGCACTCAGAGAGGGAGCGACGGTGCTTGATCATGAGCATTACATGGGAGGCATATTGGAGGTACAGGCAAAGAAGAAGAATGAGCTATTCTACTTTGGATAGATGGGCCGGGAGAGGGCAGAGGGGTGTGGGCGGAGAGGAGGAAAAAGACGCACAGACGACAGAGGGCAGAGGAGTACAACAGGGAAAGCCATCTGTCTCGTCTCGTCTCGCCTTGTCTTTCCTCGTACTGCAATCAGAAACAGTCACAGATCCCTCGCTCGATCTGGTTCCTCCCACAGAGGAGGAGAAAAGTATGGTATGCTATTGAACAAGTCAAGTCAAGTCAAGTCAAGTCAAGTCAAGTCAGGAAATGAGGCGCGGCGGAAAAAGGAAGAGTTGACAAGAGAAGAGGAGGTGAAGGTGAAGTTGGGGAAGGAGAAGGAGGAAGAGGATGAGTAGAGGCAAGTGGGAAGTGGGAAGTGGGAAGTGGGAAGTGGGAAGTGGGAAGAGGGAAGAGGAGAGAAAAAGGTCCATAATAGCGGCGAGCCCTACTCTGCCCTGCTTCGCTTCGCTTCGCCCTGCTTCGCTTCCTGCGTACGTGCGTGCGTGCATCAAGCAAGCCTGCTCCCCCATCCCTCCCTCCTTGCCTCCTACCCTCCCTTCCTACCTCTTTCCATTCCCCACTCTAATGCTTCTTACTAGTCTCCCTCGCCGCCTTGATCAAAGGTGCCAATGTCCTCAAATCGG
Source organism: Microstroma glucosiphilum (assembly GCF_003144135.1). Taxonomy (NCBI): domain Eukaryota; kingdom Fungi; phylum Basidiomycota; class Exobasidiomycetes; order Microstromatales; family Microstromataceae; genus Microstroma; species Microstroma glucosiphilum. Next base: position 859,143 of record NW_020289916.1, read on the forward strand.
AACACTTGGCCAAGAAGGGATGTCTCAACATTCCCTGAGCGTCCGGTCTCTTTTCAGCGTCTACCTCTAAGCAACACTTGAGGAAATCCAAAAAGAGGGGACTTAATTGATCTGGATTGTTGATCTTGGGAGTTCCGTGAGTGGCGATTAGATAGAGGGCACGGAGGGGGTTTTCGTTTAGATAAGGGGGCTCGCCTTCGATCATTTCTATTGCAGAGGCGGAGCGAGAGGACGTGGTAGAGGAGAGGGAGAGAGATGATGGTCAGCTATCAGTCCGCAGACGGGCTAGTGGAGTGGTCCCGTGCGTGACGAGGCTGAACTTACCGATGCACATGATGCCCAATGACCAGATGTCCACTTTCGGACCATACTCCTTGCGGGTCACCACTTCGGGCGCCATCCAGTATGGTGTGCCCACCATGGTCGTCCTCTTTGCATGTGACTCGCCAATTTGCGCACAGAATCCAAAGTCGGCTGTCGAATGAAGGGGATGTGTAAGAGGCAAAAGGCTCGGTCAGTCCCTGAGCTTACACCCTGGTGAAGTCTGCCTACACTTACTGAGCTTGATCTCGCCCTCCATACTGAGCAGGATGTTGTCACTCTTGATGTCCCTATGGATGACAGCATGCTCGTGTAGATGCTTCAATCCCTCTAACACCTCCCTACAGACAGCAGCGATCTGTCCCTCGGTCATGATATTGCACGTGACCACATCCGTCAATGAACCTCCCTCCATGTACTCCATTACCACCCAAAGATCGCCCTTGAAGAGGAAGGAGTCGATATAGTTGACAATGTTCCGCTGCTTTGACTCCTTCATAACCAAAATCTCATTGATGATCAGGTCCTTCTTGGGCTGCTGCTCTAGATTCATCTGCTTGATGGCTACGCAGAGATTGGTACCGACCTGGTACGCCGAATAAACGCCTCCAGATGCTCCTTGGCCGATCTTGACCAGCGAGCGGTAGAGCTTCGTGGGATCCGCATCAGTACAGATGGCTTGCAGACGAGCGACGACTTCTGCATCCTTGAGCCCAGTCTTCTTCGTTTCTCTCCTGCGAGGGGTAGGTCCCGGACCCGTAGGTACAACTGCTGCTACTGGTTTTGCACCCTTGCTTGATCCAGCAGCTGCCACTGCTGCAGCCACCCCTACAGCCGAAGGAGCTCCCGCTGTAGAGATCGAGCCGCTAGCTGTAAGGGGCGGAGGGGCCTGTGCAGGACGAAGGCTACCAGAGCCAGAGGAACTTTTGCCGCTTGAGACCGACGACTTCTGCGACCCTCGCCGCATTAGCTTCTCTGCTGGATTGGATGTAGGCGGCAGAGGCTTGTCCCGAGGAGGAGGAGGAGCATGGCGCTGTGGTGCAATCTGCTCCGACAGCCGCCGCATGGGCCCACTGCCTGAACCTGGAGGCGGTGGTGCAGCTCGCTGAAAGGTCCATATAGGGATCCATGGCAATAGTCAGCGACTGGTCTGTAGTCTTTGCTTAAGGCCCAATTTGCAAGTACTCACCGGCTTTTCGTAGACGTGACTAGGAGGCAATGTACCCGACATACCTGGTGAGCTGATTACCGTACTTGTATCCACTTGGGAGCCCTTGGCGTCCTCGAATTTCTTCCACACAGCATCGCTGTCACCAGTGTGAGTAGTCGCATCCTGGTAGAAAGCGACGATGTCAATGACAGCTTGGGGATTGGCTGCCTGGTCCTGCTTCGAGATGCCTGACTCCTGCAGAAGTTGCTGCCACTCCTTCGGCAGACCTGTGAACTCTCCGGTGTCAGAATTGAACCCTACGTGTGTGAGGTGGACCGGATCGTAGGGCGTAGAGATTTCCATCTTTCTTGGCTGCGAAAAGACGTCTGTGAATACGAAGGTATAAAGTCATCTGAGTCAGTTCACAGGCGCTTCTCGATCCCCCTTCTTTCGACTACCTACCGCTCATGCTATTGACGAATCCACCCAATACGCTCTTGAGGGTATTCCTGCCATTCGGCCCGTCTGCTTTACCTCTTGAGATGCTCGATGGGGCTTGAGAGGCCGATGGGCTTGTCGCCCCACTTGCTCCCGCTTCATTGCTGCTGCTGTTGCTCGAAGACGGCGATGTAAGGGACAGACTATGCATGCCTCCCGGCAAGCCTGACCCTACCTGCTGCTGCTGTTGGTAACCTCGCTGGCTGAGGCTACTCAGAGACGAGAATGCTTCCGAGTCTGCCGTTTGAGAACGCTCGGGTCGTTGAGGATATGCGGTCCCTGCAGGAGGGCCCGATGCAGGGGCGGACGAGTTGCCAGTCTGAGGGTAGGGGAGGCCAGGAGACTGAGGGGGCAAGCCCGACCTGCTGGACGACTGAGAAGCAGATGGAGTTGGAGTCACCGATGCGTAGTTACGGTAGGATCCGGCAATGTAGGAAGAACGTTGTGGTGCTGCTGTCCTGGTGGTAGGAATGCCAGGGGGAGAGCCTGGCGGGTTGCCTGCAAAGCCATTGGCGGAGCTGCTGGAAGCGCCTGCACTACGAGCTGCTACTGGAGGCGCAGGTGCACTCCTTTGCGGGACAAGATTGATGCCCTCTGCGAGTACGACTCCGTGCAGGAGTGATGGTCCTGCGCTGCCACTGGCGCCATAGCCCTCGCTCTCCTCTGGGCCTTCTTGTGTAATGCTAGAGTTGAGTATGGGCGAGTAGAGCTGTAGCAACTGATCTGCCGAATCGCTGGCGGTGAGCTCGGCAGAAGTGGGCGTCTTGGGAGGCAGAATCTTGGCTCCCTTGTACTCGTGAGGATGGGCAATGACGCTGTTTCGGAATGGTCTGCGGAGGGACGAGGTGGGCGAAGCTGCTGCTGTGGGGGAAGAAGCATCGGGAGAAGGTGAGCGAGGCCCCTTTGAGGAGCCCGCACTGCTGGTGTTGCGCGATGGCATGGATGGCGGCTCGTTGGCCCCTGTTCCACCAGAAGGTGAAGGAGGTGGGGGTATACTAAGAGGTAAGGGCGTGGTATGGGGTGGATGGCAAGGCAATGTGAGGATGGAAGGGTGGACAGAGGGCGGAAATGGAGTCGAGTGGGCGGGGGAAGCCATGGCAGCTGCAGCGGGACTGCAATTCAGACACGACGTTCATCCGGAGAACAAAACAAGGCCGCCCTGCCAGAGTCAAATAGCCAAACACACACATTCTCCCCGGCCACTTTGCACAGGGCGACGTTCCCACAGTCAGATGCGACACCAGACCAGACGAGATATGAGAGATACAAAAATCACAGCCCTTGCCGCATTGATCCCCCGGCCCTTGAGTGGTGGTGTGTGTTTGGTGTGATCTGGGTGTGGGGCGCGACGCCTGCCTGGCATGGGCCGCCATGGCGCCTCGCTCTGCCCTGAGACCAGCGTTGGCTGCTTGAACCTGGCCGCGGGCCGCCTTCCCAAGAGGGTCTGAGTCTATGATTGGAGTACGAGCCTCTACCAAATCCTTGTTGCTGGCTCTCGATGCTACCCTGAACTGTGTCTACTTGAGAGTCTGGCTTGGCGGTGGGATCGACCTGGCTAGACAGACGACTGTTTGACAGTGGCACGCACGCGCAAAGGCACATTTGGCCGGGCGGGTGTGGAGAGCAACACTCACTTTTCTCCGTCAGTGGCCTTCTTCTAGACTTCTTCTCTTCCCTCGGCATCTCCACCTTCCCACCATACATACCAACCCCCTCACACCCACGACTGGAAACGCCATGGCAGACGGCGCCGATCAGTTGTCAACCCTCCTGTCCCAGACGCTGGCATCGGACCCAGCAGTGCGGGCAGCAGCAGAACAACACCTCGTGGCCCTCTCCACTTCCTCGCCCTCACACGTACCCTCACTCTTGCAACTGATAGCAGCCTCAGAGTCCCCTAGCAACATCCGGCTCGCCTCGTCCATTCATTTGAAGAACATCATCAGGACACGGTGGGACAATGAAGAGGCCCAAGAGGCTGAGCTGCCTCCCATCGACGAGACTAGCAAGGCTACCTTGCGTCAAAACCTTCTACCCCTCCTCCTCTCCCTCTCGGCGCTCAACAGCCCCGCGCCCCTCCCACTGCGTCTTCAGCTCAATACAGCCCTCTCTCTCGTAGCCTCTCACGACTTCCCCAGGACGTGGACTGGACTGTTAGATGACATTGTAGTCAAGCTCTCTGAGCCCAACCCAGACTTGGGAGTCGTGCAGGCATGTCTGTCCACACTTCATGAGGTCACAAAGGCATGGAGGGGCCAATTCAGAAGTGACAAGCTTTATGAGGAGATCAACTACGTCCTCGGAAAGTTTGCACCGGTGTGGTGGGAGAGCATCAAGGTGTGTGCCCACCCGCATTTCGCACAAGTGACGAAGGAAGAAGTCGATTCTCACCCGCTCTCCTCCCTGCCATGACTTTCCCCTCACAGGCGACTAATCAAGCACTGCTATCACCGGCTACTCCAGCTACACAGATGAAGCCGCTACTGAACATTCTGCATCTCGAGCTACTTCTCTTTTACGACCTCTCTTGTCAAGACCTCCCGCCGCTCTTTGAGGACAATCTCGCCGAGGTCTCCTCTCTTCTGCTCCACTGGCTCTCATACTCTCCCGACTCGTCTCGCCTGCCTCAAGACGAGGATGAAGAGAAGCCGGACGAGTTGACCAACGTCAAGGCAGCCGTTTGCGAAGTCAGCGAGCTTTACGCACAAAGATACCTCGACGCTTGGGAGCCTCAAGTTGCCGGGTTTGTTCAGGCGGTGTGGGAGATGCTTGGCAAGCTCGAGGGAAAAGCAGGCGGAAAGTACGATGCCCTTCTCTCAAGGGCTTTGAGCTTCCTGAGCGTCATTGTACGCCAGCCCTCTCTGCGTCACCTTTTCGCACAAGGTGAAGGTGGAGGCAGCGTCATGGAATCACTCGTGCAGAGAGTCATTCTTCCGAACGTTGGCATGAAGGAAAGTGAGGAGGAAATGTTCGAAGACGAGCCCTTGGCTTGGGTCAAACGCGAAGTCGAAGGCAGTACAGAGACAGATACGCCTCGTCTTTCCTCTCTGGCTTTCCTGCGGTCACTTCTCGAGCACTTCACACAAGACATCACCAGGATCATCTCGTCCTATATTCAGACATATCTCCAAGAGTACGCTGCCAATCCTTCGCAAGAGTGGCGGAAGAAGGACGCCGCCATCTGGCTGATGACTGGAGTAGCTGCAAGAGGTGGGACTGGTCGACATGGAGTTTCCGAGGCTTCGACAAATAACCTGGTCAATGTCGTCGAATTCTTCTCGAACCACATCTACTCTGATCTGGAGGCAGCTGAGTCCAGCGGAACAGTGCATCCGATCTTGAAGGTCGACGCCATTCGCTACCTGCACACTTTCCGCAACCAGCTCACCAAGGAGCAATTGTTGAGTGTTCTCCCCTTGCTGGTGCAGCATCTACAGAGCAGCAACGTCGGTATCGCAACGTATGCCTCCATTGCAATCGAGAGGATGCTGATCATCAGGAGCGGAGAGGGAAACAAGGCCATCTTCACACCGCAAGATGTGCAGCCATTTGCGGAACAGACGCTGTTGGCGCTCTTTGCCAAGATCGAGGCTGGAGGTACACCCGAAAAGGTGGCAGAGAACGACTTCTTCATCAAGTGTGTCATGCGAGTCCTGACCACCGGCAGGGAACAGTTGGCTCCGGGCTATCTCACCATCCTACAACACCTCGGCCAGATCTTGACGACGATTGCAAAGAACCCTTCGAATCCTCGCTTCTCGCAGTTCGCCTTCGAGTCCCTGGCCGCCCTCATTCGCTTTACCACCAGCGCTGAGCCCTCAAGCTTCGACCAGTTTGAGCAGACGCTCTTCCCACCTTTTACCGAGATCCTGCAAGGCGATGTTGCCGAATTCGTGCCATATGTCTTCCAGCTGCTGTCGCAACTCCTTGAGCTGCGACCGGCGGGTCAGCTGCCAGCTTCCTACCAATCTCTACTGCCCTCGCTGCTAACGCCCACCCTGTGGCAGTCCCGCGGCAATGTCCCGGCCTTGGTCAGACTTCTGCAAGCCTACCTGACAAAAGCTGCTTCGACGATGGTTTCCAACAATCAGATCCCTGCTGTCCTGGGTATCTACCAGCAGCTCATCGCCAGTCGGATCAATGACGAGTTCGGCTTCGAGCTGATGCAGACCGTCTTTGAGAATGTCGACGAAGCGGCTCTCCAACCCTACCGCCAGGCGATTATGACTCTCATGCTCACTCGTCTTCAGACTTCGCGCACAGAAAAGTTCACAAAGGGCTTCGTCGCATTCGTCGCCTCTCTAGCCACGATCCAAAAGGCAGGCGATGCCTATCCTGGCGCAGTAGTAGACGCATTCGAAAGTGTTCAACCAGGTCTCTTCACTCAGATCATGCAGGGCGTCATCCTCCCCGAGCTCAGCAAGACGCCCGCTCGCAGGCGTCCACTGATCATCGTCGGCTTTGGCCGCCTGCTGACAGAGAGCGGTCCCCGCCTCCTCGAAGGAGCCAATGCAGCCGCCGTCTTCCCCGGTACACTCGCCGCACTGGTCAATCTCTCTACGGATACGTCCATTGCACACAAGTCCATCGAGGCGCAACAGGCAGAGGAAGACGAACTCTTCCTGGAAGACTGGGAAGAACAAAACACCTTCCAGGCTGGTTTCTCTAAATTGGCCGCTTCTGCTTCTGCGCCTGGATCTGGCTCCTCGTCAGGAAGAGGAGATCCAGTCAAGACCATTGCGGGTGCTCAACCTTTACCTGATTGGCTAGCCTCACGTGTAGCAGATTGTTCGCAGCGCTTTCCAGGCAAAGTAGGTCCGTTGCTTGCTGCACTTGAACCTGCGGCGGGACAGAAGTTACAGCAGATGATGGCTCTGAAGGGATTGCAGGTTGCTTAGGTGAGAAAGTGAGAGATGATTGTGGGTGGAAGGGTGTAGAGTAGAAGGGAAGAGGGAGAAGGGAATGAAGGAGGGAGAGAGGAGAGACGTATGCCAGGGGAGGCTATCAGGCTTCCTAAACCGGAGACACGGTAGGAGAGGCGGTCAAAGCTGCTCCTCACACCACGACCCCGCAGTACTATCCTTTCACCCGCCAACGCTCTCGCCAAAATCGTACGTCTTGCATCGCACCGCATCGCACCCTATCGCACCCTATCGCATCGTGGACCCCATCTCCTAGTCGACCGAGGTGCAACGCGTGACAGGCCGACACTAGAATCTGATGGATTACAGAGAGAGGAGAAGGGAGAGAAGAGAAGGGAGAGGAGACAAGGGAGAAGGGAACTTCTGACACGAAATGAGCGAAACATACTAGGTTTGGTCCGCCCAGCTTCTCCTCACTCCTCCTCCTCTCCTCTTCCTCCCTCACTCGTCTGGTGGTGCGCCTCACTCGTCTCAGCCAAGTCATCTTTCTACTCATCTACAGACTCCTTCCTCCTCACTAAACCCTTTTAGCGCTTCCCCCGCCCAAATCTCCCTACCTGTCTCCCTGTCTCGCCTCTGCCTCGCCTCGCCTCAGCTCCGTCTCTCTCTCTCTCTCTCCTCAGAAGTTCATATTCTGTTCATACCTCCTAAACGTAAATCCAACAAATGCCAAATCCTTTGCCCCCACACCCGTTTCCGCTCCAGGAGGCACCTCGGGTACATCCTGATAGTCCTCTGTAGGAAAGTAAGAAGTATCGGTGATGCTCTTGAGGTGAGGGATAAAGGGAGCGTCGATTGCTCGGATGGTGGACCAGTCGACGCCGGCGAAGAAGGGGTGCTCCTTGATCTCCGTGGCGCCGTTTCGACCTAGGCGGGTTTCGGAAGAGGTGAGGAACCTGCGTGGAGGAAGACAAGGGAATGGAGAACGTGAGCACTACAAAGCAAGAGAGAGGCGCAGTAAATCGCCCTGCCCACGGGGCCGCTGCTCACCTTCGAATCATGTCCTCTGCCTCCGGGCTCAAGTGGATATCATCGGGGAACTGCAGTGTTTCTCTCCACGCCAGAATCTTCTTGTAGGTATCGTGGGCATTCTCCGAACAGAAGGGTGGGTAACCGCAGAGACATTCGAACATGATGGCTCCTAGTGACCACCAGTCGCACTCGTGACCATAGCCTTGCTGGATGAAAATTTCTGGCGCGATGTAGTCTGGTGTGCCGACTGTAGAGTAGGCCTGGTGGCAGGGTTTGGGTGGTAGGTTAAATCAGAAGTTAGTAAGCGCTTCGCGGATAATTGCTACTAATACGCTCCCATTGACTTACCAGCTTTCTTCTGTTGGCCTTCCAAGTCGCAATTGCATCCTTGCTACTCAAAGTCAAATTGATAGAGTTGACCGCCACCGAATTTCTCCCCGCCTGCTGAGGGTTTTGACCTCCTGTAGTAGCACCCTCGAACAATCTCCTATAGTACGACGAGTCATGCTGCTTCTGGAATCCCGTCGAGAGACCGAAATCACTCATCTTGATGTGGCCCTTGGCGTCGATGAGGATATTATCGGGCTTGATGTCTCGATGGATGAAGCCCAGCTTGTGGATACCTTCCAGGGCAAGAACGCACTCTGCGATGTAGAATCTCGTTACGTCTTCTGAGAATGTATCGTACTTGATGAGCATCGTCATGAGATCTCCTCCCGGTAAGAATTCCATCAAGAGGTATAGGTATGCCGAATCCTGGAAGGAGTAGAAGAGTTGTACCACCCATGGAGAATTTGACTCGGCCAGGACGTCTCTCTCGGCTCGAACGTGAGCCAATTGGTCCTTTTTGAACATCTCGCTCTTCCGCAGAGTCTTCATGGCATAGATTTTGCCGGTGTCCACCTTCTGCACTAGTCTCACTTCACCGAACGCTCCCTTTCCAATGACCTTGACAGTCCTGAAGTCATCCAGGCCCAGCCTTGTCCTTCTCAACCTCAAGAACCCAGACTCTCGTCGACCAAGCGCGCCCAATTGTCTCGCCTTTCGATCGTCCGACGTCGATGCGTCGGCTGCCAGCCTCTTCTCCACCTCGACTCTCCTAGTACTTCTCTCAATTGCTTGCTCCACCGCAACCTTGTAAAAGTGCTCCAATTTGAGCTTGGCTCCCATGGCGGCATCGAGAGTATTCTTGCTCATGCCCTGAGTTGACCTCTCAAAATATACGTAGTCTGCGCCCTTCTCTGCCAAGGACGCACCTCCACCGAGCGTCGGCGAAGACCCACCAGAGCCTTGCCCTGGTCCAGGGCTCTGTCCCCTCTGCATGCCTCCTGGCGATGGGCTGCGATTGCCTGGGCTGCCACCTGCAGGACTGGTACCACGATAGCCTGTCGGAGCATGTAGGTTGTGAGGCGGCTGTTGATGTTGCTGCTGCTGCATCTGCTGACCCTGACCTTGCTGCATCTGGCCGTACTGCTGTTGCATTAGGAGTTGCTGCTGGTGTTGTTGGAGCTGCTGAGCTTGTTGCATTGCGGGGTGTTGAAGCTGGCTGGGTGGACCCTGTGCTTGCGCTGCTATTGCTGCTGCTTGGATCTGAGCTTGTAGGTTGGCTTGATGAGCCGCGTACGGATTGCCCTGGGTGTATGCTGATGGGGTGAGATCAGAAACAGATTCCATAGCGACGAGGGTGGCCGGTGACGAGGTGGTGGAGGTGAAGGAGAAGGGAAGAGGGCAGGGAGAAAGGGTAAGCCTCCAAGTGTTGCAGGTGATGCTCTAAGACATTGAACAATGGCGGGGGAGCTGCGCCCTTGTGTTGGTGATGCCCAGGCTGCGTCATATCGTGCCGCTGTGGGCACCTCCCTTGCTTGACGCACGAACCCCCCTTCTGGCCCATCGGACCAAAGTGGCCTCGCTCGTCTCTTCTCTCGGAGTACAGGCTCTCCGAAAGGCAGAGACCGGCAGGAGTGGGAGATGCTTGGAAGATGAAGGGTAGCCCGGCCCCACGACCCTGACACTCACCCTGATTGCCTGCGAAGCCTCCCTGGTTAGCATAGCCATAGTTGGACATCCCACCACCTGCACCCATGTTCTGCTGCTGCTGCTGCTGTCCACCGAATCCAGCTTGTCCCGGTCCTCCTACCATCCCTGATGGGTGTCCGGCATACTGAGCTCCATAGGCTGCCGCTGTAGGTTGGTGGACCTGTGGCGCTCCGTGAGGCATTGCGTGAGGCGGGCGAGGAGATGTGCGCGGGTCGACGCCGTATCCCCGTGCATTATTGTTGTATGCCATGTTGTCTGGCCCGGCGTGGCAGAGGAAGTGAGGTTGTCTGGGGACTCTGGTCAGACTCTGGCCTCACCGGACGAAGTGGTTCAGGAGAAGCGATGCGGAGGAAAAGGAGGAGTGAGCGGGTGTTGGTCTAAGCGGCGGTTCGCGTGGACGAGTGTGCGGGGCGGAAGAGGAAGAGGGCGGGTGTGAGAACAAGGAGGAGAGAGTGCCTGCTGCCTAAGCGTGGTCGGTCTCCAGAGATGGAAAGCTGACTAGATGTGTCCCCTGTGGTGACGATGGTAACGATACTGGTGATGGTGAGCTTATGCTGGCGGTGCCGTGTCTGCCTGTGCCTTGGTAGCGAAGACGCCGCCGCGCTCCGCGTCGCCCATCTGGCGGGAGCAGCCACTCACACACACAAGCAAGCAAGGGGCCAGCCATGAGGTGGCGCGGAGTTCCAACCACGAGTGCGGGTGCAACCCCCCCACTTCCGCCATGCGCCTGACTTTGCCCGCTCAGCCTCCGCACCGCCAACTTACGCCCGAAAGATTGACCATCATCCTCCGCGATCCTGCTGCTAGCCTCCTCATCCTTGCCACGCAAACAGCATCCATCTCCTAGGTACTCTTCACACGCTCACAAGTCATCGTATCCAGTAGCGTATCACCATGGCGCGAGGCAGCGTCCTCTTCGAACGCCACTCAGAGGACGATGGCGCAGATCGGACCGGGCAGGGGCACGACGAAGTGTCCATCCCTCTGCTCCAGCAGCAGGATGCCTCTTCCTCATCCGCCCCTTCGTCTTCTCGTCGTCAGCCGCCTAGAGACTCTCGCTTTGCCATATCAGAAGACGATGTAGAGGCTCCGTCCGACGAGGAAGATGACGACCAAGTCGCAGGCTCAGGTCCCGGAGGATATGGTCCCCGCGGAGATGCAGCTACCTCGCAACATACAAAGTATCCTCCTACCTCTCCCTCTTCCCTCCCACCATCCTATCGCGAGGCCATCTACGTGAAAGACCCCTGGTATCGCTCCGAAGTGGCTCTGTCCTTACAGCACTATGGCCGGATATGCTTTGGCAGTCTAGGTGCTCTGATCAGACAGTACTGGCCCACTTCGAGATTTGCTCAGGCAGGATTCTTCATCGTTGGTCTCTGGATCATCGTCATCGTCAGCGGACCTACATGGGACAAGAGTGCTCGAGGATGGAGCAAGAATGTAGATGAGGTGAGCTCCGATAGAGAGATGATTTGAATAAGCTCAGCAGCAGGCACTGACCGCCATCTTCACCTCTTCAGTTCCTTGCATTGATCCCTCCCTCGCCGATCTCAGGAGATGGCCACTACGTTCAACTAGCAGATTGGTCATCTGCCAACTGCCAAAAGTACGGTATCGCAGCCTACTGCTCGCGCAAGATGTCATACAACCTAGAGATCCCGCACGATCCCCGATCCCTCTTCTCATCGGATAAGATCTTCGTATACATTGACCCCCCACGGTCTGCTCATCTCTCGGACGGTAGAGGCAGCGCGCCGGCTACGGTTCAGGTCAAGATGGATGGAGAGCTTGAGGGCCAGGCAAAGGTCGATATTGAAGCATTCTACGAGTATGAGCTGGAGCCCCTGCTGGCCAGAGCTCATGTGGGCCTGATGAAGGCAGGTCTCAACGATCAGGGAGTCGGAATATATGTGAGTTGTCGGAAGAAAGGGAGCGTACTCTTCTTGATGGCATACTCACCTTCCATTGATGGTTGCACACAGACATGGCCACTCCCGCCCAATCTCGTCAACGTGCCGAAAGCCCTGTACCCCTACCCGCTCCTGTCCTTCAAGGTAACAGTCCACGTACCACCCTCAGTCCTCATTCCCAACCTCCGGATAGAAGGCAGCGACATTGACATTGCAGTTTTCACCGATCTGCCCAAGCCAGACGCGGCGAGTGGGCGGCATCTGGACGCTCGCAGCCTTCCCGGAACTCCTGAATCCACCAGTAGCAACAGCAGAAGGCGCCACGTCGGCAGGTCCGTCGCGAGCGACGGCCCCTCGCCGCGAGGGCGTCTGGGCTATGCGCTTGCCCGTCGTCAAGCCTCAGCAAAGGACGACCCTGCCAATCCGCATCCCCTCTTTGGCAGCCTCATCGCCGTAACGAGGCACGGCTCCCTCTCCCTTGGCGGGTCCATACGCGCAACTGGTCGTCTCTGGGCCGAGAACTCAAACGGACCAGTCGAGGTGAAACAGGACACACATCTCCGGGCGCACGAAATCCATCTCGAAGCTGGACGAGGAGAATTGACAATCGAGAAGGGATCCCTGCTGGAGTCGAAGAACGAAGTGCTCGTCTTGGCCCACCACGGAAACATTTCGATCTCAGAGGGAGTGAAGATCTACGGCACTAGGCTGGACGCAGAGGCCGATGACGGGAGACTCGCGAGCCCACAGGGGACCTGGTACTCGAACCACACGATGATCCTCAAAGGCTCCAAGGGCGTCGAAGCTGCCGTTGGTGTCAACACGCCTTGGCGCTCGCAGCTGGGGCATGGGACCGAGCAGCGTCCGTACGTCTCTGTAGACGCTTTCAGTGAGCAGGGCGACCTGAATGTGAGGTTTGCAGAGCACGTGGAGAAGATCCCCCTCCGCGTAAATGCCAAGGCGCCCGAGGGACAGCTCAGTCTGGCTCTGGACAAAGAGTACGTAGGCTCCTACCACCTGCTCGGCGGTGCTGGTTCCAAGATCACTTCGGCTCCTGCTGCAGAGGATAAAGCCAAGGCTCGCACAAGAGTATTCTCCTTTGCGGACGGGAGCAAGAGTGCGGTCGAGTATGACGCAAAGGGCGAGGTGTGGTGGAGGAACACCTCGAGTGGGGCTGGCCAGGAGCCGCCCTTGAAGGGAACAGAATTGTGGGGCTCGGTGGAGGCAGTGGCTAAAGGAGCGGGCAAGCTGAGCTTCGAGGCGTGAGGAAGCCACGAGGTGATAGGTGGTACGGACACTCTTGATGCGCTTCATTTCCTACGATCTTTTACATATAAACACACTCTCGACCCCCGTTCCTCTATTTGTTTGTACCTTCTCATCAGACCCTGGGTAGCACAGAGGTCCCTTTTCATATCACACAGTACGTACCCTGATTTCCGACTGTTTGTCTTCAACGATGATTCGGATCCGCACTCCTAGCCTAGCCATCACTTGCCACACGAGCGCCTGAGCAAGCTGCAATGTGAAAATCGAGGCAGGCGCTGGCTGGCTGACTGACTGACTGGCATTCCTCGGTGCCTTGGATTCACAGCCACAGCTAAGCCCTTCGGCGACTTCTTGAGCCAGCCGAGAGAAGAGTTTGCCAGCCCTGGCCCCCCTGCGCCCTTGACCCCCCACGCGCTGTCAGGTCAGGTCAGGGGCCGATCGTCGGGCCAAGCTTTCTCAGTGAGGTCAAGCAGTAGAGCAGAGGCAGACCCGCGCGCCATGCCGAGATCAACACCGGGCGCGGCGTCTGAGGAACGGGGAATCAACACGAAGAAGTGCAGCACGGAGAAGAGACGCAGGCAGGAGAAAAACAGGGGAAAAAACGCAAGAAAACCGTCAAGAAGCACAGGCAGAAGAGGCGAGGGCGAGACGAGGTCAAGAAGAGGGTTCAGGGTCCTCCAGGCGGTGGAATGGAGGAAGAGGTGCCGACGGGAGATGCTCTCCAAAGCCCTCCTCCTTGGAGGTGGCGTTGCGTTGCGTTTGCAGAGTCAACCAGGGTTCGAGCCGATTCACCTCGATGGACCCACCTCCACGCCGGCCCGCCGCCGAGGGAACTGCGTCAAGGGGCATGCAGCAGACAGGAGACGAGGGAGGAAGAGGAAGCGGACGAGAAGGACGAGGAGCAAGCGGGATGATGCAGGTTGACAGTCAGCACAGGCACGGCATGTCAAGCCCCGGCGGCGGAGGGAGGAGCAAAAGAGGCACGAGCAGCAATTGGCTCTGCTGTCCCTCCCCCGCTCCCAGAGGAAGTTGAAGGATCTGCACTGCCAACTTGGCCCAAACAACAGAGCGAGGAATGGCCGGTGGGCAAGCAAGGGGAGGGGAGCCGATTCAAATTGCACTCCTCCGGCCAAACCTCTCTCCTCTTTTCCCTCCTTTACCATCATCACTCTTTGCATCTCACTCGACTTTCCTCGTCTGACCAACTCACCTTCTCTTGACAAACCCAAGCCCGTCGGCCTAGCACATCAACCCTTTCACATCGAAAGCAAATCTTTTCTCTCACACTTCACATCACCCTTTCTCACTCAAAATGAAGACCTTCTCTGCCATCTCCGGCCTCGCCGCCGTCGGTATCGCTGCCATCACTTACGTCAGGGCTCAGGCCACTGTGCAGTCTCCTGCTAACCTCATCGAGTGCCAGGTGAGTAACGAGAGACTGCGTTGTTCGGCGTCTTCTGACCCGCTGGCTGGACCTTGGACACGGCACCTCAATGCTGACGCCGTATTTGCCTTGATCTCCTTCTGTCCAGCCCGCTGCCATCACCTGGTCTGGTGCCTCTGGTTCCGTGTACCTCTCTGTCGTCCTCGTGAGTCTCACACATGGCCTGCTCTGTGCCTCTCTTCTGACCTGATACTGATTGCTCGCTTTGCTCCTGTTCTTGAACACTTTCCAGGGTGACGATGTCTCCAGCGCTGCCTACGTCTCCTTCCCCACCCAGTCTGGCGCTTCGGGAAGCTACACCTGGTCGTGAGTGTTCAGGCATGTGGCTCGATTGACAAGCAAAGGCGCCTCGGCTTTTGGGTCGCTCCTTGATGTGCTTGGTGCCTTTGTTGCGTCCCGTCTAGCATCGACTGACTCCTGATCTCTCCACAATTCCCCTCGCGCCAATAGTAAGGTCAACGTGACTTCTGGCCAGACCGTCACTTTCATCGTGAACGTGAGTATCTCTTGCCACGCACCATGAGAAGAAAGGCTGTAGAGCAACCTCCCGGCAATCTGTGCATGAAATACCCTCTCTGACGCCGTCCCATTGCTTTCGTGCTCTTTACCACCCCACAGGACAGCACTGGTGCCCCCAACTACTCTTCTCAGGTCACCGTCAACGCCGGTTCCGACACCTCGTGCCTGAGCTCCTCAAGCAGCTCCGACTCCGACTCCTCTTCTACTTCTTCTGCTGCCGCCGCTGCCGGTACCTCCTCTGCCGCCAGTGGATCTTCGTCCAAGTCGGGCAGCAGCTCCACCTCTTCCGCTGCCGCTGCCGCCTCTTCCACCGCCGCCTCCAGCGGTGCTAGCAAGTCCTCCCTCAACGCTCTGGCCGTTGTCGGTGCTGCCTTTGCCGGAGCCGCTTTCCTCGCCTAAGCGCTCGTTCAGGAGCGCTTAAGTTGAGGTGCAGTCGTCCGCAAAGGAGGTGTCTGAGAGTAGCTCGAGAAGATCTTTACGATGCCCAAAGGACGGTGAGACTCGTAACGGAAAGCTGCGCTTTCCGACGACTCCCACTGCCGTTACGACCTACGTACGACACCCATAAGGATTCCAATCCCCTGCATCCCCTTTGGATCGCACTCCGCCTCTTCTACGACCTTGTCATGTCGCATGTCCCTTCAATTACGAAAACAGAGAATACAAGTCTTTTGTTTCGATTTCACAGCTCGGATGGTCTGCCCTGCAGTGCATTGGGCAAGCTTTCTAATCCGTCTCCTCACCACCGCCCCGGTCTCTTGCTCCTCTTCTTTTGTCTCGGCCGTGTTCCCCACATCGCTTCCGTTTCATATCATACATTCAGCTGTAGCGCCTCCGTACACTCTACAATGGGTGATGATCTCGCTTGCCTCTGACTGATGCGCTTGCGTGCTTGTGTTCGATGGAATGTGTTTCGGCCGATGTGACACAAGACTTGGGTGCTCGTCTCTTTCGGCCTGCTCGCCGTGTGTTCCGAGGCTGGGCCACGCCTGCCTTGGGCACACAGGCCGCCCGCCCGCTCGGCTCGGTTGGGCGAGCTCCACTTGGGGAAGATCGATTGACTGATTGCCCAACCCCCGGGCCCTACTTATCATCGACCGTCCTTCCACCTCTATCATCTGGTATCTATTCGATACAGCCATTCCTTCCACCTTTCAGACCACTTTCGCAACAATGGCAACCCCCATCGTCACGCCCGCAACGCTCCGTCTCCCATTTACGCCTCGCGCAGGGTACACTCCATCAGCTCCTG
Source organism: Microstroma glucosiphilum (assembly GCF_003144135.1). Taxonomy (NCBI): domain Eukaryota; kingdom Fungi; phylum Basidiomycota; class Exobasidiomycetes; order Microstromatales; family Microstromataceae; genus Microstroma; species Microstroma glucosiphilum. Next base: position 875,440 of record NW_020289916.1, read on the forward strand.
CTATCATCCTCCCCCCTTCTTCCCCACATGCAGCCGCCTCTGCTAATCCCGGTAAGCCCTTTCACATCTCCTATCACCATCTGCATACATTGATTCTGGACTTGCAGGATCAACTTGCTGGATTGGGTTTGCAGGTCGGGGACGCGGTCAGTAGCTCGTTGGGTAATGGAGTGGAGTTCGCAATCGCCTTTCTTGCTACTGGATGGCAGAGGTGAGTGCTGCAGGGAGAGGGGGAAAGGCAGACGTTAGCCTGGCCAGATGGTCTAACAGAAACGTCCACTGACTTTTGATCTGATCTCCTGCGCTCTCATAGGCTGATTGCAGCTCCCCTGAACCCGGCCTATACCCAAAGTGAAGTCGAATTTTACCTCGACGACACAAAGTCCAAGGTGCTCCTGGTTCCCTCTGGCTCCTTCTCTTCCACCTCTCTAAGCACTCCTCCCACCGTCTCTGCAGCCAAGAAGCTCAATATCCCCGCCTATGAGATCGTCTTTGATCCAACCGCTAGCGACGGCAAGGGTGCCATCTTCCTCAAGGATGCCAGTGGAAAGATCCTTCCCAAGGTCGGAGCGGAAAAGCGTGAACCGCAGGAACAGGACACGACGCTTGTATTGCATACTAGTGGTACGACAGGAAAGCCAAAGGGAGTGCCCTTGACGCATGCTAATCTGGTTGCGACGATGGAGAATATCATTAGGACGTATGATCTTACTGGAAGGGACAGGACCTTCCTGGTCATGCCATTGTGAGTTGAACAGACGGTGTCCGAAGAGATAAGGAGCTAGAAGCCTGACCGATCTTGTCATACATCTCATCTCATCTTTTCCCCCTTACCAGATTCCACGTCCACGGCATGCAAGCCGCCTTCCTCTCTACGCTCCTCTCTGGAGGCGCCGCGGTGATCCCACCCAAGTTCTCCGCCTCAACATTCTGGTCCGAGCTGACCCTCACGCGCTGTACCTGGTACACTGCCGTGCCCACCATCCACTCTATGCTTCTCTCTTCCCCTCGTCCAAGTACTCAGCCACCCTTGCGCTTCATTCGCAGCTGCTCCTCCTCGCTCGCACCGAGCGTATTCCATGCTCTCGAGGAGGCTTTCAAGGCGCCTGTGCTCGAGGCATACGCCATGACAGAGGCCGCGCACCAGATGACTTCCAACCAGCTCCCCCACAAGGGCGAGCGCAGGCCTGGCTCCGTGGGTATTGGCCAAGGCGTCGAGGTGCGCATCATCGGTACCGACGACAAGACTGTACCTACTGGTGGAGAGGGCGAGGTGTGTGTGAGGGGCAAGAATGTCACCAAGGGCTACCTCAACAACCCAAAGGCCAATGCCGAGTCCTTTGTGCACAACCCTCCTGCGGGTCACGAGGACAACAAGGGCTTCTTCCGGACCGGCGACCAAGGCAAGCTCGACGAGCAGGGCTATCTGGTCCTCACTGGTCGCATCAAAGAGTTGATCAACCGTGGTGGTGAGAAGCTCAGCCCGCTGGAAATTGATGCGGCTCTGCTCAAGGTCAAGGGAGTCAAGGAAGCAGTAAGCTTTGCCGTCGAGGATGCCACGTATGGACAAAAGGTGGGAGCGGCATGTGTGGTGGAAAGTGGAGTGACGGAGGATGCGATCAAGAAGGAATTGGCGGGTAGTCTAAGCAAATTCAAGTGAGTAGGCTTGTCGATCGGGTATCAAAAGGCAATGTGTGAAGAACGATGGAGTACTGACATCATTCTCTACCTCTCTTCTCCATCGTGTTGCATCTATCGTCCACTAGGATCCCAGAGAAGATCTACCTCGTCGACGCCATCCCAAAGACGGCCACGGGCAAGATCCAGCGCAGGCAAGTGTCCGCACAGATGACTGCGAGCGACAAGCCCAAGCTGTAGTAGGTAGGCCGGGCGTCCAGCATATCCAATCCAGATACGAACGAGCAAGTGATCACCTGTTCTTTCTCGCCTGTGTCCTCCGTTGCACGTGTGCCCTGTTCTCATCCACCATATCGTAGCAATCTGCTCCTTCTTGGTCAATGCAATGAATGCAATCGGAGCTTCATTTTGTCACTTCTCTCCGATCCGTTGCAGGAAGGACTGACCACGACCAGGGATTTTGGGTTCCGTGTCTCACAGAGAGTCTTCCTCGTCCTCTCTCCATCCTTGCATAACATATCGCCCTGTTCATCGTAGAAATCTTTCAGTGCCAGGAGATGAGCGCTAGCGCTACTGCGAGCACATCCATAGCGGACCCTTCGCGGGAAGCTACCGCATCCACCTCCTCCTCCTCCTCTACAACCGCTGCCGCTCCGATCCATCCTCTCCGGCGTCGCCTCTCGACGATTGCCGCCTCGGATCATCTCTACCTCCGTCTACCCTCGGGGGCCATCAAGTATGTCAAACCGTGGGGTTCGCCTGCTGGGAGCAGCACGACTGGCACCGCAGCAGGGCAAGAGGAGCAGCAGCAGCAGGACGGGCCAGGGAATGCAGATGCCGAGGCTGAAGCTGAGAGCTCGACGGCTGGTGCTGGTTCTGCCACGACTACAACACCCGGGGGAGCTGGTAAAGGCAAGAGGGCAAGGAAGCCTGCCTCTCTCCGAACTACAAAGGTCGTTTCGCTAGGAAAATTCGGCAACTTTGACCTGCAGGACTTGGAAGGAGTGCCCTTTGGGTGGACTTGGGAGATCGGACCGCCCAAGGCTGCTCCTGCTGTCAAGGAGGAAGCTGGAGAGGTCAAGGATGAGGATACCGTGATGGAAGCTGGAGACGATGCAGCAGCTGTGGCAGCAGCGGCTGCTGTTGCCACTCGCAGCGGTACGGGAAAGAAGGGCGGAAAAGGCGGTGGGAGAGGCAAGAAAGGCGGTGCTAGCTCGGATCTATCTACTGCTCCTGGAGCTCTGCGAATCATGGTTGGCACGACACTTGCCGAGCTCGAGGAGACCGATGCTACCAATGAGGACATCTTCGACGACCCTACTGTTGCCCCACGCCTCACAATGGTCGACGTACAAGCCTTGCGTGATTCGGGACTAGAAGGGCAGGAGCTCATCGACGAATTGACCAAAGCGTCTAGCTCCTTCGAGAAGCGCACAGTCTGGTCGCAGGACAAGTTCATCAAGAAGAAGGAAGCGAAACATCTCAAGCTTTTCACACCGCTCCCACCTTCAATGGCCGTAATGGCCGAGTATCACTTTGAGCGATCACCAGAAAAGGTACGCGGGCTCAGGGTTGACGCGCTAGCTCAGATGCTCAGCTTTGCCGGAGTTGCACCGGGAGGACGCTATCTCGTCGTAGACGGCACCTCAGGCCTGCTTACCGCCGCCTGTCTGGATCGTATGGGCGGGCATGGTCGACTGCTGGCCATTCACGACAATGACTCTGTCCCTGAGTTCGACATTGTACGCTCCATCAACTTCCCTTCGCACGTAGTGGACGATGTGCTTCGTACACTGCACTGGGCTCAGGTGGACGGAGAGTACCAGCATCCTTATATCCCGCCTATGCCGGAGAGGTTGGACGACGCAGTCAAGGATAGTGGAGCTGAGGGACTCAAGGCGTTCAGAGCAAGGGAGAGGGAGAGACACAGGATGGGCAAGAAGTATGCCGCTAAGGCTGAGTTGGACGAATTGAGGGAGGAGCTCTTCGAGGGTGACTTTGACGGGTAAGTAGTCGGGGTCCCATTTCAAGGGAGGCTCAAAGTATCATAGCAGAGCTGACCGAATGGCTAACATCTCGTCATTCTCGGCATCCTACAGTGTGCTCATCGCCTGCGGCTACGAGCCCGTCTCAATCATCTCCTCTCTTCTACCCTATCTGGCCGGTTCGGCCCAGATCTGCGTGCACTCCCCCCTCTTACAACCACTCGTCGAAGCCCACGCCATCCTCCGCGCCTCGCACGAAATTGTCAATCTCAGCCTTACGGAGCCGTGGCTCAGACGATACCAAGTCCTTCCTGGACGGACGCACCCGGAGATGAATACTAGTGCGACGGGAGGATATATTCTTCATGGAATTAGGGTCTTGACGGATGAGATGGCGAGGGAGGAGATGAGGAAAGAGGAGGAGAGGAGGAAGAGTGAGAAGATGAGAGAGGAGGAGGAGGAGGGGACGGGAGCGGAGGCGGTGGCGGTGGCGGTGGCGGAGGCATTCGTCCCTGTTCCCGATGTGAAAGGTTCGGTACAAGTCGCTGCACCACCGCAGGAGCAGGAGCAGGCAGAAGTCGAAGAGGAAGGCCGGGAGAGGAAAAGGGTCAAGACGACTGCGAATTAGGAGAAAGAGTAACTGTCGAGTGCAGTTGAATAGTCAATACAGAGAGTCATGCACCCTCGCCATCGGGTCTTCTGAGACCTTCCTCCCTCTTCAAGCGTGCATTCAGCTTGTTCATCTCTGACCATTGGAAGAGAGGGATTGTCCCCCAAAGAATTGCGTTCATCAGCTTGTACACCCGACCGTATTAGAAGATCTCTTCGCTCGTAGGCAAAGTCGTCACTTACGAGGTCTACCTAGTACAGAGGCAAAGTCGTCTCTCCGACGCTCGGGAGGGTCATTGAGAAAGACAGACAAAGACGTGCGCACCGCTAGTACGATCGTTGAGGCGCTGTTGAAAAACAAGAGTCGGTAATCGGTGCTTGTCAGCTCCTTCATCTACAGAGGTAGTATGAATGCTCAGCTCTTCTCGCTCACAAGATATTGAGCCCCAGTGTCTGCAGACGGCTGCGTTCTCGCTCTCCCTTCTCCAACGCAGCTTCTGAAAGCCACCTTTCTCGACCCTCCCAAATCTTCGCCGGAGTCAACATCACCCCACTCGTCGGTGTATCTTGTCGCAACAGCGCCTCATCCTCCCGCGCGGCATTCTCCTGCAGTTCATCACCCCAGCGACGGATGCGTATTGCTGCTTCAAAGGGGCTCCGCACCACATCAATCGTAACGCTTTTGTTTGAGCCCAGATGCCGCGAGATGTACTCCTTTAGGGCGTCCTGCGCAAGTAGCAGAGGTCTAGTCTGCTCCACCTGGCGACCGGAGGAGGAGTAGGCTTCCAGTACTACGAGAAATGAGTCGAAGCGCTCGCTCTGTAGCATTTGCTTGAGAGTCAGATCTCCCCCGCTGCCGCTAGCGAGGGCTTTTGAGCCAGCCCCAGGGGTTCGGTCGTCGACTTTCATTGCAGCAGGGAGAAGAGAGAGCTTGAAGAGGCTCACCGCGCTCGTCGCGTCGAGGATAAGGTCCCACTCCCAGTCGTCCTGAACTCCCGTTGCCTCGATAAGAGAGACGTTGCACCTCCCGGTCAGATGAGACATGACGCGATGATTCTGCAGACCACGAAGGGACACGAGGTAGTGATGGGTGTGCGAAGGGGCAAGGTAGCCCTCTGCAGGACTTGCCGCAGGGTCCGAAGGAGAGTCCTCCTCGGCTGGGTGTTCAACTTCGTCAACCTTCTCCTGTTGAGGAGGACGTACCTCAATAGGCCGCATGGCACCTGGATTGCTGGTCATCTCCTCCTTAGTAGATGGCACTTCCTTGCCCGTCATCCGAAGGTACATATCGATCGGACTCAGTCTTCCGCGATATGCAGCTGCGCGTTCTGACCGCACCTTTTTCACTACTGCCATAAGCTTTCCATCCTCAGCGGCTATGCTGTCCACCGCTTGGCGTTTGCGAGTCTCCTGCCAGTCCGGAGCCTCGGGTTTGTTCCAAATTGAGCGAGGGTAAGGGAAACATTGCGCCTGTGATCGCACTGGGCAGGGTATCTGTGCTGAGGTCTCGGTCTGCAAAGCGGGCGCCGGGCGTTGTGTGACCGGTGGGTCTCTCATTTGGGCTTGCGTTGATGCTGATATAGGACGCCCTTCGCCTGTATCTTCTAGACTGGTCACACCCTGCATCGCTATCTGCTCTTCATCCTCATCGACTACGTAGTCCATCCATCCTCTACGCTCGGTAGCCCATTGAGGCAGTATAGAAGATAGAGAGTGAGAGTCTTCAACGTCCTCTTCGTCTCTGTACTCTAGGAAATGTAGAGGGGAGCCATCGTTGTCGAACAGCAGCGGTCGCGCATCTGAACTCTCGCAATCGAGGTCACCGTCGAATCTTGACACGACCTGACATGCCTCTCGCTCTTCTTGGCGATTCATGTCATCTATTGAAAGCCCTTGCTGCGAGTCATCCCTCCCGCCAGAGCCATGTCGAAGGGGTGACACTTTGCGTGCTTCATGTCCTGGATTCACCTCCGCCAATGTCGGTTCCTGTAAAACCCCATCGCCCTCAAGATCGTATTCTGCTTCAGCCCCTTCATTGTGTTCTGGGCGAGCAGGTGGACGGTCCGGCATCCATTTCGTTTCTAGGACTGGTGACGGAGTGTCACTTGCGATGCCCTGCTGTAAAGGCGCTGTGCACGAGACTTCCTCCTCATCTAATTTCCCAAATCCTCGTACCATGTCCCTCACCGTCACTGGGCTGTCAACAGGTATTTGTTCCACGAGGGCAGAAGCTTCTTCGATGCAGTCGGGCTGTTCCGACAAGAAAGTAATGTCTTTCGATGCATCGGCAGACCAGACATCGCTTAGCTCGATGTTGAGGCTTTTGAGCCCGCTGAGAGGCTTCAGAGGGCCGGTTCTCCTGGCCAGTGTCCTGTCAGGCGGCTCACGGCCGACCAGAGCCTTGGTTGTCAGCAGTAGCGACGATGAAGCTGGAGAGTCGGCCGCTCTCGTTCTGGGTAAAGAGGGGACGGGCAGCATTAGGATGCTGCTGAAGCTGCAGTCGAGTGACTCTGCCGCGATCAAATTGCAGACTCTCCGTGTATCTTTGTCGCTCGGTATCAGTGGAAGCAGGGTCAGATCAAGATTGGCTTGGTCAAGATTGAAGGGCGGCCGTCGTAAAAGATGATCGTGTAGGAACGAGGTATATGCTGTCGGAATGCCTCCTTGAAAGTTGCCAGTCTCCCGCTGGTGCGAGCGTGGGAAGAGTGGTGCGTCTGTAGGGGATACAGGTTATAGCCACACTCAGCCTAGGCTTGCGTGACACGATGAAGCGCAGTATCTTACCGGCACCAAACCATACTGTTTCCTCTTCACCAGACAAGTACAGGTCTTGCGATCTCCGACGGACTTGTGCTAGCTGCAAACCGTCTATGCTCCCGCAACATGACCTTGCGGCACTGTTGTCTTGCTCATCTTCGGTGCATGAGAAATTAGCCATCACCTCAGCGCTTGGGCAGTCGAGAGACTCCGAGCTCTCCCACTCCTGAAAGTCTTCGAGGTCGATGTCATCTTGCGACTCGTTGCGCGAAGTGTACGCCAACGCATGGGCGTCCCTTCGCTTATGACCAAACGGCACCTCCATGAGTCCCGCAACGAGCATCGTTATCGATGTAGAAGAGCATCCCACTAAGTCAGAATTGTCCTTGCCTGTCCGAGAAGCAACAAGTGGCGGACTGATCGGGCGCATTAGATTTGGCTCGACAGTCTCGCAGACTGCGTCTGGCCCGAGGAACGTGTCCAGCTCGAGGGGCTTGACACTTCGAATACAGCTTGTCACATGTAGCACCAGGTCTATCACTGTCTTTTGCTCGATCCCGTCTTTGAACTTGAGATCGTTGGAGCTGTGAAGGGAGGCAGTGTGCATAGACTTCCCTGTCAGTCTCGATTTCTCTCATGCCTTCGTCTCCATACTACTGAAAGTTTCCCACAAGAGCTTATCCACCGGCCGTAGCTCTTGCCGAGCTTCATCATAGTCCGGCACAGTGTCTACAGGTACCGTGGAAGGCACCACAGGAGCCATTTCACCCAGAGCAGATGGGTCGAAGGGCACACGCCCCAATCTGACCGTTGCTTCTCTGCTCGCTTTGCTCAGTAACACATCCTCGTAAAAATGCGTAAGGGGAAGTGGCTTGAAGAGCTCGTCGTCTGCCGGATCAAAACGCACGAGGTGGTCAGTGTGCGCTAAGAGAGGCCTGTTCTGCGCCCCTTGTGAAAGCGTAAGCTACCTCCTACCTTCTCTGCGTAACTGCTCTTCTATTCTCATCCACACTCTCAACTTCGTCGCCTTAGCTTTGAATTCTCTCAGAGCTTGCTTGACCAGCTTTCCCGCCGCCTCCGTAAAGAGCAATGGCTCTCTGCCGACCTCTTCCCTTGCAGAGAACTCCTCGTCTGGTATGCACTGTATGCCCAGATCATAGGTCGAAAGTGGCTGTGGAAACTCTGCTATGGCTATCAGACGATGACGATAATGCTGAATGAGAGATTGTGAGAGGAATGCTATCACTGCTTCATACTGTCAGGACAGGCAGAGAGAGGGGGCATCAGTATCGAGCACAGCACATCTGCTGGGCTCAGGGCAATCACATCCACGTCGATGAGAGCTCGTATGGCTTGCGAATGCTCAGGCGAATAGTTCATGATGATACGGTGGGCGATGTCCCCAGCGGGTGAATACAAGGAGGTCTGCTGAGCAAGGAATGGCGCAGTAATTGTGGTACTATTCTGTGGTACAGTCGTCTGAACGGAAAGGGCCCCCCCCCCCCCTCGACGCGTTTTTGCCCCTTCGGCGCTCTCGGCTTTCTCGGCAAAGGCGTGGCGCTGAGCCGGCAATCAGCGGCAGCAATGGCAACCCCAGCCAGAGCTTCCGATGCACGTCCCTTGCGCCATTCCCCCTCCACGGAGTCACGCCAAGAACATCTTCGGCCCAAATTGAGTCGAGTCACCTTCTGAACGAGTCGTACTACTCCCTCACAAGTCCGGCGGATCACTATAGAAAGCGCTGTCTGTCCGTCTCCTCTGACCTTGTTGATGCTGCGTCGGCTACCCCACACTCTTCATTGTCACACCCCGGCACTCCTCCGTTCTAGTCTTACTCCACCTACCGCCCGCACAATGTCTACTGCCACTCACAACTACAAGCCTCGCGCCGGCTTCGATGACTCTGGTGCTTCGGGCTTGTATCATTCTGCTCGACCCAACTACCCAGAGGCCTCCATGCAGGCCATCCTCGAAGCCGCTCAGGCCGGTAAGCCTTCCCCGCCGCTGCTGAACATCCTCGAGATCGGATCCGGCACGGGAATCTCAACGGAGAGTCTGCTGAGGGAAGCGGGTGAGACGAAGCTGAAGATTGTGAAGTACCTGGCAGTGGAGCCTTCAAAGGGTATGAGACAAGGATGGGACCAGGCGATTCGGGACAAGGTGCTGCTAGACCTTAGGCAGAGCGGCAAGCTGCCCGAAGAGGCGGAAGTGAGCTGTATTGATGGCTCCTTTGAGGAGTTGAATGCGCCAAAGGGGGAGTGGGATGCTGTCATGATCGCTCAGGTATGTATGCCCCTGCAAATATGACGCTGTAAGAGTAAGAAGAGCTGACCCTGACGCAAGTCGCTTCGCCTGATGCGCTCACTAGGCATGGCACTGGTGTCCAGACCACCATCGCAGCCTTGAAGCAATTGCCTCTGCCCTGCGGTCCGGAGGTCATCTCGCTCTCATTTGGAACTTAGAGAACAAGGACACCGGTGCAAAGTGGGTCGGTCAGCTTCGAGATCTATATGAGCCTTTCGAAGACGGCAGCCCGCAGTGTGAGTTCGAACAGCTGTGAAGGCGGGATACAGTATCAGCTCACCTGGCAGCCTGCTTGCAACCCCTCAGATCGTCATGGCTACTGGAAGACAATGTACAAGGAGGCGGCCCTTGAGGCCAACTTCAACATCGTGGAGCCCAAGCATTTCACTCGTTCCATACCCACCACTGTGGAAGGCGTCAAGAATCGTGTCTTGAGCAAGAGGTGAGGAGCAGACTTGACAGCGGCACGAATGTGGATTTTCGAAGCTGATCTCATCTCAATCCATTGATGTAATATAGCTACATCGGTCTGCTGCCACAAGAGAAGCGAGATACACTGATGAAGGACATTGAGGCTCTGTTCAGCTCAAAATCGGACGAGGAGCTAGGGCGAAAGTGGATCGACAAGGCAAATGGGATCTTTGAGTATCCCTACACCACCGGTGAGTTGGCGTGGTCGGGGCGGTACGAGCTCACGTGGCAGGCTCCTGACTGGTATCTTATCTTCCCACATTCTTCCAACCGAAGATCTGTACCTGTTCCAGAAGAAGTGAGCTACGCCCATGTGATAGGAGTCGGCATTGCCCAGGGGTGCAATAGATGAGTGACATGATGCTTGGTATGCATGACTCTCTCTGTGGAGCTGAGCGATCGGGGCAGCAGCCGGGGCTCCTGATTGTGGTCCCGGCGTCTGAGGGTTGGCCTCTTTCCGCGGTTTGGTGCCCTGAGTCTAAAAATGCGCCGGCGTCTGTCTGTCTGCCTGTCAGTGGGCGTCTGCTGCCTGTCGCCGGCGCCCCCGCTTGATGGACCCTCATGGCATTTGGCTGTCTGCCACTTTCTAGTCATCTGAAACAATGGATGGCTCCTCACCTGAGACATCCACACTGATATCCCCTTGATTGACAGACACACACAATACTCGCCACCCAAACATCACCATCGTCCCCAACTCTTGCTCACACTCTTACTCACTACCATCCATCACTTCGCGCACGCAAACCTATACCCAGCCCATCACGCTACACCCCTCTGCACGTACACGCTCGGGCCTGCCTTCCTCCGCTGGTCTCGCTTACGCGAGGGGCGTGAGCGCCATGTCAGACGACGCTGGCATCACAGGGAGGGAGCTGCTCCCTCCCATACCACGACGTCGGCATCGTCTTCGACGCTTGGACAAGATGAGTAATCTATCCATCCGCAAGGTAGAAGCTTCTTCTTTGCCTCCACAAATTTCCCTTCTGGCCAGGCAGGCCAGTGAGACTTCCTCGGGGACAGGTGACTCGTGGAATCGTCTCTGGCTCCTCTTTCTCATCCCAGTCGTGCTCCTCGCTGCCACCATCATAGCTGCTGTCTGGGTCTTCAATCGCAAGAGGCGGCAGAGCCAAGCGCGAGATTCTGCACTCAGGAATGTCACGCTAGTCATTCGCGACGAAGAGAGGGCAAGGGAAAGGGAGGAAAGGCGCTTGTCTCGAGCCAATTCTGCTATGAGCAGATTGGGGCGACATAGCAGCGTCAAGGAGGTCAGAGAGCAGCGCTACTCTCGCCGCATCTCTGAGGCAGTGGCTCGAGAAGAAAAGACGCGAGTTTTGGAAGAGGGAGAGAATGATGATGTGGACGAAGATGCTCCCATTCTCTCAAGAGCTCTGTCTGATGCGGCTCGCGATCCACTCAAGAGAAAAGCGAGCGTAAAGCACAGAGACAGGGAAGTTGCTGAAAGAGTCTGGCGCATTGCTGGAGAGGACATGGGCGATTCACCAATGCCTAAAACCTCTGCTGCACACCCTAGGCAGCTTGACAAGGCATGGGATGGCATCAGTAAGCCGATCGCATCTGCTACAAGTAGCAGAAATCCATCCGTCAAGCGAACACCCTCCGCCGCCAAGGGCAAAGGCCGCGCTCCAGACAGCTCTGGGTCTGTTCAGCGTACTGCTAGCTCGTCCTCACGGAACCACCAGGGCCACACAAGACACGATTCCGAAGCCCTCAGTGTCATTGGCGAGAGCAGCTTTAGCGAGGGAAGACCCAGTGGTTTAATCAGCAGGGGAGTCAGCGTGGACGGCATTGCAGCCTTGGCGCCCTTTGCGAGCGTTGCTCGAGATGAAGCCGTTCCCGCTACAAAGGTAGCTGAGGAAGGTGAGTCGAAATCGCCATCTTCGGAAAACCTTGACGAGGACACTCCTATTAGACCGTCGGAGGCCACATGGCTCTCGAGAAGCAATTCCAAGATGAGCTCAAGCGGGTCAGGCTACGTCTCAGCCGCTTCTCATCTCAATTCGGCTGCTCCCGGCGGCACTAGCCCTGGACTACAATCCGATCACCAGTCTCGCACCGAAGCCATCGCACCCGCCCGAGCTCCGTCAGGACGTTCTGGCGGCTCGAAGAAAGGCAAGTCGATTCCGGCCTCGACGCAATCCCCGCTTAAGACTGGTGCAGGCAGCGCCGCGGTACTATCTGCCGTTCAGGCCGATGAGCTCGACACTGGAGGCGGAAGCGCGACAAGCACACAGAGCTCACAAGATCCCTTCAAGAGCCCAATCAGTGCTTCGACAGAAGGAAATGCTGATCCATTCGCAAGCTCCGCCCGAGGACCTCAGGCACCTTCTGTTCCCCAAGTGAACCCAGATGTTGCGGCTGGCGCAAATGCAACTACCAATCCCGCCGTGTCTGCTGCTCCAGCCCTGAACGTCGTGATGCCCTCGCCAGAAGGAGAAGATCCGGCTGGCACAAGCACGGCTGCTGCTCCTCTTCCTCCGGCCCCTGTTGCCGCTGAGACTACCGCGGGACGGACACGAACGTGGTCGAATGTCATACGTCTCAAGACTCCCACGCCTGGGTCAGGGAGACGTCCTCGCACTGCCTCTCCAAGCGGTCCGAGTGGTGGTGCCTTGGTGAATCGATCTGCCAGTGGGAGCAAGACCAGCCGCAATTCTTCCACGAAGTCTGCTCGACGAAGCAAATACCCTCACTTCCTTCAGGGCACGCACGATCTGCAGAAGACGAAATCTCTGTCTGGCGCCAAAGCAGTGCCTGGTAGCGGGGCGGCTGGTGCAGATTTGAGGAGAGCTGCCTCTACGGGTGCGACACGAGGTCCAGAGGCACAATTGTCGCCTCAAAGCTGGGCATACACCAGCAGAGCGGCCGAATGGCGCACTGCCCTTGACGCCTCAGCAGCTGCATCGCGAGACACTGCAGGCACCTTTACTGGCTCAGAGAATGCAGGCGCAGTACCAACAGTCTCGGTCACTGGTGTTGGAGACCTTATCATGCCCCAAGGCCCCGAGTCTACGCTGGAGAGGAAGCCTAGTATTGGGGTTGCTGGCAGCCGCTTCAAGGAAACTTTCGAGTAGAAGACAGAGAGAGCACAAATGTATTCTATCTCACGCCCGTCACTATGTGGCCCAGCGTGTGGCCCCCTCCTTTCCCCTTGTATCCAGCGCCCGGTATACAGTATCCAGAGTCACCTTGTATCGGCCTCGTTTTCCGCCCTTTTACGGTCTTTACTACACTTCTCCTCCTTGCACCGAAGCAACTCCTCTTGTACTTTTTGTCCCTCTTCTGGGCAAGTATATCCGCGCAGCCCGCTAGACTTCTCTGGCCTGGGCTCGGTCGCATCTACTGTACGTTTTCCACCATCTTGTATACCGTCTATTTGAGATAGCACACTTGTGTCAAAGCAGTTCCTTCTGATACCAACAACGAATTTCTTCGAGCGAAAGCAGCAGGCAGACCCATCGTGATGCAAGGCGGTGGGTGGCGGTATGCATGCCGAGGAGTGGGATGATGCAGCCCTCTGCCCTTCCTCGTCGCGCTTAAATTGACGCGGCGAGGTGCGCGTCTTGGTGTGGGGGCGAGGGCCAGTTGGTCATTCTTTCCCATTACCACTTTCGCCATACCGCCGTATCACACCACTCTTCTCACGCCTTCGAGGCTTCGCTTGATAGTGTATCCTAGCTGCTCTGTCTTACTCTATCAGGATCCCTGTCGTACGCAAGTCTCTCTACGGCGGCAAGAAGCGGAGCTAGACCCAATATGGAGGACCATACCGAGGAGGCTCTTCCCTCGCCTCTCTGTCCCGAGCTTCCCTCCCAACCCCTTCTAGCTCACCTCACACATGCTGCATCTACCATTCCTCGCTCCGCCCTTCCAGCAGGCAAAGGTCACTTGGTTCTATCAGTCATCTTTTCTCCTCCTCGTCCCACCAAGCAACTCTACCCATGGGCTCACCTTGACGAGCCGCGAGAGGTAGCGCAAGGCTTTCGTCCTTTTCCTACTCATACCGTACAGACGTGGGAAGAGATGGTCTTCTTTCATGCGGAGTGGAGGAGAGATGATGAGCATGAGGATGATGCGAAGATGATCATGGCTATTGAGGGGTATCACTACACCCTGCCAGAGCATGCCAGTGCTGTCTTCTACCTTTCGAAATTGGATACCACTGGCTGGGGACCGAGACTGAACCACCCCAGCGTCCGACGACAGCTTGCGAGCTTTGAACTGCAAGGGAGGGACAGACAGGCATCCCCCTCGACTTCGACTTCGACATCGACAGGAGAGTCACAGCTGGACGTCAGCTCAATCACTGGTCATCTCACCGAGCAATTCCTCGCCTATTTCATGTCCCTACGACACATGCCTCGCCTAGCAGTCGATTGTCTACCTCCCAGACACATCTCTCTACACATCCTCGCTCGAGCACAAGCGGCCTACATCTTTCCCAACTCGCCCGACAATCCGCTCAAGAAACCACTGGGAGATGCAAAGCTCATCGTCTGGTGGAGGCAGGTTCTTTCCAAAGTCGTCGAACTTGTGCGGCGAGCTGAGAGGCAAGAGTCGGAGCAGGGCAAGCGGATAGACGCGTTCTATATGGTTCCGGGGATGGACAAGCTGGAGAGTCACCCTTTGATTGCTCTACCACACTTGTCGCACGATGCAGCTGTCAAAAAGGTCGGGTGGAAGTATGGGCACCCCTACACTGCTACGGGCGGAGGATCAGATCCGAGCTCTGCGGATTTGCCGCCTTTACCTCTGTTCCCTGATAGCTCAGCGAGGTCAGCTCAATCGCAAGACCCGAATCTGCCACCGGCGAAGAGCAGGTCGATAGCGACCTTGATGCCCCGCTTTGAAGACGACCCGCAGAGTCGCTTCCTGGACGAGTTGGCCAACGAGGGCCAAGAGTTTGCAGCCTTTGCCGACCTACTGAAGCGAAGTGACTCTGGAGCAAGTACGGCGACTGCAGTGTCCAACGGTGCTCCTGCCGCTGTTGCTATGAGCAGTCGGAGCAGCAGCAGCACTACGAGCTCTAGCGCCCATTCGAGCCAGACGATCGTTGCGGAGGGGTCCGGTTCAGAGGATGGACTTTCGGGATGGAAGGGAGAGCGGAGCGGGTACGAGTCTTCCAGCCTGCCTCAAACCCCGTCAAAGAGGATGAAGCGCACTCGCTCCGGAGCAGACTCACCTTACAACATAGCCGAGGATCTTCCCACTTCTCCATCCCGTGGTGGATCTCCAACACCAACACGAGCTTCACCTCGACTGAGGGAGAAGGAGGCGCAGCGCTCCCCATCCAAGAGTCCTGTCAAGACAACAAGTATTTCGACGCGAATGAGTCCGACAAAGATGCATAGCCCGCGAAAGAGGTCACGGCTGGGTTCGTCTGCCTCGGCTACGGACTTGCCCTTTGCACCCGTGGCGAGCAAGTCCAATGGGGAAGTCAATGGTAGCCATGTCACCTCGCTGCCAACAGCAGCCGCAATGGTGGCGAGCACCAGCAACGGTAACGGCAATGGCCATGCCCACGGTCCCCGACTGACACAAGCTCAGCTCTCATCACTGCGCTCCCGCCTGTCACTAGACTCAGTCAGCGCCGATGAATTCTGGATGCGAATGGGCTTCAGGCAAGAATGCTCCAGCGGTTCCCTCGTAGGATGTTTCTTCCTCGGATTCACCAGACCCGCCGTCACCAACTCCTCCAGCTCATCCGCTGCTCCTCCTCTTGGAGAATCGCACCTCGTCCCACCCCAACCTCGTCCACGCTTCACGATCCCCATGCGCGAACTTCAACGCACCATGCGCAACGAGCTTCAGCTGGACGACTGTAATTGGCACTTACCCCGAGACAGTATCGAGCTCACCCAATACTTTGATGAAGAACGTGGTCGTCTCCTCGCTCACGCCGGTCGCTTACACCCAGAGGAAAAAGATGAAGAACGTCTCCGTTTACTCCGTGGAGCCAGAAGGACTCGAGCTACCGTCAAGGGAGAATTGGTAGTGGAAGGTGGAGAAAAGATGAAAAAGGTTTCAAAGAAGCATGGAAAGAGGAATAATGCTGATGAGGATTGGATTTGGAGAGTGGGAGAGGGAATTGTCTGGAATAGCGTTCCATTGCTTGGATTTTCTGAGGGGCAGGTAGAGGAGGCCAAGAGGAAGGTGGGAGAGAGTAAGAATGCTGGAGGTGGAGGTGGGGATGGAGCAATGGGTGTAGGTGTCGGTGTGGGTGAGAGCGGGGAGAGCAAACCGGTGGTGACAATGTTGAGTGTCAAGAGGAAGAAGAAGACGTAGCCCTTTCGAGCATCAAGCATCGAGCATCGATCATCACATATGTACAATTCTCCTTGAAGGCAGACGCAAATCCTCATTGTATCAGACTGGTGATCACCATTAGTATTGCACCGTGGAGTGTAAATTAAGTTACGTTTGCGACAGTGAGAACGGGCAGACGAAAGAAGGAAAGAAGGAAAGAAGAAGAAGAGCAAAGTCGAAGGAAAGAGAAGAGATGGGTATAGGCAGGCAGGCAGGCAGGGAGGCAGGGAAAGAGGAAGAAGAAAAGAGTAGACGGTATAACCCAATGCCCCTTACACGTGTCCCTGTTGTTTGAGATTATTCAGCGCACCATTGGACCTAAGCAGCGCCATGTTCTGCATTCCATACTTGTGGTTTCCCTTTCTAGTACCCTTGTCCTCCAATAGTTTCCCACTAAGAACCAGATCCAATTCCTTCTTTGCATCTCCATAATCTTCCATATCGGCATGAAGCCTACCCAACTCATAGTGCGAAAAGTAAATGATGTAGTGGTCTGTAGTAATTCGATGACCATTCTCCAGAACAGTTTGGAAACTGAGCAGTGCTTGCTCTTGTGCTTCTTCGCGAGGGATGGAATTCTCCTCGTCGCGAGGATCTGATTTGGCATGGGATTCAGGAGTGGCAATGTGACGCAAGACGACTCCGCGGAGGAAGTGGGCGAGGCAAAAGTCATCCCAGAATTCGTTTTCGCCCGAATGGTAGGACGAAGGGCTGGATTCGTGCTCGTTTAGGTCTGAGAGTGCATCGGAGATCATCACTAGATGCTCGTCGGTCAAAGCATATCGTGGAGCATTGGAAAGACAGTGGTAGATGTAGGAGAACTCTACGGCGGGTAGGAGAAGTCGACGTTGCTTGTTGAACTTGGTCGCCTTCTTTGCCACAAATTTTTCCATTGGGATAGACTTGCCGGCAATGCGTTGCATGAGACCGGGAACCTTGGAGAAGAGGTCGGCCGCCTCGGACTTGGATTTGCCCTTGGCTGCACCTCCTGTCCCGTCCGCTGCCTCTTCCTCGTCTGCTTGAGCCATATTCGCAGCTACACCATAAGTGTACACACACTTGCTCCAATTCGACTCCTTGAGAAGAACATCGAAACAGGTCTGTGCTTTGCGCCATTGTGCAAGTGACATGTGGCAGAGTGAAGCATCCCACCAACTGATATGCTTGAGCTGGATGTACTCTTCTTGGGCATCCCTAGCAGCAGCATACTGCTTGATTGCCTTCTCACATCGAGCTTGTGTCGAGTAGAGACGACCAGAGAAGTACAGGAAGAAGACACCGTTCGGGTACCTCTTCAGATGGTAGTGGAGGATACGATCTGCGAATGGGATGTCCACGCCTGTGACCGGGATGAAGACGGAGACGACCAGGTGGAACAGCAGAATACCCATGTCGCAGACGCTTCGACGGATACCTTCGTCCTGCAATAAGGGAGGAGCAATGGAAACGTGTGGTCAGTAAAACCGTCCCTAGCCATATGTCTGCGCAACTCCACGCCGACTCACCTTGATGCCAATCGCTGGTCTATCCTGACCAGATGCCTTCCATCCACCCGCGCGCATCAGAGTCTTCAATCCAGCCTTTGTGTCGCCCTCATATCCGAATGCGCTCATCAGGCCCAGAATCTTACCGGGAAGGAGACCAAGGATCATAGTGATCAAACCGCTGCCCAGGTAGACACCCGATCGGAAGTCTTCGTCGATGTCCTCATCCTGGTTCCCAGAGGCTTTGCCGTCAGCCGTATCAACATACTTTGCCAAGGAGCGATATACTCCGTAGGCATTTCTCATATGGAGAGCTTCAGCAACGAAGCCAAAGAAGTCTCCCGAGTAAACGATTCCCAGACAACTCTTGAGCAACTGTGCCTCTACGTAGACTAGCTCTGCATGGCGCTGTACGGGCGTCATAGAGGCAAAAGCGCTAGGGCTGTGACCAGAGCCTCGAACGAAGCGCCCAAAGTTGGCGACTGTGTTGCTTGGCTTTCGAAGAAGATGGGCAATGTGCATCGCGTCTTTGCAGTAAGAGATGGCAGTGGCGAGATCCTCGGGCTCAAAGGTCATGAAGCCCTTCATAGTAGCAATGAGACAATTTCCGAGGGCGTAGTACTAGAAGCATAGTCGGGAGAAGAAGGTGATCAGCTGGAGCACTCTAGCTCTGGAGGCTCACAATCCTCCACTCACCATTCTGTAATCTGCCTTCGTCTTTATGATGTCCTCAGCCTCAATCATACGACTGTTCAAGAACAAGTGCAGGGCACCTCGAGCAGTCTCGATATCGTCCCTCATCTCTTCTGTATCCTCCTTGACATCATCATAACCCATCTTTGCAACACGGGCAGACTTCTCCTTCACCTCGGCCGGAGTCTCCTTCTTTGCCTTGGCATCAGAGGGAGTCGATGAAGGACCGTCTTCTTCCGCACCTTCGACAGGTGCAGAGCCCGCTCGACGCTTGGCGGCAGAAGTGCCCTTCAGGCGGGTAGGCGCTGCAGAGGGGTTGGCAGTAGCCTCGTCCATCTGCTCGGGAGATCCTGTTCTCCGTGAAGAAATGGCACTACCCTTCTTGGACTTTGAGGACCTCTTTTCGTCCCTGCCAGAGGACTCAGACACGCCACGCGATCGACCAGCTCGTGCGTATGCAGATTGCTTGGATGTAGGCGAGCGCGGAGGGGGGCGCTGGGCTTCTTCCTCTTCGTCTTCCTGTTCTGCCTCACTATCATCTCCCTCGCCGCTTGTATCTTGCTCTTCATCATCTTCACGAATGTCTCCAAGCTCGGCGTCATGGAATTCGTCCTCGGACCCATCCGATTCACTGTGGTAACCATCGTCATTCTTGTTCGCTTCATGAGCTCCGGCGAATCCAAGTAGACCTCCCACAGCAGCAGTAGCAGCGCCGATGTAACCTCGCTGCTGCTCAGCTGACTGCTCCTTCTTCGGCGATTGTTGCGTACTCTTGCTCTTAGCCCGCGAAGAGCCGACGCGCTGTGGCTTGTTCGTCTCCGCAGGCTCAGGTGAGCGGGGAGCAGGCTCAGTGTGGACGCTGCTCCTGTTGTTTGCCTCTGAGCGCAGGATCAGAGGAGCGCCTTTTCCTTGCTGGGCTCGTCTAACGTCAGCAGCAGGCGTGTTTGTTGCAGGCGATTCTGTTGACAGGCCTGTAGGTCCCTTGTTCTTGGCTCCTGGATATCCGACCGGACGACGAGAGTCCCTCAGGATACTGCTTCGGCTTGCCTTTGGCGCGTCATTATCCATGTCGTCTGAGGCGATAGAGGGACCGCTGTTCATCTGACTGCCGCCGCTGCCAGCCTGAACCGAATTTGGTCGACCATTGCCTACATTGACACTGCCAGTGTGAATCGAGCCATTGGTAGGGGACGGCGAGAGCTCCTCGCCATCTGCTGCTTCTCCGTTCCTCTTTCCTCTGCCTCCGAATTTGCCCAGCTTCATGCGAGATGTGGTACTGCTGAGCGTTCTCTTGCGCATGAAGCTGCTTTTGCGAGTAGGCTCACCTCCTTTACTAGCGATTGACTCGTTGTCATCTGCCATATGAGCTTCAGGGGGTTCAGAGCCGCCTCTAGTGCTTCGTCGACGTATGAAAGAGGAGATTGCATCCTTGTGGGAAGCAGACTGCTTGGAGCGAATAGAGGCTCGATCGTCTTGCGATCGCTGTGAGTTAATGGAGAGGTTGGACATTCGTCGTCTCAACCCTCCCAGTCCTCCCGATGGCACCTCCAAGTTTCCTTGAGCCGTCCCATTCGTCTTGGCCTGGCCATTCTGGTTGGAGATGCCATTGCCCCAGCCCGTCTTGAGAGCGGGTGCGGCGCCATTGGTAGGAGACGCTACACCGTTACCATTGGCAGTCCCGTTGCTGGTGCTGCCACTCTTCTGCGCTCGCAGAACACTATCTGTAGATCGAGGGCTGGCGGGAGAGGGGAGCTGGGATTGACTGTCCCCATTTGCAACGAGGCCGTTGGTCTCACTCTTGGATGGGCTCATAGAGGAAAGGATAGACCGTCTATTGCGCTTCGACGGA
This sequence comes from Microstroma glucosiphilum, assembly GCF_003144135.1. NCBI lineage: Eukaryota > Fungi > Basidiomycota > Exobasidiomycetes > Microstromatales > Microstromataceae > Microstroma > Microstroma glucosiphilum. The sequence goes on from NW_020289916.1 coordinate 895,557, forward strand.
GTGTCCGACTCGTACGAGCTAGAGGGGATGGAGATTTTGCTCGCCATTGCTCCCTTTTGTGACCGGCAAGAGATTGTTTGTACGAAGTAGTGCAGACGAGAATGAGCTAACTTCTATTCGCCGTACCAGAGAGCTGTCGCAGTAGAGACAGTTGATCTGAAGCTCTATCCGATTGAGGCTACTGATCAATAGTAGACTTCAAGAAGCCAGGAGCTGTAAGAAGAAGAAAGTGGTATAGATGAATGGGCGAGGAGGGGTGATGATGATGATGATGATGTGAGTGTGGGGGGGGGAGGAGTGCGGGGGTTGCAGGGCCGAGGCGAGGATGCGGCGAAGCGGGGGCCCGTGTGTGTGGTGGGTGGCTGCCTCGCCTGTCTGTCTGTGCCCGAGGGAGAAAAGGAAGCCGTCGGGGTGCGGTGGCCGTCAAGAGACGTCATCTGCCTCGCCTGGGCGCCTGGACCGTCTGTCCGCATCTCCTCTGATTCTTCCCATGGCGCTCCACCCCCGCATCCCGGATCTGCTGAAAGATGCAAAGAAGAGATTTAGAGCACATGGCAGAATCCACCTGCGTTGACAAATAGCGACACAAGAGAGAGGGGGGGATGAGCAATGAACAGGTTCCACTGTAGCTGCCTGCCTCCAAGATGATGACACGAGAGACGAGTCGCTTCGAATGACAGAGCGCTGGTGATACATTGCGGCCAAAGCTTCCCCCGCACGATACCCTGCCAAGCTCATGACCCCGGAAGTCGAGCTTCCTGCTCTACGAATACCAGGCAGACCACGGCGGTATGACCATGCCGGCCTCCGCTTGATCTTAGGCGTACCATGGAGGTCCGTAGCTTCCTTGGCATGCGCGGCGGGTAGTGAGTGCCGACCATCCACTATGCTGATCAGGGCAGCCAATTCCAGGAACGGATGTAGGAAGCAGTAAGGCGCCGGTCAGCAAAGCCGTGATACCAGCCAGCCTCACACTACCTTGCACCGCTCCTTACGCCGAGGACTCCCTCACCCCACCCCACCCAATCTAACGAAGCGAGGTTGAACAAAATGTCACCCCTCCTTCGACGCGACGAAGGCGATCCTTCCTCGATGCCAGGAATGGATATGAGCATGGATCCCGACTCTCCCTCGTCCTCATTTGGAGAAGGCATGTCCACCGCCTTCTACGCCTCAACCGACACCTCCCCCTCTCTCTGGCTCAGCGCCTTCACCCCCACCTCTCCCGGCGCAGTAGCAGCTGCCTGCCTAGCCCTTGCAGTACTGGCGTGTGCCTATCGCCTGTTGAATGCGCTTGAGCGACTACTCGTGCGAGGGTGGACTGAGCAGGCCCTGAAGAGGGATAGGGTGAGAGAGGAAAGGAGGATAAGAGGTGGGGGAAGGAACACACTGCCGCAAGGATCGGAAGATGATGGTACGATGGACCGGGAGCAGGGAGGGAGGAGGAGACGCAAGCGTGGTGGACCAGGCTGGTGGGCAGAGGTAGGCGTACCTCGCGGTCTATACCAAGTGCTCCTCTCCGGCGTCGGCTACCTCCTCATGCTATCAGTCATGTGAGTACTCGATCACCTTCGCACTTGTCACCCCATCAATCCAGATACGCTGACCCCTCTTGACCTTCCGAATCACTGGACGCAGGACCTTCAACGTCTACTACTTCATCTCGATCCTCCTAGGTCTCGGGCTCGGTGAATCCCTCTTTGGAAGGTTTGGTCGCTCTCCGCCTTCCCACCAACGCCCAAGTGCTTCTTCCTCCGGCGCAGCAGGTACAGAATGCTCGTCCTCTTCCTCGGGCGGGTTCCGCTCCTTTTCAGGCGAAGGCAGCCCGCTAGAGCTGGACGGGACACGACTCGAGGAGCTGAACGAGAGGGGAAAGAGATACGAAGGGGGTCAAGCTGGTGGGGGAAGGAGAGAGGAGGGGGATCACAACAGTGCCCTGCGAAGGCCACTCTTGCTGCGAGGCGATGGGATGGCCACGGCCACTAGCACTGACAACCGCACTGGGACGCTGAGTTCTACGTCGAGTGGGAGCAGCGTCAAAGTCCAAGGTACGGAGGGTACAGAGGACCAGGAGCAGGCTCACCAGATGGGAATTGGGGTAGCCAGATAAGCACGCCGAGGTAGTATACCACCTTGCAGAAATCCCTCCTTAGCGCACGAGGTCTTTGTCTTGATAAGTGACATACTCTTTATGCAATTGCTATATACGACTCCATGACATACGTTGAGCCTATAGTGAGTCCCGCAACCTCTCCTCTCGATCTTGACCGTGCTCTCCTCCATCTATCATCCAGTCATAATCTCCTTGCCAAACCACCACATGGCGGCAAAGACCGAGGTTGACTTGCCTTGCTTGAGTGTATCACCCGATTTGACCGGTGGGGACATCTCCACCATATCAATAACTCCATCCCCCGAGAATCCAACCTTTACAAAGACGAAGAGCTCATAAGTTGTGAGTACGGCAAATCGTACCTTTGACTCTTGGAGGGAGGAGAGACAGGTAAGGAGGGCAGCAAAAGTCGTTGCGCGCTTTAGGTCTGCTCCTTCTTGATTCTTGAGTTTGCCTTGACCGCTCTCCTTTAGACAAGAGAGGATTTCCTCTGAGGAAATCGAGGTAGGGTCTAGCAGACTTAGATCGACTGTCCAGGGTTCCTCGACGGAGATGAGGGCCTTGATCCCACGAAAGGCCTCGTCTTCCTCCTTTCCAGGCGGATCCATCCGATCCCTCGTAGTAGTAGGCTTGATAGTATAGAAGACTTGTCTCGGTAGAGCACCCACCGTCTCTTCTCCTACCTGCTGTGCCCATTCCAATTCCTCATGTTCAGGTAAATGATCACCAGCTTTGAGTTCTCGTCTTCTCTCTCCTTCTCCCCCTTGACCAGCACCAATGGCAATGTGAAACTCGTCGAGTTCGTACATTCGTAGACAGGGTTGCCAAACAGCTACAATGACCCAGAGGAAGACAGTGGGGAGAAGTGTTGCTATGGGTAGATCATCTGCTCGAAAGGCTGGTGGGGCAAGGATATGTTCTCCTCCCTGAATGGTGGAAAGAGAGGTATGGATGGATTCGAGAAAAGAAGGCCATTCGGAGAGTTGTAGTTCGGGAAGAGCCTTGAGCAACGTTGGAGAAGGAGGTGAATCACTCGTGGCTACCGCGGTGGTACTACCAAAGTAGGCTCGATTTGTGAAACTTGGTTGACGGGTAGGACCTGTAAGACGTGCTGTACTTGGATTATAGAGGGTACGAATACGTGGTAGGGAGAGTTTGAGGAATTGAGAGAGAAAGATTGGTTGGGTTTGTAGATCTTGAAGATCATCCAGGGAGTAGCTGGTGCTCATGGCGGGCGGCGAGGGGCGAAATGGCAGGTGGAATAGGTGACTGGCTTGGAGGTTTGGAGGGTCGTCCGTCTGTCACTCTTCTAGGTAGTATCACGAGTCTGATGAGATTGAGAGGTAAGAAGGTAACGTCCTACTCTCTGTAAGGAAACTCCACCTCTAGCAGCAGCCTTATCGCCTGGAATGCTTGCCCCCCGGCCGGCCCTGCTTGCCTGCCTGCCGGACTTGAGGCGACTTCCCCGATTTGAAATGCCCTGGCTGCTGCTGCTGCTGCACGTTTGCCCTCTCCCCCCACTCCACTTGACCTTTTGCCGATGGCGCTCGCACCTTGCCTTGCTGCCCGCAACACTCCTCGATCGCAGCTTTTCTTATCTTGTCTTGTCCAATCCTCGCGGCAGCAGGGGCGGGCGGAGTTGATGTTCACTGAAGCGGGGCAGCGGGGCGCGGCGGACAGGGACAGTGACGCGCGTGGCGCTTGATGTTGGTGGTGCCTGATAAGTAGACTGACTACCTTTCAGAGCAATTGCCGATCGATCGGGTAGTATGCATCACAGATCCTTACGACTTCGTCCCCAGATTGTACAATTGGGCAGATTGCTCCAAAAGGCCTACAGGGGACGACGACAGGTATCATCGATGGTGACTAGAAGCTCTATACCAATGTTTTCAGGGTGACAATGTTACCATTTCGAAATCTCCCCCACCTATCGCCCTCAGCTAGGCCTTGGAGGCAGTCCTGCTCCAGCAGGTGGAAAGGCACCCCAGACCGATGGCAACGTCTGCTGACCTTGACTTCTCCCCCTGTCTCCTCTCCAAGCTCCACTGCCTCCCCTGTCTCCTCTCCAAGCTTCACCGCCTCCTCTCCCCCTCGTAGGTCCACCGCGTGCACCCCTTCCTCGGTCCAGCGCACCCCATCCGTACGGTCTTCCTCTCCCCCTCCCATCCCCTCTCCAAGGTGCCCGTGACCCCACTCTCTTCGCCTCGCCCATCAAAGCTCCCCTAGTCCCACCTTCATAGCTCGCAGGTGTCTCTTCAAGGCGCTGCAGTACCCGCTGCACTTCCTCTTCGCTTGGTTCGATGGAGGAAAAGTCGGCAGGTGTGAGGACGAGGACTTTGTGAAAGCCTTCTGCTGTGGACGGCGGGCGGAGTTGGGAGGAAAAGGCATTGAGGACACTGAGAGAGGGGGTATGACGGGAGTGGAAAGAGCGAGTGAGCGGACGGACGGATGGAGGGGTGCCCTTCGGCGGTAGCTCTCCAGTCGAGATTGTACCTACCGAAGCGCTTGCTCGGGCGAATGGATCGTCTCGTGCTCTACTCGTCCCTTGAGTCGTCTAGCACACTCTTCCACTCCAGTCTGAAAGTAGATGGCATCCACTTCAACTGCGATCTGTTGCGCTTCCTCCCCATCGGTGTCAGGCGCAGCCTCGCCGTCGGCGACAGCAGCAGCAGCTCCTCTGACCTGCTGACCCTTCTGCCAGTCAGCCGCTAATCTGAGCCAGTTGCTCCTCTGGTCTACAGTAACATTAGTCCGATCAATAACTGGATTCTGGCCCCGCGAGAGGAGAGAAAGGAGGTGCGATTCGACTGCTTGACGAGAGCCGAGAACGTCTTGAGAGGAGCGGGTGTAGGACTGGACGGCAGAAGATGCAAGTGAAGAGGGTAAGTGGTAAGAGTTGGTATCATCGTGGTCATGGTCTATGGCATGCTAGGAACACTCACATTGTCATACTTGCACAATGCTTTGGCGACTGAGGGTAAAGAAGGGGGCTTGCATGAGCGTACGAGGCGCACAGGTCTGGAAAGTTGGTCTTCGCTCACAGGTAGATTTGCCGCTTCCGACGAGCTGCGTAGAGCGAATGAGAAGCGCGTTAGAATCCTTCGGCATCTCACCTATCCGAACCCAGACTATAGCTGTACTCACGCCAACAAGTACGAGGACCTTCAAGCGCTTTGCCGTGTGTGGTCGCTGCGAAGTCGATGCCGCTGCAGGTTCGGGTAGCGGCACCGCTGCCGATGCTGCTTCCGACTTCGCGGTGCTATGGCAGCCGTCGGCACCGACAGCATGGTCGCTTTCACTTGCAGTCTCCGATGCCGTGTCAGAACGAGCGTCACCCATCGGCATGAGCCAGTGCACTACCACCTCGGCAGCCTCTGATTGTAGTGGCAGTCCTTGGTGGTGGATACCATGTGTGTGTGCGTGCGTTGTGTGGAGATCGTCGTCTGTTCCGGTTCCGCAATCGCAGCAAAAGTGTTCCTCTGGTCGGAGCCTTAAATTGCCTCGACCTCACCTTGACTCCTTCCTCGTCGTCGCCTTGACTCGACTCTCATCATCCCCCATCACTCCTACTCACACACCACACACACATACACCTACGGCATCCTGAAATCACGTTTCATGTCAGGTATCAAGGACGCTCTGTCTGAGGCAGCCGATGCTCTCCACATCGGCGGCGGTGCAAAGAAAGACAGCAGCTCCACTGGCCCTACCGGTCAGGGTCTTACTCTCTACATTGATGAAAAGGCCGGCTCAGACTCTACTGGCGAGGGCACAAAGGAGAAGCCATTTGCTACCCCTGTGGGCGCTTTTCTTGCCAAGGGACCCGAAGCTACACTTCTTGTCAAGAAGGCAGAAGGTGCAGAGGGAGCTGGATCCACGGCCAGCGGGGAGCAGCCCGTCGCAACTAGCCCTGATGGATATGCTCCCATCTCTGGCGCAGGCTTGAAGAGGGCCAAGAAATTCTACGAAGCCGAGCTGAAGAAGAAGAAGAAGCAAGAGGAGAAGGAGTTGGCTGATGCCAACAAGGAGGGCGCTGATACGCAGAGATTCGAGGATGCAAAGAAGGTCGTCCTTGAGCAGCCAAAGAACCCAGCACAGTACCAGAAGATCAAGATTCGTCAGGGTATCAACAGTCGAGACAAGAAGGTCAAGGTATCCGCTTGGGTCCACCGACTGCGATCCCAAAAGGGTAGAATCTTCCTCGTCCTCAGGGATGGAAGCGGGTACATGCAGGCCGTCCTCTCGGATCGTCTCACTCAGACCTACGATGCAATGACTCTCACCAGCGAGTCTACCGTCGAGGTGTGGGGTACTCTCGCGGCTGTACCTGAGGGCAAGAGCGCGCCTGATGGCCACGAGCTCGTGGCTGATTACTGGAAGGTGATTGGCAAGGCACCAGGTGGAGATGACGCTTTCACCAACAAGATCAGCAAGGACGCCGACCCATCGCTGCTAGCCGACATGCGACACCTCGTCATCCGAGGAGAGACTGCCTCTGCGGTCCTCAAGGTCCGAGCTGCCGTTCTGCGTGCTTTCCGAGACGAGTACGAGTCCCTCGGTCTGCTCGAGGTGACTCCCCCTTGTATGGTGCAGACGCAAGTCGAAGGAGGAGGAACCCTCTTCAAGTTCGACTACTATGGCCAACCAGCCTTCCTCACGCAGAGCTCGCAGCTTTACCTCGAGACCTGTCTGCCTAGCTTGGGAGACGTCTTTTGTGTACAGGAGAGCTTCAGAGCGGAGAAGAGTCACACGAGGAGACATTTGAGCGAGTACACCCATCTCGAGGCTGAGCTGGGTTTCCTCAACTTTGCGGAGCTTCTGGAGCATCTTGAACAGGTGGTGCGTAGGAAGACGAGCTCATGACCGCCTGAACAATCGGGGAGAAGTTTGCAGGCGCTTACTGACGTTCTGGTCATTGTCTCGCTCTCTTTGTCTCCCCCTCTCACCTTTAGATCTGCGGAACTCTCGAGCGCGTCATGGCCAACCCCGCCACTGCCTCTCTCATCACTCAGCTCAACCCCGACTTCAAGCAGCCCAGTCGTCCCTTCCGTCGCATGGACTACAAGGACGCCATCAAGTGGCTCAACGAAAACGATGTTCGCACCGACGATGGTTCCCCTCACAAGGTCGGAGACGACATTGCCGAAGCTGCCGAGCGCAAGATGACCGATGCTCTCGGCGTTCCGATTTTCCTCGTTGGATTCCCAAGAGAAATCAAGGCATTCTACATGAAGCGCATCCCTGGAGATGAAGAGTTTACAGAAAGTGTTGATTTACTCATGCCTGGTGTTGGAGAAATCGTAGGAGGATCAATGAGGATGAGTGATGCGACTGAATTACTTGAAGCTTACAAGGGAGAAGGGATTGATGCCAGCCCTTACTATTGGTACACGGATCAGCGCGTGTACGGTACGTGCGAGCATGGAGGATATGGACTTGGGTGAGTAAGCAGTGGACCATGGCGGAGCGCAGCTCAGCACAGTCAAGCGAAAGGACTCTTCTCGCAGAGGACTTGAAGAGACACAAGAGCTGATCACCCAGTTGCCCTTGTTCTTCGTACCATTTGCAGAGTCGAGCGTCTCCTAGCCTGGACTCTCAACCGCTACACTGTGCGCGACTGCTCCCTCTATCCTAGATTCACTGGCAGGTGTACCCCGTAGAGAGTTGATGGAGAGAAGGAGAGGGTGGTGGCCGAGGAGATTGTCAGGCAGTGCAGGAAAGGAGGGTGCGAGGAAGGTGCATCCTGATCTAGACTTGCAAGAAGAGAAAGGAAAAGAGGGGGCATATGGCAGCAGCAGCAGCTGCACTTGCTGCGCAGTAGTCTAGATTCCACCAACATTACAAAGATCTTCCCTTCAACCCGCAGCAATTCGACCTGACTGATGGGACGTTTTCATTGTGTGACCAGAGAGAAGAGAAAATCGAAACGAGCAGACAAAGTCTCCACATTTGGAACGGCAGACGCGACCAGGTGTGGTGGGGAAAGAAAAGAACAGATGACTTCTTGAGGTACGGTAGGCTGTGACGGTGAGAGAGATGACAGAATGAAAGTCGGACGCCGGCCTGCCTGAGCGTCTTCTCGTTTCAGATGTCAAGTTGGGTGACATCTTGCGAGCTTGAAAGGAATGGCGCTACCACGACTCGATATCCACGTCTCTCTTCTCCCTCTGGACAGAGGCAGTAGTCCAGTCCTGCCCGCCAATGTGCTCGCGTCGTCCACCCGTCGCAACACCAAGATCGCCACCACAAGCCTGCTCAGGCTCCTCTTCCTCGCAAGCATAGTCGATGCGCGTCGTTCGCTGCATCGAGATTTCAATGTGTCCGAAACAGGGCGGTCCAGCGCCCCTGATACCTCCCCATCGGACGAGGCAGTGGCTCGTAGTAGGTGAGTATCCACCAGACTCCTTGTCGCCGCGTCGCTTGAAGTGGAGACTGCTGTCCAGACCTGCTCGGGCAGGACCGCCGGAAGCGCTGCCTGGTCGCAGCAGGAACTTGTTGGCTCTGGCGGTGTTAATGGCTAGCATCTTGCCCCTGCGGATGATGCCGGCTGAAGAATTGGGAGGGGACAACTGAGACGAGGGGCAAGAAGAAGAAGTGGGAGAGACATTTGCTGCTGAGCCCGCATTGGAAGGAAGGGCACTGTTGAGTGCATGAGTCCAGTCGGTTAGCTCAGTCGTGCCAGACAGAAGGTTATTGAGGTCAGACGAGGCATGACTTCGGCCAGTGTCGGAGGTCTTGCTATTCTTACTGCCAGAAGAGGGCGAAGTGTGAGTAGGACGCTGCTTGTCGTTCCTCAATGTCTGTCTGAGCTCTGAGTCGGAGTGTCGACAGGGGCTTGAAGACAAGAAGTTGCCGGCAAAGGGCATCTCAGCGTCCAAGGATATCTTCGGCTGCCAAGAGAAGTCTGTACCAACTTTGAACTGCTTGACCTTGGACCGGCCCTCGAGTCTGGAAATGCCATGACTGTGTTCTCCTGTGGCTCCTGATGCAGTCCACGGGCGCATGGTCGTCTGAGTGGAGCGCCAAACGCCGGACTTGGCATCGGCATGCTTGGTAGTGCGGAGAGATTTGGGCGTGCCTAGAGGGCGTGAAGTACCCTCTGTAGTCTCATTGGACATATTGACCGCCTTGGGGCAGATTTCTTCGACTACTTCGGACTTCTCTTCTGGGTCCTTCAGTGTCTTGTCGTCAGAGCTCTTGGGTCTGACCTGCTGGCTCTGACTTTGGGCAGAGCCACTCTGATCACCAAGCAAAGGCAGGGACGACTTCTTGGCGGGGAAGTGGAAGGTGACACTTTTGTCGGGTGTGCCCAGACGACGGCGAGAGCTAGCACACGGATCGGGGTGCGTCTGCAGATTGGGGCCCAAGCGGAACTTGACGTCGGGCTCGTTGGCGTGCATTAGCGTCGGTAGCAGATGCGGAGTCGAATTGAACCGGCCGTCATTCATCGAGCTCAGACTATTGGACTTGAGCAAGATGGCCATACCGTTGCTTTTGCATTTGGAAGGCGTGGCCAGCCCCTCTTCGTCAAAGCTTGAGCGGCCATGTGGTGAGGTGTGCATTAGCTCAATACCATCCGAGTAGCCTGGACGTGGGGGTGACGAGGGCGAGCTATCCTTGAAGTGACTCAAACTGAGGGTGCCAAGTTCGAGATCATCACGATTGTTCTTATGGCATCGAGGGCTAGGAAAAACCTCTTCTTTAGCCGGGAAGCTGCCCTGTTGAGACGCACCAGGTCGACGAGCCAGGTCTCGACCGGGAGTGAAAAGTGGTGGGAGGTCGCTGCCTTCTGGTGTAGTGACTGGCTGCCGGGCCAGAGCCTTCTGTGCTAGCTGTTCGCTGCGAATGGCTGCAAGGAGAAAACCGTGATCACAAGATGAGCAAAGGCATAGGCTGCTGCGTCTTAAAGTCTTACTCACTCGGTGCAAGACAACTCGCATATGCCCCCAAAACAATAACGAACTCCGCAGCAACCCAAGCGTCCCTAGTGACTTTGGGATCCATATGTGCATACTGAAGTGAGATCGTGGTGACGCAGAAGGCCAAGGGTAGAGCAAAAGTAGCGACAGAGGCGAAAATGACCGTGCGGACGGCATGTAGAAGTGTTTGCGAACGGATATGTCCGCGCTTAAAAAGCATGAGATGAGCGATCAGGAAAGCAGTACAGTAGCCTTCATCGAGAATTGTGGCGATCCATTCGAGCTGGGGATAAGCTGTTGAGAAAGCGATGTTCCTGTAGAAGTCAGCCTCGTCCAGCGGTGGTCCGTGAGTAGTGTGGTAGGTGTGAATGGTGAAGAGCACAATGAAGATTGCTCGGCAGATCTTCATGCTGACCGGAAGGAGGATGACTAGCACACGCTTCTTGGTGCTGTGAATGGTTGTCGGGAAGAATGCTAGCAAGCGTGGAATGAAGGTCCAATCAGAGATCCAAGGTACTGTGAAGAGGAAGAAGACGATTGCGACTGGGCGCTCGCGGTCTTCTTTGACTCTGCCTGTGAGCAGATCGACCTGGAGGTGACATCGGAAGGTCGACGGGAGTGTCAGTGTTGCGAAGATATGAATACCCTAAATCTTGACATACCGTCCTAGAGACCTCGAGCATCGTCTGTATGCAGTAGGCAACGGTCGCGAGCGTCAGGATGGAGAAGACGGGCATCCTGCGAATGCGACTGCTGGCGATGGCCACGAGCCATATCCAGAGACAGAAGAGCGCAGTGGCTAGTATGGAGTACATGATGATGGTGAAGGAGCTGCTGCTGACGAAGTGAGGTTGATGGGAGGACTCATCGATGGGAGGGGTGAGCCAGAGGTTGTCCCCACCCAGTGCCTCTGCACCGGGCAGACCGACTGCGGCTTGGAAAGCCTGCTGGGTGGCCATGGCGGAGGCGGAATGCCTCTGAGGGAGAGTAGAGTGTCGAGGTAGTGATTGCAGGTGAAGAGGATGTCGAGAGGAGGAAGTAGGGAAAGGGAGATGGGATGAGGAGCACGATGAGGGGAAGGAAGGCACAGGGGATCAACGGTCAATCGTCCGAGGCAGCCGGGCCGGCTGAGGTGAGCCGCGGGATGAGAGAAAAGCGAGGTGAGTGTCTAGTTGCGTCCGCATGGCAAACACAACGCCAGAGCAAAGGGTCATGGTCCATCCAACACCGCGCGCGCCCATGACTCAGGCACCGAAGAAGTACAATTGCTATAGAATTCTCGCCACGCCCTTCTCACTCTAGGCGTCACATTGCTCTTGCTCCTACACCGCCCACTCATTTGGACAAGATGGCAATCACGTCATCGTCCGCAGCCCACGGCGATCTGCTCCTCATCAGCTCCCGACTCTCCCTCGCCGGCCTCGAGATGGTGGGTCCAGCAAAGATGAACTCCGACACCAGCTGCGCCATCTTCGAAGAATGGCCAAAGCCATACGCAATATCGGCAGCGTTCTCCATCAAGCTGGTCAAGCACAAGCTCGCCAGCTGAGGGTCAGTAGCCGTCGGCAGCACCCTCTTCTCCACCAGCGACTGAGCTGCAGCTGCATCATGCAACGCTAGTCCCGAAAGAACCTCTCCGATGGCAATCTTGAAACGCTCCTCCTCACTGCCTGCAAAGGCAGAGTCGATGAGATCAACGATGTCGTCCTTGACGGCATGCACCTGAGCATTGCCAGGCTCGCTCTTCAGCAGAATGTGCGAAAGAGCAAGAGCCGAGCCGTCTGGATAGTCACTCGAGGAAGGCTCGCTGCTCAAACCAGATCGAGAGCTGGTCAACAGGGCATTGAGATCGAGACGAGTGCCCGGGATGGTCGACAAGGTTCCAAGAGCAAGACCAGCCTGGTTCCGCACAGCAAGTCCAGTGGGGTCACTGACAGCCTTGAGGAAAGATCGCGAAAGCTGAGGGTAGAAAGGCTTGAGATGCTGAGGAATCCTCTTGAGGCAGATGTCGAGCGTCGATAGGATTGCAGCCTTGACAGCGGCTGCATGTCGCTCTCCGCAGGCTCGGATGAGTGGGCCAGCGAGACCAGTAGTCACGAACGGCTTGATGGCGACGGGATCGGCCTTCTCCACCAGGATACCCAGACCGATGGCAGCTTGCTCCTTCTGCTCTCCCGTTCCGCTCATCAGACCCGCCAAGAAGACGGCAGAGCAGCTGCCGAACCCTTCCTTCTTTGCTAGGCCGGCTACCTCGCCGGGCAAGCTCGACAGGGCGTGACGAAGGGAGACGACGAGCTCTTCAGGATCTTCCATCGTCTCAACGCAAGCCGCAAGAGCTGGCAAGGCTGCATCCACAATGACAGAATCACGGTTGTCGAGCAGTGACACCAGACGCCTCAGCCAATCCGCATTGTAGTCTTCCATAGCACGCCCACCACCGCGCTCTGCCAGATTCGTGGCAAAGGTGGTGTAGAAGCGGCAAGCGTGCAGAATCTTGCGACGATCTTTCTCGACATCTCCAGCCCACCCGAGGAGGAACATCATGAGCTGATGGAGAGCCTCGAAGGATCTCACAGCAGTCAGAACGTTCTCGATAGACTCATTGATGGCCTCCAGCACCTCTTCATCGTCTTCTTTTTCCAGAGCGAGCGAGAGAGCGCTGAGGATGGTGCCCACTTTGCGGTTGATGGCATTGCCGGCGACGCCAACCAAGTCTCCCAGTGCTCGAGCGTTGAAAGCGGAAATAGGCTGCACCAGAAGTGTAGGTAGAGAAGCAGGGAAGACCACGTCTGCCTTGTTCTTCATGACTTCTCGTAGAGCAGCGAGAGAAGTATCTGCCAGAGACTCGTCTGCGCCACTGTCACCTCTGTGTTGCAGTGCACCAAGCAGAGTAGGGATGATAGCTTCAATGGCCTTCTGACCGACCGAATCTTGCAGAGCGTCGAATGCAGACGCAGCAGCTTGACGCACGACCGGTGAACGGTCCACCAGCCCGTGTCGGACAGCGCCAATGAGCGCATCTTGATGGTCCTCCAGCTGCACATCTGTGGCATTTTCTAGCAAGCTCTCAACAGCCAACATGACACCAGCTCGCACAGATGCAGAGGAGCCAGCATCGGTTCCACGTTCCTGCAGCAGTGGTACGATGGACTCGAGGACTGACCCACCAAGCTTCCTCGTAAGCTCTCCGAGTGTGCGAGAGGCAATCTCTCTCTGATCCTCTCCGTCCGTGCTTAGGGCGCGAATGACCAGATCGATGATCATCGTAAGAAGCTCACGAATGGTCTTGGCAGTGTTGACAATGATCGCCTTCCAAGTGCTAGCAGCAGCGTCTCGTACATTGAAGGCGGGGTCCTGACGCAAGCAGAAGACTGTAGCCATCGTCCTGCTGAACCTCTCCTCGCCGAGAGCATGCTTAAGTCTTGCTTGCACCGAGTTACTGACCACAATGCTTTCCTCAGGAGCAGCACCGCCTTCAGCATCGGCATCATCGCCCTCGAGTGTGTTTTTGCCCGAGATACCACTGAGCCTGAAGAGCAGCTCAGAGCAGAGCTGCAAGCTAGATACCCTGATACGAGGAGTATCGTCGAACATACCGGCCTCCAGCTCTGGCAGCAGCAGATCAACAGCAGCGGTGGAGAAGCTTCCGATGATCATTCGACCCGCCCTCATGGACATGTCACGAACACTGTCGCTAGTGTCGGCGAGACCATTGAGGATAGGGGTAACGATTCGACTGACGTATGGACCGAATCGGACCGTACCGAAGGTGCCTGGCAGATAGATGAGCAAGGCGATACCACCCTCTCGAACATGAGCCAGCGGGCTGGAAGTAGCGTCCAAGACGGAAGGCAGCAGAGCTTCCAATCGGTCCATACCAAGCGCGGCGAGCACTTCCGACAGACCCTGTGCAGCACCTTGACGATCGACACCAGTAACGTTCGCGCCACGCAGCTGCGCCATGAGCGAGGGCACCAAGTCCGGGAATTGCACCTCACCAAGACGCTCAACCAGCACACCCAAAGCGCGGGCAGCCTCTGCTCGTGTCTCAGGCACAGGAGAAACAAGGACATTGCGAATGAGCGGCATGAGTCGGGCCAAGTGACCTCTTAAGTCCTTTGCATCCGTCAGACTTGCCAGATTACCAGTAATCTTGGCACCATCTCTCTGAACTTGAGCAGATCGGTCTCGGAGACCACGATCGACGATGGGCACGACCAGAGCCAATGACGGAGCATCGAGGTAATGAGCAAAGGTCTGAGAGAGGAGCTTGTGAAGCGCAGGAGCCGTCTTTGAAGTTGGATCGACCAGTGCTGCAAGAAGTGTTGGCACCATGGTCTTGACCTCTGGGTTCTTCATGACCATACCAAATTGCTTGAGTGAGCGGTTACCAGCAGCCCTCACCTGGGGATGGGCATCCGATAGGACACCAGACAGCCTCGGGATGACAGTGGGCAGAGCGGCAGCCAGCTGGTTGGGCGCTGCAGACGAGTAAGCACCCAGCAGTTCGATCGCGCCCTTCTTGGTTCGCCATTGCTTCTCCTCCAGCCCTTCTAGCAGGGTGGGCATCATCAGCTTGGCGCAGTAGGCGGACACGTGCTGCATGATGACCTTTGCAGTCTCTTCAGTTGCCTCTCTCACTTCAGCTTTAGTATCACCGAATGCTGTGACCAGCTGAGGGATGACACCTCCTTCGATGATGTAGGGCTCGAAGAGACGCCGGAGGGTAGCAGCCAGGATACCGTAGCATTCCACACCACTCTGTCGCGCGTTTACGCTGCTCTTGTCCTCGACGGCTTGGGCCAGACGGGGCATGACCCTGAACTCGGCAATAGCAGAGATACCACGGCCTTTGATCATACCTGCCAGACCATAGGCAGCTCCACGGCGCTCGGCATACTTGGCGCCTAGAAGCAGCTCATTGAACAGTCTCTCGACGAGACGAGGCACGTCGTCCTTGATGGCGGGGACTAGAGCGGGCAGACAGTCAGCGACTGCGATTTGCACCATTTCGGATGGAGTCTTCAGAGCATCGAGGAGACGCTCCACAATGGAGGAGATACGCTTGTCATCGGACGCCAGGTGACGGGCCAATCGACCTAGCAGGATCACCACAGCCTCGAGCACACCGTCCAGAGCCTCACTTGGAGGAGGTGGCGATGCGAGGAAAGACTCAAAGCGCTGAATGAGAGCGCTCAGCCTCTCCTTGCCGTGTAGATCGACGACTGAAGACCCGGCATCAAGCATGTATTGGCGAACAGCGTCTTCTCGGTCTCCCAGAGCTTCGTCCTTGATGAGGAACTCGAAGAAAGGCTCGAGATCGGTGGGCTGAAGTAGCTCCGCAAGGTCGCTGAAGGTTTGAGCAATGGCAGAGCGAATATGCCAGGGATCCTGTCGGTTCCGCGTGCTCTCGATGATCATGCCGAATTGATCGTACTCTGGCACAAGCACCTCATTTCGCTTTCTGTACAAGCTGTACAGGTCTTGCAAAACCTCGACCAGAGTTTCAGGGTGCGCAGCAACACCACCTGCAAATGCGCGACCAGCGGCTCGGCGGACGTAGGCTCGACTGTCTTCCAGGTATGGCAGGAGGGAAGCAGAGAGTCCGACAGGAGGCAGATCCAGGCCGTTCTCCTCCCAAGCCTTGAAGGCCAATCGAGCGTTTTCGGAGTCGTTGGGATCGTGGCAAGCGAGCCAAAGCTCGGGGCTGTAATCCAGTTCGGTCAAGTCGAGCGACTGAATAGCCTGTAGAGCCCCCAATCTCACATACGTCTCCTGTGCGAGGACATGCTTCAGCAGAGAGTCGATCTCAGCCGGAAGAGCTGAGTCCTTCATTGCTTCTCCCAAAGACCGCAAAACTCCCACAGCATCGCGGGCCAGCTTGGAGTGCTTAGCAACGATGGTGACCAGATCGTGGATCATCTCCCCACGAGGGAAGCGAACGTCTTCACAGGAACCAGCATGGAAGTCAATGACATCCATGGCCAATTGCATCTGCTCCAATACGCCATCGGGATCGTCTTGTGCGCTAACCTCGATTCCACCTCGAGAGATGACGAGGGTGAGGAATGGCATGATGACTGCAAGTGAAGCCAGGTCAAGAGGCTCTTGCTCGGACAAAGATCGCAGGCGGTATAGAATCCGTAGCGTCTGGTCACGCAGAGACTCCATTGTGAAATCCTCCGAGACGAGGTCATCAGAGATGGTCCGCAGCAGGACGATCCTCAAGAACAGCTTGTACTCTGCCAAACGCGGCGAGGAACATGAGCAAAGCGCTGTAAAGGCAGACAAAACTTGTTGTTCGGCAAGTTGACGGGCTTGAGGACATTCTAGCACCTCTCTCACAAGACGGACAAGTGAAGGAAGGTAGGAGTCGAGCTCTTCTGAGCGAGCGACGACCAGAGAGTCGATGATCTGCATGGCTGTCTTCAGATCGGTCTGCAGCAACGCGACTTCAGCTCTCCTTGATGCCTCGACCTTGAGCTGAGCGTCAACCTTTGCTTTTTCCTCCTTGGTGAGGGTCTTGGTCTGAGCGGCTTTCTTCTTGGCCAGATCGGCTCGCAGCTCGGCCTCCCATTGCTCTATCTTTGCGTCCTTTCGATTCTTGTCGACATTGGCGGTCGAATCTTTCCCATCTGCTAGTACATCGATGTATGTCGTGTCGGCCGGCGTGGCGAGGATGCCCAGATCGTCGGAAGTAACTGTACGAAGCTGATCGGGTCGAACGAGGGACTCGACATCACCCACGAGTTCTGCAATGGCTGACTCGGGGGCAAGAGTGCTGAGCGTCGACAGACTCGCCAGAGCCGCAGGTTGGAGCTTCGCATTCGACAATGCCGTTCGACATGTCCGGAGCAGATCGGGGAGAGAAGCCTCGATTGCAGCTCGCGCCTGCACCTTTGCCTGCTTGCAGAGGAGCTCGAAGGTTGTTCTTCTGGTATCTTTGAGCTGAGGAAGATGGGCGCAGATGAGCAAGCGCTCAAGGACTGAGGCTTTTACTGAAGGATCGGCAGTCTCTTCTAGTGTCACCGCTGCCATCAGTAGGTTTTTGATAGGCTTGCTCATATCGCGTGGGAGCTCATCGTCGTTAGTGATTACACTAACGCCCGCCGACCCTTCTGCCCAGCCCAAGACGGCTGTCTGTACAAGGCTGCTCGTGAAGAGAGGCTGGGCACGAGCGCATGCTGCAACTACCGATTGGATCTCCCGCCCAATCTTGTGATTCCGGCTAAGTAGGCCAACTTGAGCAAAAGCGTGAGAGATTGCAGTTGCGGCAGCCTGATCTTTCTCGATCTGAGTATATCTCCGCAGGACACAGCTTTGCAGCGCTCTGGCCAGCCAGAGTTCTTCCTCCTCGGAGCTGAACTTGCGATGCACTTTGTCGGAGAGTAGGAAGGATGGCTTCGGGTCGCTAGCAAGGAGAGCCTGCAGCGTAGCATTCTGTGAGACCAGAGTCTGCACTTTCGACGAGCCGAAGAGAGGCCCTTCTACCAAAGCAACCGCAACATAGCCCTCGAGAGGTCCTGCTGGACTTGTCAAAGTATTGGTACTAGCGTTCTTCAGATTGAGCTCGAATGCAGGCAGCATTGCATCAGCCAATGCTGCAGCGCTCTGACCTCCACTTGCCTCCCAGCTCCACACTGCTTCTCCAATGGAGGCACAAGCAAGCTTTCTGATGGGGACCTTGCTATTCTGCATCTCTTTGCTCAAAGCCTGGCCTATCGTCTGCAATTTTGCAGCTGGAGCCTCTGCTGTGCTGGACAGAGCGGCGCCCAAGTACTTCAGCAAGGCAGCCAGAGCTTGCCTCAAAGTGACTTCGCTCGTTGCCTCCTTCGTCAGTAAGCCAGCGATCGTTTCTGCCACCGAAAGGCTCTGCTCCGAATCCATCGACGGAAGGACAGCGAGCATCTCGTACAGAGCTGCTCGCTGGTCAGCTGAGCTCGTCTTGCCAGACTTGATCAAGGCAAGCAGCTCGTCGGCAACAGCCTTATTGGGCCCAGCTGACCGCGATCGTGACGCCAGCGTCCCAACGACGGATACGGCCTTTGCTCGAGTGGTCGCTACCGAAGACTTTGATGACGAGATAATACCAGGTAGAAGTGCTTGGAAGTGAGGGCCGACATCTCCTGCGTAGCATTCGAAGAAGTGAGATTCGATGGGCAACGAGACTTCTGGCGATCTTATGAGCAGCTTCTCCATAGTCGGCCGGATCTTTGTGACGACATCATCTTCTGTCACTTCCTCGCCGATGAAATCCCGAAGGGCGAGACAGATGTGGGCTGGGACAGCTTGCTTCGAGGGCAGCACATGAGTATTGTAGAAACCGAGTATCTTCTCTCGGTTGGAGCGTAGGTAGCTCCTGCCTACGCCGTCTTGAGCGCCCTTTTTCTGTTCAGAACCCGCCCGTAGGCGAAGAGCGACGTCGCAGACCAGACCAAGCAAGGGAGTCATGCGGAGAGACGATGCAGAAGCTGGGGCAGACGTAATGGTCTCAATGATGGCCGGAATGACTTCGTGAGCCTGTGAGAGGGAGCGACTGGATTGTCAATTGCGAAGATCTCAGACTGGCACATATACTCTCCACTACTCACTTGCCGAATGGTCCTCCTCGCCAACACGAGAGCATTCCTTGTACCAGGTTTCCTCTTCTGAGTCTCCTCTTCGCCAGCTATGGCGTCGAAAGACAGCGCTGTCATCTGCACGAGAGGTCCCCACACAGGCGATGCGGTGCCCTTCACTCTAGCGCATACTGAGAAGACGCAGCAGATGAAAGCAAAGAGCGATATTCTGAGACTGAGCGCAGTCGCGTAGTTGCCTGCTGGACCCACTCTGCACACGCGTTCGGTCTCCTTGTGAAGCAGAGCAACTGCAGTCTTGACAGCGAGTGAGGTGGCGGGCTGGGAGCCTTCTGGCATGGCAGCTTCATCTTGCCGGAGAATGAGCGAGAGCGTTTGTAGCACTAGTAGGCGTGAAGGACGATCACTATAGCGCGGCTGTGTCTGCAATGCTAGGCGGACGAGATCGCCCCTCTGCGCAGACGTAGGCGCGAAACAGTCTTCTCCCTCGTCATTTGCTGTTGTGAGTAGCACAGCGTAAAATGGCAAATCTGTGAGCGTCAATGGGTCAGATATTCCCCTGGCTGCCTGTATGCGCTCACCTGTAACGACTTCCGTGATCTCCGTCCACGTCTCTTCCCTGACCCTTGCACTTGATAGCAGGGCTCTCTTTCTTGCTTGCTCCACAAAATCTTCCCAATCATCGTTCGGGTCGGGGAGGCCTCTTGTTTGAGCGTCACCTCGAGAGTGAGAAGGCGCCATCTCGTCTGCGTCTGAGTCGTAGGGGTCTTCCTGCCCATCGTCGGCGTGAGCGAGCCAGCTCTTGACCTTCTTGGCCTCCTTGCCGTGTGTCGGCATGGTGAGGCAAGCAACAGAGGTCAGAAGAGGTAGGGTATAGTGTGATCGTGATACCGAGGATGCTGAGGATGAGTAGTCTAGTGCATGTAGGCGGCTATGGCGGCGTCCTGGGAAGGAGTCGAATGCGAAGAAGTGGCCCGCGCGGTCGATGCTCCGCCAAAAATGCAGCTTTCCCTTTCCGAAGCATTGCAGCAACTCGTACTGACGGTAGCGCTTCTTCCTGAGCGCTTGTCCCGTCAACTGTCACGGCTCAGATGTCTTCTTCTTCCTCTTCTTCATCTGCGGCGGCTGGTCCGTCGAGACCATCGCGAGATGATGTCCTGCGCCGCGAGCCGGCATACTGGCATACTTTCACGACCAATGCGAAGATGCGGTGGTACAATCGGAGAATTCTTGATGTCCTTGTCGAGGAATTCAGGGATCGGACGAAACACTATTACACATGGGCAATACACAAAGGCTTGCTGAAGATCAACGGGGAAAAGGTACTGCCGGGATATATCGTTCGTAATGGCGATGTCATAACTCACACCGCACACAAGCACGAGCCACCGATTACGAGCGACCCAGTCAGAATCCTTTACCAGAACGACGAACAGGGCAGGGTGGTAGTAGTGAAGCCAGGAAGCGTTCCAGTGCATCCGGCGGGAAGGTACCTGCGGCATACGCTGCTTGAATTGATCAAGTCAGATCACGGTATTGAGAAAGTCTTCACTGCCAATCGCCTTGATAGGCTCACATCTGGTATCATGGTAGCTTCGACCACCACCGCAGCTGCAAAGGAGCTCGCGGCCGACTTTGAGTCGGGGAGGGTTCGCAAGGCCTACATATGCAGAGTCAAAGGCTGTTTCCCTGAAGCCGAGACGGTTTGTGAGGAGCCTTTGCTGTCACTAGATCGTCAGACTGGTGTGGTCATCGTCCACCCTCTAGGCCGTGTGGCCAAGACGATCTTCAACAGGCTCTCGTACGACAGCGAGACGGATACGTCCGTCCTTTTTTGCCGGCCTATCACTGGAAGGACGCACCAGATTCGGGTCCATGCTCAATTGCTAGGCCACGTTATTCCAAATGACCCGATCTATGCGCATCCCATCTGGCAAGAATACCCAGCTGGCTCCCTCAAAGACATCCCCGTCCCATCGACGAGCGAAGTCGCAGGCAATCACAATACAAACAATGCCCAGCAAGTGGCCGCACATGCTTACGCCAGCGCCATCAAGTACCTTGCATCGACGCGTGAGTGCGCATCTATCATCGAGGCGCTCAAGAACAGCAAAGACGAAGGGGAGGATTGGAGCCGTCTGAAGGATGAAGTGCGCTTTGCAGAGTGGAATCAGGAGAATGGGTGGAAAGAAGGCAATAGCGTGAGCGGAGTCAATGCTGCTCCAGCTCAAGGCTTCGTCAGCTCGACGGCAGACGACAATGAGGGTGGTTACTGTGAGGAGTGCTTCTTGCCTCTTCTACCAGATCCACCAGCAGAAGCACTTTTCATCTATCTGCATGCCATCCGGTACGAGACAGACGATTGGTCCTTTGAAGATGAGATGCCTTGGTGGGCGAGAGAGGGCTGGAGATCGCCGGATGCACTGAAGAAAGCGCAGGAAGCGAGAGAGAGGGGCGAGGTGATACGGCCGCCGAGACTCAAGCTTGTCAGCGAAATGGAGG
Organism: Microstroma glucosiphilum; assembly: GCF_003144135.1. Taxonomy (NCBI): domain Eukaryota; kingdom Fungi; phylum Basidiomycota; class Exobasidiomycetes; order Microstromatales; family Microstromataceae; genus Microstroma; species Microstroma glucosiphilum. Next base: position 916,670 of record NW_020289916.1, read on the forward strand.
CTCTGGGTTCGCAGGTAGATCAGGTGTGCCATGAAGGCCAAGCAGCCACTGAGGTCTCACATGACGGAGTCGAGAGCGAGATCGCTCGACATTCAAGGGACGAGATAGCAGCCTTGTCCAATGGCACATCAGCGATAGATCTTGCACCTGCAGATGTCTGGCCTCCCCCCACCTTTGCTCCGCTTCTGAAGCGAGCTCCTCTGCCTGGGATCGTAGGCGCCTCCTCACCGTTCTCGGAAGCTCTAGACGGAGTTTCACTAGTCTTGGAGACCTTCAGGGGTCTTGAAGATTTCACCTTGCGAGATCTGCAGACCCGTTTGAGGGGAACGATGACATCCTTTACTCCGCCCATCAAGACGGCGGTGCACACTGGCCACTTGATCGTTCCTCAAGAGCTCGCGCAGGCTGTCTGGCAGCTTCCAGACCTGCCCTTTGTCAGTGGCAAATACGTCCTGATTGCCAGCGAGACTATTCCAGAAGATTCACTGAACCAGCTCTTGGAAGACAGGCAGACACTGGGCACTCGGAAGCAGAGCAGAGTGAACCAGAAGGCAAAAGCGAGAGCGAAGAAGGGCGCTGTTGCTGCTGCTTCTGACAAAGCTGCAACAGAGGAGGCAAGGACAACAGAGCCCGTGGAGCGGACCCCGGATGGACAAGTGGCCTCCGAAGCTCGTCTCCTCGCCTTTCTGCAGAAAGTCTGGACTGAGAGTGCGGCAAAGATCGATGCAGCTCTTCAAGTCTGGAGGAAGCACGCCATCGCCTCGGGTAGCCTGTCCAAGGACAACGAGCGGTGGACCTTCCGCGCGACCGTGGAGCGCTCGGTGTACAAGTTGCCCACGCTCGTGAGCTCCGACATCTGTCGCCACGTCGGCGAGCACGTCTGGGCGACGCTCAATGGAGCCCTTACGGTGGACGACCACCCTCCGCACCCAGTCTCGCTCAAGGAGTGCGATCTAGACGTCGTTTGCTCCTTTGCGCCGTGGCTGAATGCTGAGAAGATGGGACCGGTGATGAGAGAGGGTGAGGAGAAATCTACGTACGGCAAAGCCTGGAACTCCAATCCGCCTGGTTCCGTCTTGTTCATGATCAAGCTACCCGATGGGCCGCTCACCCAACAGATGTCACATCGGCCCAGTGTTGCCGAGACGAAGGAGGAAAGTGGATCTGAAGGATCGACGGCCCTTGCGCGCTACCGAGCCTACACGCTCGCATCGCTCCTCCCTCTCCCCGTCTCCCCAACTGCAGGAGTGGCTCAGCAGCTCAAGATCTGGGAGCCCTGTGTAGGCACAGGCGCCATTGCCATTGAACTCTGCGCACTTCTCCGCGAGCGCGGCTTACGAGCCACCATCTTCGGCAGCGACGTCGAGGAAGAGAACATCGCTGCCGCTCGACGCGTCAGTCGCGCTAGTGGTTGGAAACAAGGGCTAGCACGAGACGGCATCGAGGTGCGATATGAGCACCTCGACTTGAAGGACGAAGCGGGCGCTGCTCACTTCCTCGAACTTCCCGCCATTGAAAAGTCAACTGGAGGAGCGGGCTTGCTCGACGGCATTGTAGTGGACCTTCCCTGGGGTCGTCGCGAGCTCTCGCACGGCGTCCTTGCCTCTCTCTATGCGCACTTCCTACAGGCCTGTCTACGCACCCTCAAGCCATACCATTGTGCTATAGCTGTCACGCTAGAACACAAGACGTTGCAGAGAGCCTTGATAGAGGTGGAAGGGGTGATCAGGAGGCGCGGTCATCACAGATGGATGATGAAGCTCGAGAGGCTCGTGCTGAATGAGGGAGAGGGAGAGGGAGAGGGAGAAGGAGAACGAAGTGAAGTGAATGCGCAGGGCTCGAAGCAGGCTGATGAGATGGGCGGGGCTAGAGTGGTAGAGATGGGACTGAGGCCCGCGGTGTACCTGTTGAGGAAAGTGCCCCTGTAATTTGCGTTCGTTCGGTTGGAGCGAGCATCATACAGGCATTCGGTATACAAGTAAGAGCTGGCAGCGTCCCAAGCCACCAGCTCATCTATCAAGTCATTGCTATTTATGCACCTGGACCCTGAAGCAACTCCTTGAACTCGCCTGTCTCAATCTGCTCTTTGAGAATGTCCAACCCGCCGATCAGCTCTCCCTGCACAAAGATCTGAGGGAATGTCGGCCAATCATTGAGCTTCTTCATACCTGCAGAGGAAAGGAAGGAAGAGCAGATTACAGCCGTCAGCAATTAGGCGGTCTCACAAGCCCTAAAGCAGCCTATAGCGCCGACTCACCCTGCCTGACTGCCTCATCCTGCAAAATGTCAAACGTGCCAAATCCGACTCCCTCCTGCTTCAATAGAGCCACCGTCTTTTGTGAGAAGCCACACTTTGGCTGATCCGGGTTGCCCTTCATGAAAAGCATGACCTTGTTGCTCTTCATGATCTGCTTACACCTCTCAAATAGCTCCTCCTCCGTCTCGCTCTCAGGCGGTTGGTGGAGAGAGTGAGCATCAATGCTTCCCTCTACTGCGCCAGGGTAGGTGGATGGGGCTGCTCGAGGTGCAGAGGAGGTGGAGGAGGAGGGTCCGTTGCCGGCGGATGAGGAAGAGGGACCGGCAGCATGCGAGGCTACAGCTGAGGCAAGAGCGGAAGCGTTGGCTCCTGTCACGCGAGATAGAAGTGTATGACCGCGAAGGAGGACAAAGGTGGGAACAGAGTCGACATCGAAGGACTCAGAGACGTCTGGTTGCGACTCAGCCTCAATCTAGCACGGAGACCAGGAGGCGAGGAGAAGGTAAGCCTGAGTATCCTGCGCCGACTTCACAACAGCCATGGGCCGCTGGTAGCGTCGTACCAGAAGCTGTCAAGATACTCACATTCAGGCACAGAATTTTAGGATACTTTGCCGCCAGCTCCTTGACTACGCCATTCATCTGCTCGCATGGCTCAGCCCAAGGCGCCCAAAAGTTTAGCAGACTGACGCGGTTTAGATCTGCGCTCATCACCGAGGTGAATTGCTCGGGCGACTCGATGGTCACGAGGTTGGTGGTGGCGGACATCATGAGATGAGAATACGGAGATGAGGATGGAGAGTAGAGGTGCGGTGGCTATGATATGTGTCAGAGGAAAGGTTGAGCTTTGGACGGACACGGATAGAAGGATTGTCAATCGAGTGGAGACGGAACGACCTTTGGGCGCCGCGCGCACCTCTGGGCCCGGAGATAATTTTGACTGTACAGACCGTATCACGGCAGAATCGATAGTAGGAAGCTCGCCGTCTAAACGTCAGTTGCAGACTCCAGGGAGGATCACCGAGCTACACGATGATGTAGCACATGTTATGCGCGGGCAGACTTGACTTGCGCCCGCGTTGAAGAACTCAGTGATCAAACGATGAGCCGGGCCAGAAGTCAAGGACGAAGAGAGGTTGGTAGCGGACGCACAGACAGGCCAAAGGTGTCAGAGCCTCTAACAAGTAGCCTCTTCTAGACTCGAAGTCGAGTCGAAGGCTGGTGTGAGGGTGCTGTGTGAACTCACACAATCACCATTAGACGCTCGCCGAGGGGCAGACGATGGGCAGCATGACTAGAAAAGCACGCATGCAGACTCATTCACCATCGTCTTTACGCACTGTGCGGCTAAACTTCCGTCAGAGTCTTGGCTTTGGCTTCGCACTAGTGTCGCCACTGCCTCGGGAACGATGCGATGGTGTCGAGAAGTCGCAATGCAAGCCCTCAGTCTGACGGGCGCAAATACAGTGCTCGGAAAGGCCGCGGGAAAAATCTACTTAACGCGGGTAGCTGAGAAGAGCGCGTATGTCGGATGTACCGATCGAAGCACTCACGAACGTACGGTACATGCCTGTACCCCAGCCACCTCGGTCTCGATCACCGTCTGAGCGGCGGGAATCGGGATCTGTCAAGGCACAGGGAGCTGGTGCAGTTAGAGGCTCGAGTGGTGGCGCAAGTGGTCAAACATGGCTTGAAGGGCAAGCGAGCTGTATACCAGCTCGCAATCGACCTCGACGCAAGGGCCCAGTCGGTGACCCGGCCGAAGACCATCCATTGCTATGGCTCGTGGATCACAAGCACTTGAAACGTGCCGCGGTGCAGCGATCCCCCTGTCAACATCGGCACGGCGATGCGAGCGCCATGTACCAAATGAGCTGCGAGGGCCTGGTCGCTCCTGCCATTGCTCTATGCTGGATCTTCTGCGCCAAGGCGACGTTGGGGGTGTGGTGCTGGTGTCACTGCATCAGTGTCGCTCTTCCGGCAGAATCCGCGCGGGCGAAGAAGAAACGAAAAAAAAGGCGCCAGTAGATTTTGCGCCTTGCCGGGTGGACTAATCGAGGATATCAGATGGGCAGAGGACCAGGCACCAGAGCAGTCTTGCCGACAAGACGTTTCGGGGATCGAAGCGGAGTCGCAGCCACGGACCTCGAACTCTGCTCCTTGCCTTCCCGTCCCTTGTTCGCATTGCCCGTCTGGGATCCTCTGCCCTTTGGTCCCATACCAGCAGAGAAAGCATCTTGTGTGACCTCTCCGGTCAAGACGTCCTTCAAGCCGACCGTCAGGACCAGTGGCGTCGCCAAGTCCATGCAAGCATACCTCAAACACTTCCCGCTCGGCTCTTTACACGCACCGGCCGAAACTTTTCTCGCCCGCAAATCTGATAGCGAGGTAGCCATAGATTTTCTATAAGAAGCCGGCACTCAGCAGCCCTTCCCGTCCGACATCAGCCGCTCGGTCATCCATATCCTATACCCTTTCTCCCCCTCCTCATCATCTAGCCACGCCTCCCTGCCGTGCGCAACCATGTCCTCTACCACACACGACGTCAAGCAACACGAGTCCCCCTCCGCTGGGGACGACCACTCCGCCGATGGCAAGCTGTTCGACGAGGAGAAGCTCGCCGAGGAGAAGCAAGTCGGTATCGTGACCATCGAGGCCGCCAGGGCCTTGATTGGCTGGAAGCTTTGGGTCGCTTACCTTGGGTGAGTGCATCTCTGAGCCAAGTCCTCCCATAGTATGATCTCTTCTCTGATCCGCTCCCCGCTTTTGATCCCTCTTCCCCACCTCGCAGTATCTTCCTCACTACGTACTTCTGCGGTCTCGATAACGGTACTACATACGCAACGCTTTACGCTGGTGCCCAGGCGACCAACAACTTCGTCCTCTACCCCACACTGGGTGTCTTGCAGCAAGTTGTCATTGCCGTCCTCAAGTTCCCAGTTGCCAAGATTGCCGATGTCTTCGGACGAGCCGAGGGCTTCGCAGTCTCGCTCGTCTTCTACGTGCTCGGTTTCATCCTCATGGCCGCCTGCCAAAACTTTTCCACTCTGGCCGCAGGAGTCTTCTTCTACGCCGTCGGCAACACCGGTACACAGATCATGCTGCAGATCATCATCGCCGATGCCGTGTCCACCAAATGGCGTGGTGCTGCCATTGGTCTGCTCTCGTGGCCATACCTCATGAACTTCGCCGTTAGCGGACGCTTCGTTCAAGGTCTCTACGGCGCGCTCTTCAACTCGCCAACTTGGCGATGGGGCCCTGGAATCTTCTGCATCGTCTTCCCCATTGCCATCAGTCCCATCATCTTCGCCCTGGCTTCAAGCCAACGTCAGGTCAAGAAGGCAGGCCGTGCTCCCGCCCACCCTTACACGCAGATGACCTTCTTCCGAGGACTCAAGGCCTTTGTTGACGACATTGACCTCGGAGGTCTCTTCCTCATCGCCGCAGGATTCATCTTGATCTTGCTCCCTCTCACGCTCTACACCTACGCTCCCAACGGATGGAACACCGACTACATCATCGCTATGTTTGTCGTGGGTGGTGTTCTGATCGTCAGCATCGGCTTCTGGGAGTGGCTCGTGGCACCCAAGCCCGTCATCCGACGCCGCTACATCCTCAACAAGAATGTCATTATCCCCGCCTTCATTGGATTCTTCGACTTCTTCAGCTTCTACCTCGCTTGGACTTCCTCCTTCTCTTACGTTCAGATCCTCAAGGGCTGGACTTCGGGTGATGCCACCTACTTTTCCAACGCTCAGTCTCTTTGCCTGACCTTCTTTGGAATCATGGTTGGTTTCATTAACCTTTGGACTCGTCAGTACAAGTGGTCCCTCGTGGCTGGAGCTTGCATCCGTATGATCGGTCTGGGCATCATGATCGCCTTCCGAACCGCAAATGCCACAACGGCACAACTGGTCATGGGTCAGATTCTTCAGGGTATGGGAGGTGGTTTCCTCGGAGTCACTCTTCAGGTTGCAGCTCAGGTCTCTGTACCTCACCAGGACGTCGCAATGGTCACTGCCTTTGTGCTTCTCCTTACTGAGATCGGTGGTGCCTGCGGTACAGCTCTTCTGGGTACTATCCAGGCCCAGCGTCTGCCCACTCTCATCGCCCGCTACCTACCCGGAGCCACCGCCGAGGTACAGGCCAACCTTTACGCCCAGCCCTTGGTTGAGATTATCAGCTACCCTCTGGGTACACCTGAGCGTACAGCGCTCATCGAAGCCTGGAATGGTTACTTCCACACCCTCCTCACCGTCGCAATTGCCCTGTCGGCTGTTCCCATCGTTCTGGGTCTTCTACTCAACGACTACAAGCTCAACGATAAGCAAAATTGCGTCACCGATGAGCCACCTTTGCACGTTACTGGAGAGGCCCGCGTGAGGGCTGAAGACGAGATTGTCAAGTCGTAATTGGTAACTGGTCAAGAGCTACAGATAGATTAGGGGTCAAGTGCAGTAGATAGAGTGAGGGAGGGGGAAGTGCGTCATGCTTTGGTCCTCTGATTTTGTCACAGTGTTTCTCAATCATGTTAGACAGCTATTGCAGTTTAGCACGTGTTTCGTCTACATACCAAAGATATTTTACCTTTTAATTCCTATTTCGCACACTCTTCCAACTTTCTGCCTGAATAGACTAGACAAATCTGACCGTGCTGCCCCACTTTGCCCCACCTCATCCCCTGATCGCACTATTGCACCTTCGCTCATTCACACACATGCAGTCATTTGTACACACACCTAGGCTCCAAGGTCCGAAAAGGTATCAATGAGAAATAGTATTACAATGTACACGCCTTTGTCCTCTCTCTCTCTCACACACACACTCAGAATGCGGATTGCTTCTACTCTTTTCTCTTCCTCCTCCTGCCCTTACCAAGGAAGTCTAGCATAAGCTCTCCGCGTCTGATCCTCCCAAGGAGGTCTGGACGGCGGACGCAAAGGAGCCGGAGGGACCAATTCCGCGCCGCTCTTTTTCGCCCACGTCTCCATCCATTGTGGTGCACGAGGCCGGGTTTCCTCCCTCCCATGAGCATCATCAGATGCAGTGCCACCTGCCCCAACACTGTTCACTGCGCCGGACGGAGCCGGCTGCTGCGGCGAGGCAGTCCCGCTGGCACTGCCGTTTCGCTCTGTAAAAGTCCGAGGCGACCTGGGACTTGTGTTGCCGCCGCCACCTGGCTCATGCCCGGCGCTTGAATTGGAAGCGATGAGCTTCGCCTTCCGTGGATCTTGCACTTGAGATGGGCGTGATTGCGTAGCAGGAGCAGAAGCAGAAGGGGAGGAGGCAGAGGAAGGTGGCGGTGGGGGTTGAGCCGGTGGAGAGTCATTGGGCTCGTGGGGTGCTGCTTCGCGCTGTCGCATCTCCCAGTGCCGGCCCCCACTCCCTTGCACAGGGGGCGAGCGGCGCGATTGGCGATCCCACCTCTGCTGAAGGGCAGCGTACCACGTACTCGCGTAGTGACTCTGGCCCCACCACTTTGGTCGCTCCAACCACGAATCGCGCTGCCACGGTGGAGGTTGTCCAAACTGAGACGTCCGATTGCGCCAGGTCGGGCTCGGTACCGGTTGCCCGAGTGGAGCAGCATTGGATCCGGTGGCCCTCGCCGAGCTCGATTTGCTCCCCTCCGCACCCGAATCTGCGCGGGGACCGGTAGGCGTTTTGGGCAAAGCGCTTGGCCTGGCAGGTGATGCGTCTCCTCTGTTTCCTGCAGTACAATCTTTGTTCGGTGGCGCTTGAGGGGCGACCGACAAGTCTGCAAAGTCCTCAGCCTCGTCAGCAAAAGAGACAGGTGCATTTGCAGCCGTCGAAACACCCTGTTCAATGCTTGGGGCAGCCGAGGCTCCAGTAGCGCTTTGAGGAAGGGCACTTGTGTCTGCGACCGAGGGAGCCGTCTGGCCGATGCTGGGAGCAGCTGCAGCCACGCCGCTAACTCCAGTCGCTACATCTTTATCTGCAGTCGCAACACTCGGGGCTACAGCCTTCGCAGCAGCCACAGCGGGCGATGGTGGAACGAATCCGTCCGCCCTCGCAGGAGTTGCGTTTATGCCTCCCCTGCCCCGGAGCGCAGCTTGCCCCCGCTTAGCCAGCACAGGTGGCGGGGCATCAGGCAGCAGCCCGATTCTGCTGAGGTTCTTGTGCGCTCCTCGAAACGAGCCCTTTGTCACGGCTGCATCTGTTGGCGTTGCTCCAGAGGCACCTGAGCTCTTCGCTGGTCCAGCGGAGGGAGTTTGTGCGCTTGCAGATCGTGCGTTGACGGGACCGGCAATGAGATCCAGCAGACTGCCACTTGAGGTGGTCGGTGGCGCTTTGAGATGTGTCGTAGGTCCGATTGATGCAGCAGTGGTATCCTTGTTCGTTGCGAGTGGAATTTCGGGTGCTTTGCTCGCAGTCAATTCCACACTTGCTCTCGTTGCAGTAGCTGCCTCAGTGGCGCTTGTACTACCGCTGGTCTGGTCTGCCGTAGGCCTAATTGGCGTCGGGGGGCCGCGGACGGTAGTAGAGGCTTTATCTTGCCCTAGGCTCGGCTTGGACTTGATCTGATTCTTCACACGTTGCAGCGAGGCAGCTGCTAACGGCCTGTCCTTCTTCCTTGCTGCTGCTACTGCTGCGGAGGAAGAGGAAGATGTAGCTGGAGTAGCTAATGGCGGCTTCTGTGGAGGCGTTGCACCGACGGATTGAGACACCGCAGAAGTCCCGGCTTGCAGTGCCGATGACAGATTTGATGATTGCGCAGTCACTGATTGCAGTTCAGCCAAACATGAGGGACCCGCCGTGACAGCGTCGCTGTCGCTGTCGCTACTGCCACTGTCACTCGTCAGTGTCGAGGAAGACGGAGCAGGGCGTTTGCCTTTCTGAGCTGTGGACGCCCGGCCAGCTATAGCCGCGTTCTGGGTATTCCTGGACGGTGTCACAAAGAGAGTGCTGTTGACCTGGTGTGCGTCTTCGTCGTCCTCTATGTCGCTGCTAGCTGCCGGTACCCGTGCTTTACTCTCAGCTCTCGGAAGGGCATTGGCCCTTTTGATCTTCGGGACGTCGTCTTCATCATCCGATATAGCCAAGCGCGTCTTTCTCCTCGGAATCATTGAAGAGGCAGACGACAGATCGCTTGAGCTCTCTGAATCCGATTCTGCGCCAGCGCCCTTGGTACCGACAGTCTGCCAATGCCTTCTGAGCTGCACCTTGTCTCTCCGGTATTCTCTTCTGAGCTTCTTTCGAGCTTGTCTGCCAATGGCGCCCTTGTTGAGCTTGAGGGATTCTGTCTCCTCTCCCGGATCGAGTACGGGACCTTCATCGTCGCTCGGAGGGGGAGGTGGAACATCATCTGGACGTCCACCTTGCCTCTTCCAAAAGCGACTGATGATCTTGCGGTCATCGAACATCTGTTCTGGCTCCCAGGTGGTATCATCTGAGTGGATGCAGTATGTGCAGCATCAAGTCAGTCAGCGCCCCGAGGTCGCACTCTCTGCAGCTTCTGCAGATGCTACTCACAGATAGGGAAATTGGTCCATGCCGTCCGGTACTGGAGGTATCCTTTCCTCGGGTGTCTCCGCCATCTGAGGACCGCATCAATCTCGAACTCCTGTCCAGCTTGGTATACGGGTTGCGCAAATGCACTGACCTGATCAGTGGTATCCCATGAGCCCAAGCTCGCCTCCGAGTCAGAGCCATGGAGGGATCCTCCTGAGATGGAAGAGCCGGAGCTGTATCCACCATCGTCAGAGCTGCTCCCCCATCGAGGCTTCTTGATCGGTCTGCCAGACGAGGAGAGCTTGACCGGCTCTGGTTTCTTTGGCTTTGATGGCTTGTGTCTGCCTTTACCCTTGGGCGGCTTGCCCTTCTTGAGCGGCATCGCAGTGAAGCTCTGACTTGGCAGCAGCAATATTGGCGACACGTCAAGATATGAGGAAGGTGAGACAGTGGCCCGACTCGGTACCGATCACCCCCGCATCATTGCATTGGTATGGTATGGTTCAGGCGGCTCACCTCCTCGCGGTGCTTCTATTCTCGCGTTGATGGGCGACAGGAGCGGAAGCGGAAGCGGCACGCCGCGGAAGCACCAAGGGGCGGAAAGCAGCAGCGCCGGGAGAGAGAGCAACACTTTGGCACTCAAGGGAAGCGATAACGACGACGATCACTCCTTCTTCTCGATCCATATCGCCTTGTTCAAGCCCCCATCGTACGAGTGATGGCATCAGACGACCCCCAGAGGTCATCAATACATGCCGCCCTGCAAGAGCCGCCTCACGACGTTCAGCTCCCCCCGGCTCCCTCCCCTCCCTCTCAGCCTCCCCACGTGCGCTTCGGCGGTGCGGATGGGCACTCCCAGGTTCAGGACGACCTCGCAGCTCTGAAGGATGTCAAGGCAAAGCTGAGCTCATATACCACGCTATGGTCAGCAAAGGCGAGAGAGACGACCGTAGTGCGGGGAAGGCAGGGTAGCGTTCTGACCAGAGGCCTCGTGCTCAAGACGGACCAGTTCCAGGGCACCAGAGGTGAGTGAATGCATGCTACCACTAGCTTGGTCACACCATCGGAGAAGCTAACACAGTGTATCTCTCCCTTGCTTTCAGTCCAACCCGCGAGCCTTGACCTTTCGCTCCAAGGCGCTCCATGCTTTCGCAAAGCTGACACTCCTACCGAAGTGTACGGCGTGGCTCAACCAACAATCACCGGCATCAAGACGATCTTGACCGTGTTAGAGGTCACGCCCCTCAACCCAATGTTCACTCCGAGCAACGGAACGGCATCCAGGCAGTGGACGCGCTCTGCCTCTCACTCAGAAGCTACCCTGGCTTCCTCATCGCCACGGCCTTCCTTTATCTCCCCTCCGTTGAAGCCGCACAAATCGGGAAGCAGGCATGTCTCTGGCACTCTGAGCCCGGGAGGGCCACACAGCTACGATAATGATGCTCTGGGCGGACGGAGATCTTCGAACTCGACTCCTCCCGCTCGCTCGCCCAATCTCGGTCCTCAAGGATACCATGCACCTCAGCAGGAGCCAAGGCAAGCTGTATGGTTCTGTACTAGAGACGAGCCTGTCTTGTACATTGGCGCGCGCCCTTTCGTCTTGCGCGAGCACAGTAACCCTGCCAGCTCTTTCTCGCTATCATCAAGAGCTGAAAATCTGCAGGCTATCGAGACTCGCCTGAAGGCGGATGTGATCAGAGAGGCAAGCAGGTTCGGAGGTCTCATTATGTGCCACGAGGAGGAAGGTGGATATATGGAGAGCGAGGGTCCTTCTCTGAAGCCGACCTGGATCGCTGTAGATGAGGAGAGCGTCAAAACTATCAAGGAGGTATTTGATGACCTCAGATCGCAAGGATGGCGTGTTGATTACCACAGAGTACCAATCGGACAGGACCAGCCCATTGAGCACAATTATCTCGACGCATATACTCGCATCTTGCGCAACCTGGACCCCCTGCGCACTTGTGTAGTCGCGAACTGTGGCGCAGGTTTCACTCGTACCACCTTCGCCATGGTAGCAGCGCAGATTGTGCGCCGGCGTCAGCTCATTCTGCTGGGCAAGCCCGACCCCTTTGACCTCACTGAAGGCGGAGGGGCCTCCTTGGCCGAGATGACTGCTTCCCCGAGACCTGATGCGGTGCGTCGCAACGTCGACAACAAAGCGAATGCATCGATGGCCAAGCGCTTGCGGGCTACATATGAGAAGCAAGTTCAAGCGCAGGCTCTCTTGCGACTTGTCAAGCTGCTTGGCACTGCCGGCTCTACTGCTCCTGTTGATTTACTTCTGGGGAGCCCTGGTCTACTCGATCCTCTCAGGCGGGCGTTGGTCGGTGATCTCAATATCGTGCGCGCTCTGTGCGGTATCCTAGATGAAGGCCTCGACGACAAGGTCGTCGTCGATGTCGCGATCGACTCGGCTGCCCATCTCACGAACTTGAGAGAAGAGATCCTGCTCAATCGTGCGAGCTATGCACTGGCAGGGTCGGAGTCCAACAATGCTCGTTCTCGAGTAGCAGCTCTTCAGCTAGACAAGGCAGTGCGGGCCCTTGAAAAATACTTTTTCCTCTGTGCCTTTGCGTCCTACGTCTCTGGGTCTCAGAGCGCCATCTTCGAGCATAGCTTTGCAGATTGGCTCAAGAAGAGGTCCGAGGTTTGGAACACTGTCAAGCGGATACGTAGCAAAGGAAGACAGCTGTACCTTTTCGATCCCGTGCATGACCTGAGCCAGCTGACCTCAGCTCCGTCCCACTCGTCACGTTCGGCAATCGGACTCCCCACCGGCAAAGACCAGATGACGGCAGGGGATGAGTTCGCACAGCACCATGTCAGTACGCGGGCGGGTATCGTGCTTCGGCCAGGTACCTTGCTCAAGGAAGATATCTGGCAGGCGCAAAGAGCCCAGCAACCCCACTTTGGGGTCATGGATGTCCCAGGCGCCATCAATCTACGGAGAGTACCCAATACGTCCATCTGGGCCACTGGTCAGCCTTCGGTGAACGGCATCCGAAATGTGCTGAGGTCCATTGGCGAGCAGCTAGGACACTCTGAGCAGGCAGATGCGGACAAGGAGGTCAAGAAGGTCGGCTGGATCAACTTGCGAGAAGAGCCCATCCTCTTCGTCTCCGGCAAGCCATACGTCTTGCGAGACTCAACTCTATCGTTGAGGAATATCAAAGCCTACGGAGGTATCTCGTGGACAAGACTCCAGATGGTGGAAGCACGTCTCAAGCAAGACGTGATCAATGAGCTGGAGCAGAACGATGGTCGTCTGCTGCTGCACTCGGAGGATGAGAATGGCACTGTATACCCTGTCTGGGCTGAAGTTCAGGCCGATGATGTGCAGACGTTGCAAGACGTAATGGCGACTGTAGCAGGCGAGATCGAAAGTGGCACGATCCCGCTGGGCCCGTCGTCTGCGGAAGACGCCCCACACGACGCGGGCCATGGCAGTGCTGGCTCTGCAGAGCTGATGTTCCGCCGCATTCCTTTAACAGCAGAGAAGTCGGCTGATCTCGAAGACGTTGGGTCGATTCTGGAGACGGTACTGAGAGCTCAAGGCAATTTGAGCTCGATTGTCATCAACTGTCAGCTCGGACGAGGAAGAAGTACGCTGGCATCGGTCATCGTTCTTCTCATCTCGCAGTGGCTCCACAAACACAGCAGCGGCCCATCGGAATCTCAGACTTCGCGTCTTGCCGAGCTTGACGGCGATGACGAGCAGGCAGAGGAAGCTCCACAGAGTAGACCTCGCCTGAGCTACCATCTCATCAACAGTCTGCTCCGCGTGACACCTTATGGTCTGCAAGTCAAAGAGACCGTCGATGATGCCGTGGACAGGGCAGGCTCCATCATCAACCTCAGGGACTCGATCGAGGAGTCTCGACTGGCTGCGGAGGAGATCGAAGACCCTGAGAGCCCTCAACGAAAGGCAAAGATCTCGGCAGGGTGTCAAGCACTAAAGAGATACTACTCTCTGATCGTCTTCCAGGCGTATCTCAATGCTACTACACCCGATACTATTGATGACATGCCGACCTTTGAGTCATTTGTACGTCGCCAGCCGGTGCTGAGCACGATCAGCAAGGAGTTCGACAAGGTCAGCATGGCCCTGATTACTCCATTGCAGCGGATAGAGGCTGCGGATGGAATGGCGTTGGACGACGAGGTCAACGAAGTCGTTGCGAACCGTCATGGCTCTATCCTCACGGCGTACACTATGCTCAAGTCTGACTTCTTCAGTGGTATCGCCAAAGTCAGCCTGTCGCAGATCGAAGGGATTCCCAATCTGCGATCTGTGCCGCTTCTCATCGCTCCCTCGACTGAAGACGGAGAAGTGACGGCTTCAGACCAGACGACTTATGGCTCGGGCATGCCTTCGATTGATGGTCTGCGCCGCGGTCTGAACAAGATGGGCTGTCTCAACAATGGCGATGCGACGAACAAGACGTCCGTGTACTGGACGTCGCTCCGCGAAGAGCCGGTGTGCTACGTTCGAGGCCGACCTCATGTTCTCCGTCTAGCTGATCAGCCGCTGACGAACCTCGAGGCAACGGGTATCACCACAGAGACGGTGGAGAGGCAAGAGATTGCCCTCAAGAATGACGTCCTCCAGGAAGCGGCATCGCGCGACGGGCGGATCCTGCTGCACGACGAAGTGGAGATTGAGCCTGGTAAATTCGACATCATCCCCGTATGGGAGTCGATCAAGCCTGGAGACGTTCTCACGCCTCGCGAGGTCTACGAGCTGGTGCAGCGCGAGGGTTATCGCGTCGACTACGCGCGTGTGGCTGTGACTGACGAACAGGCCCCTGTGCCTGCCGTCTTCAGTGAAATCGAGCAGCGGGTTCTCAAGGCGCTCAAGGACGACAACGGCGGCCACGGAGGGCACTCGATCACTGCCTTCAATTGTCAGATGGGTCGAGGCCGAACGACCACGGGCATGGTCATTGCTAGCTTGATCAGCACGGTTCACCATTACGGAGAAGAACTGCTGAACGCAGACATGGGAGCTAGCATCGCTTTGTCCAACAATGACGAAGACTTGGCCGCTAGCATCACCGGTGGCCCTCGGATGGACGGAGCGAAAGACTTCTTGGACAATAGAGAAGACGAGCTATGGCTGCAAGGAGAGTACCGCTCCATCCTGCAGCTTGTCGGAGTTCTCTCTCACGGCAAGCTCGCCAAACGATTGGTCGACTCTGCCATCGATCGCATGGAGGCTGTACAGAATTTGCGCAAGGCCATCTACGACTCGAAGATGAGGGCCGAGAATGCCGAGCCGGGAAGCACGAAGCGCAGACACCTCACTACGGTCTGGACCAACTACCTGCAGCGATACGCGCACCTAATTGCTTTCTGCAACTATCTGATCGAGAAGAAGCGGGCACAACTAGAGGAAGAAGAGGATGGAGGGGATGGCGAAGAAGTAGGAGACGGAGATGAGAGTGTGGGGACTACGGCTGGGAATACGAGTGTGAGAGAGAGGATTTGGGGAGGAGGGTCTAGCTCGCAGTTCCCTTCGTTTTTGACGTGGCTGAAGCCGAGGAGAGAAGTGGAAAGCATCATCAAGAACCAAAGCAGCTGAGGAGACAGAGCAAGGAGCCGCAATACTGGATACACAAGCGCTCGTCATCATCACCATCATCTGTACATCATTGTCTGCTTGTGTTCAAATGCAAACATCGCTACTCGCTGTTGTGTCTGTGTCTGTCTGCCTGTCGGTCGTCGGGTGGCTGAAATCTGAGCTGGCACGCGGCGAGAGGGTCTGTGCAGAAACGCGGTCAAGCCAAGTGCATTGAGGGAAGAAATGCTTCGAGTTCATTGCCGAGCGACAAAGTGCTCTGCTCTGCTCGGCACCATCTCACCATCTCATCATCTCATCTCAGAGGTCAGGACAGATCGTCAATCCTATCCCTCTCTCATCATGATGGTCTCTTCGACGCTGCTGCGGCTGCTCCTTCCTGTCTCTCTCCTCCTCACCTCTCTCCTCCTCTTCACCTCGCCGACCCAAGCGGTGCGCTATCACGACTTCAAGAAATGCGCAGACTCGTCCTTCTGCCGTCGTCTACGTCGTCTCTCCAGCTACACCTCGAGTGTCAAGAACTTTTCCTCTCCCTACTCTCTCCCTTCTTCCTCCTCTCCTCCGACTTTCGACGTTCAGAAGGCTACATTGAGCTCCCCGATTAAGAGCGCCCTCTACCCGGATGTGCAGTTTGAGATCAGCTTCACCTTCCATCGCGATGGAACTGCAAGGGTGAGAATGGACCAGGTGGGAGAGAAGTTCGGAGGGTGGAAGAGGTATGACGAAGCGGGAAAGTGGGCGTATGAGAGGGAGCCAGTAATTGCAGGTAAAGGGGAGGTGGACGTGCAGCACAAGGATCGAGAGACGGTTGCTACGTGAGTGCAGGGCGGTGGAAGATGGCTGCGAAGTGTACACAAGATCTCACCTTGCGGTTTCGATTCGCTTTCACTTTTCAGTTTCGGTCCTCAAGGGTCTCACTCTGTCAAGATTGAGTACGAACCATTCAAGGCCACCTTCTACCGCGCTGGCGAGCCCCAGGTCATTCTCAATGAGCGAGGTCTGCTGCACATGGAGCACTTCCGACCCAAGCCTGTCAAGTCAGAAGGCGATCAAGATGACAAAGACAGTGACAAGTCTGCTTCAGATGAGAAGCCCGCTCTGGTCTTCCAGAAGCGAGGAGCTTCTGCCTCGCAAGCGCAGCAGTGGGCTGGTTTTGAGGAGCACGACAGCGGCGAGTGGGAAGAAATGTGGGACAAGAAGCCCGACTCGAAGCCAAAGGGACCCGAAGCACTGTCCTTGGACATTTCCTTCCCTGGCAAACAATTCCTCTTTGGTATTCCAGAACATGCCTCGCCGCTCAATCTTCGCAGCACAAAGGGGCATAAGGAAGGCGACTTCACCGATCCTTACCGTCTGATGAACACGGACGTGTTCGAGTACGATGCAGACAGCGCAATGTCTCTGTATGGAAGCGTGCCGATCATGCATGCACAGTCATCAAGCAGTGCCGTGTCAGCCTTCTTCCTCAGTGCAGCCGAGACTTGGATCGACATTGAGCGCACCAGGACTGGTAGCCAGACTCACTGGATCGCGGAGTCGGGCATTCTCGATTTGCTAATTATGCTAGACGATACGCCTGCGAAGAATATCCAGAAGTTCACTGAGCTGGTCGGAAGGTCGACTGCTCCTCAGACCTTTGCGCTTGGGTATCACCAATGTCGATGGAACTACATGAGCGATTCGGATGTGCTCAATGTCCAGTCTCGCTTCGACGAGGAGGACATCCCGATGGACGTCATGTGGCTCGACATCGAGTACTCAAAGGACCACATGTACGGAGTCTGGGATGAGTTGAACTTTGCCAATCCGGAGAAGATGGTGCAGGGATTGGATGACCGGGGCAGGAAGCTGGTCATCATCATCGATCCTCACTTGAAGCGCACAGACTCCTACTGGCTCTATTCTGAGGCAAAGTCAAATGAGGTGCTTGTCAAGTCTCCCGGTGGGAACGGAGAATATGAAGGTTGGTGTTGGAGCGGTAGTGCTAGCTGGCTTGACATGTTCAATCCTCTGGCCACGACCTGGTGGAAAAAGCAGTACACGCTAGACTCAAAGGGCAAGAGCCCCATTAGAGCCAATGCGCGGAACGTTCATATCTGGAACGATATGAATGAGCCTGCCATCTTCAACGGACCCGAGGTCACGTCTCCCAAGGACGTCAAGCACCACGGAGGCTGGGAGCACCGCGATATCCACAACATCAATGGTGTACTCTTCCACGCTGCTACGCACGAAGCGCTCAGAGCCCGAGAAGGCAGCGGTCTGAAGCTGGAGCGAAGGCCGTTTGTGCTGAGTCGAGCTTGGTGGGTGGGTACCCAGCGCTTTGGAGCCATCTGGACCGGCGACAATCTCGGCACCTGGGAACACCTCGCCGTCAGTGTCCCCATGATCCTCGCCAACAACATTGCCGGCATGAGCTTCTGCGGAGCCGACATCGGCGGTTTCTTTGGCGATCCTTCGCCCGAGATGCTCACACGATGGTACCAAGCGGGTATCTTTGAGCCTTTCTTCCGAGCTCACGCACACATCGACACGAAGCGTCGCGAACCTTTCCTACTCGAAGAGCCCTTCAAGAGCTGGGTGCGAGAGCTGATTAGATGGAGGTACAAGATGCTTCCAATTTGGACCACTGCCTTCCGTGAGGCGTCCGACGAAGGTAGTGGCTTGCCGGTACTGCGACCTCAATTCCTCATGTTCCCCAATGATCAAGCGGGATTGGACATTGATGACCAGTACTACATTGGTGACTCTGGACTGCTGGTCAAGCCGGCTGTCAAGGAAGGTGTGGACCACGTGAGCATCTACCTCTCGGATGCCAATCGACCTTACTACAACTTCTTCACTGGCGAAGTGTACAGGGGAGCGCACTCTCCCAGCAAGGACAATCGAGTGCCTGTAGAGGCACCTCTCGGCGACCAAGCGCCACTTCTTCAGCGAGGTGGATCGATTCTCCCTCTGAGGGAGCGGGTGAGGCGAGCCGCCGAGTTAGGCTGGCGCGATCCAGTCACCCTGATCATCGCCCTAGACGACGAAGCCGACTCTCCCGAGGGTGTCAGGGCCAGCGGCACTCTCTACCTCGACGATGGACAGACGTACCACTACAAGGAGGGAGCCTTTGTCTGGCGAAGATTTACGTTCGAGACGAAGCGTGGTGGAAAACGCCATGTAATCAAGTCACGAGATGAGACTATGCTGCGCGCCAGTGAAGGCACTGCTGCTGCCTCTTCGTCTTCCCCTTCATCTTCAACGGCCGTAGGCTTCAGCCCACCGTACGACCCCAGCAACGAATTCGCCGAAGCGATTCGCGAGGTCCGCATCGAGAAGATTATCGTCCTAGGTCTAGAGGAGCGCAAGGCCGGGTACGAAGTTCGCGTCAAGGGGGATCTGCTCCTGAGTAGCAGCACAGGAAGTAGTGTGAGCAGTAGTAGCAGTAGTGGAGAGGATGTTTTGAGTACTACCTGGACTGCTGGAGAGGCGGCGGGAGCTGGAGCTGGACGGAAGAAGTCAAAAGGTGGAGCCACGCCGAGCAAGGCTAGTAGGCTGGTGATCAAGGATCCTAGGGCGCTGGTGAGGGGTGACTGGGAGGTGGAGATCATTGGGAGGGACGAGTAGAGGATTGGGTAAAAGAAACTTGAGCTGCAAAGGCAGAGGCAGGGCTTGATATCCGTATCCTTTAGAACGCTATTGCGACCCGGTACTAAATCGTAGCCTATCAATTAATCAGCGCTTTTGTGTCCGTCCGTCTGTATGCATACATTTCATGAGCTTCCCATCTATTTATCTCCCTTGACCTCCCTCCAGACAAGTTATATACAACAACACCGTCCCCTCTTTCTTTCTACCTCTCATCAAACATCCAAGAAATCCGCCGTCATCAAAAGCTCCAGGGCCAGCTCAGGTGGGATTTGCTTTTCGAAATCCGGAACGCGCGTACCTTCGGAGGCACCGGAGAATTTGTGAGCCCATTCTAGGTACTCGACGACTTTTTCCAGGACGGGGGAGCTGAGTGAGTAGGCAGTAGGGGGATGGGGAGGGAAGGGGAGTGAGTTGGATTTGTTTGGAGTTGGTTGCCACCCTTGACCTTGCTATAGTTTCTTCCCCCACCATCCCTCTCCGTATCCCGACCTTTCCTCCTCCTTGCTCGCTCTCTCCCTCTCACTCAAGCCCACTCACCGAATCTGTAAATTGACGGTGTTCGTCTCACTCTCTACAAAAGTCCCCTGCAACGTCGACTTTATAGTCCCTGAGCGTAAGGCGGCGGCGCGTGAGATTTTGAAAGAGTCGCCTTCTTCGGAGATGAGAGTGATTTGGTCCGGGTCGCTCTTGCTGCTGCTGCTGGTGGATTTCTGTGGAGCAGGAGGTAAGTGCTGTCAGATTTCGTCTTGCTTGTAGTCGGTAGGAGGATGAGGATTGACTTACGGATGCCATGTCTGTATGTATTGAGGTTACGAGGTTCGAGGTGGTGGTGGTCGTGGTCAGATGGACCGAGGATCAAAGCCAAGGTGGGCGGGGCAATTCAGTCTAGATTTCCATCTGCAAGACGGAAAGGCGGCGAGGAATCGATTCTCCACACGCGACCCTCTTTCCGTCCTTACCAACCAAGCACACCTCAGCAGCTACAGACGTTGTCCTGGAAAGCTCTCACTGGTACAAGGTACGAGGACCTCGAAGACTCTGTATCAGTCAGCAGCCATGCCGACGGCAAGAGCCAAGAGCGCCGCTAAGAGGGGAACAGCTGCCAAGGTCGCCCCCGCAGAGCCGGCCAGCTCCTCGCCTGCCAATGCCGGCACTCGCACCTCATCGCGTACTAGACGAGCGCCACTGGCCTTTGAGGAACTCAATACGAGGACAGCTTCGAGCAGCTCATCTACAGCCAAGAGCTCAATCGGCAAGCCAGCTACATCTACAAGTACCACGCCCACCTCTAGAGCTGCTGCCAAGAAGGTCGCGACTGTACCACCACCACCTATCGCCGAAGACCAAGAGAACGATCCCTTGCCTGCCTCACGTCGACGCGCCTTGCCTCAACGCCAGCAGCGCCAGCAGCGCCAGCCGAGCGTCGACTCCCTTGCCGAGTTCGAGGCTTCCTACATCGATGACTCTCGCGTCTCGACGGCAGCTATACCCGCCGATAGCTCCTTGATCCAGACCAAAGACGCGCCTGCCCACTCGACGCCTATTGCTTCCCCTGCCCTTGCTCCTGCTCATGCTCATTCTCTTGCGGCCAAGGGCAAGGAAGGACCGCAAGCGACGAAGAAAAGCCGTTTCCAGTCTTTGCTCGATGAGGAGATGCTCAGCGATGCCGAGGGTCAGCTCGGGCCTGCAAAACCCTCCGGAAGCGAAGATAGCGAAGAGGCCAAGACTCGACGGCAGCTTACCGAGAACAAGCTCGAGCGGGTGAGGTCGTTTGTCGGTAATAGCGGACAGCATCGAGGATCTGCTTCTAGCTTGGCACCTCCACCCATTGAGGAGTATCAGGAGCCTTCCGAGGGGAGGAGAAGCAAGACGACGGGCACTTCGGAAGGAGATCAAGAGGATGAATTCGGCTTCTACACTGTACTCAAGAAGAGCGCGGCGAACAAGGCCAAGCAACGCAGAGAGGTGTTGCCGGGTCCATCTCAGGAGCGAGTACACTTCGATGACGAGAGGAAGCCCGCTTCGGCTCACGAGGAGCAGCAGGACGAAATCAGCTCCCTCGCCTCCTTCCACCCCGCTCAGCCAGCCTCGCAGGTCTCTTCTCTCATAGACCAAGATTCGCTGCAAGCGTTGCTTCGCTCGTCCCCATCTGATCTGGCTCGACCCTCTGCCGACAAGGACGAGATTGTATTCTCGGACGACGATGCCTCGATGGATACCGACGACTACCTCTATGCTCCGAAAGTTCCGCGAGGCGATAAGAAGAAGCCGACCAAGAAGCCTCGTCGCCCAAACCCCAGAAAGGGACCGAAGGTGCCTGATGCTCAGGAGGGAAGTGCAGCCGGAGTCAAGGGCAAGGGGCAGGGAAAGAGTGGAGGAGTCTCGGTTGCGGCGGTGGCGACCAGCACAGGCAAGACATCCTCAAAGAAGAAGCAAGCAGAGCAGGTTCCTCCCTCTGAGGAAGAAGAAGAAGAGGAACACGGAGGGAGTGCGCTCTCTCCCTCGTCCACTCCCGAAGTCACGACCACTGGCAAGCGCAGTCGCAAAAGTGCGCAGAACTCCAAGAGCGTGCCTGTTCCCATCACCGCCGCTCCTGCTATTACTGCTGGTACTGCTGGCGCTGGTAGCACGTCCGCTGCTAGACCTTTCGCGACCAGCAAGGCGGGCAATGTCGCCCTCGCCAAGACGGCGAAGGGCAAAGATCAGGCCCAGTCTAAGCCTAAGGCAAAGGCAGTGGCCAGCAAAGTGGCAAGCTCTTCCACCTCTGCCTCTGCCTCTGCGCGCTCGAAGATCGGAGGAGGGCAGAAGATGAAGGCTCGTGGCGCCAAGAGGCCTCAAAATGAAGACGAGGAGAACCAAGACAACGACGACGGCGATGATCAGGACGCGCCTCTGGAGATCAAGGGGAGGGAGAAGCGCTTGAAGATGTATGATGAGTGAGTACTGCTTGGCTGCTGGTCGTGCAGGAGGTAGAAGAGGGAGATGTTCTGACCTTGCTTCGCCTCTGCTCCTCCTGTCTTTCGTTGCAGGCTCGACGACTATGCCCTTGGAGAAGAGTGGGTCATCTGAGAGTTGCACGCTTCACGCTCCCCGGACTCGACACAGACACGGACATGCGTCCCTATATACCCAAATTACGCGACTCGTACCTCGTAGCTTTCGTGACTCGATTTGATCTCTCGTGGTCTCAATTTTGAGAAAGATTTGCTCTATTGTACAATTACTCCTCCGTCTCATACCAGCTCGCTCCGATTCTCTCCGGCTCGATTCCACTCGCCTCGTCTTATCATTCAATTGGACTTCATCTGTCTTTTCCGCCCTTACCCGTCCTCTGTCCCTCGTCTCTCGTCTTGTCGTCCGAGTCTGACCCATCTGACAAAGTCTCCACTTTCGCTCCTCAGTCGCTCACTCACTCGCTCACTCACTCACTCATCTAAATCACTCCCCATGAGCTCCTCCAACTCACGCTCCTCCTCGGCCGTCATTCCACTCCCAGTTGCGCCGGAGCCGCTCTTCCTCCCGGGCTGAGAAGCAGGACCGCTCCCATTGACCTTGTTGCTGCCAGCGCTCCCACCGGCACTTCCACTTCCACTGCCATCAGCACCTGCATGAGCAGCACCGGGAAGGGCGTCCGCCCCCTTCTCGATCAGAGTGCGCTCGGCGATGCTCTGCGGCTCTAGCAAGTGGGCGAGGGGCCAGCGACGGATTGAGCCGTCTAGGCTGGCTGAGATGATGTGCCATTCTGCCTTCTCCTTGCCTGCGCTCTGCTCCTCTTGAGAAACAGAGGGGATGGGGGAGGGAGTAGCTTGGGCTCCTTCCTCTTCGTGATTTGGGCCGAGGTCGAGCTTGGAGAGGGAGACTGTGCCTCTATCAGAAGCGGGTAGAAGCGATCCATACCAAAGCAGGAGCTTCTCGACTTCGTGCCAGTGACCTTCCTGTCGTCTGAGTAGCTTTGCGGGGCTGCTGCGCTGCACTTGACCGTCGAGGGATCGCTGCCGAGCTTCGTCTCCTGTCTCTTCCTCTTCCTCGTCTTCAGCGTCCTCTGCATCTGCATCTTCTCCCCCCAGGCCCGCAACCTTCCACACTCGTATATCCTCATCCGCACTCCCGCTCACCACGACGCTCTTTGGCAGAGCAGCGCTACCAAAGCCCGCCTCCGACGCCGCAGCCACAGCGAGTGGGAGTACACTCTTGACATAGTCTGGGTGTCTGATGGCCAGGATGGGTGCCAGAGGGGGCTGAGAGCCGAGGGCTGCTCCGACTTTAGAGACGCGTGAGAGGGTCGTAGAAGATGTGGTGGAGGAGGACGAGGATCCGTTCAGAGGGAGCCTCTTTGATGTCGATGGTCTAGAGGAGGTTTTTGAGGAGCGCGTATCCCGCTCAAAGGGCACAAAAAGCTGGACGCTCTTGTCGTTGCTTGCTACCCACACTTGCGCTCTCACCAGAGCACCGGCTGTTGTGACTGGCCTGTGAGTGCCATCCTCATCGTCGTCGTCATCGTCGACTTCTTCACGCTGGACGTTCCAGCCTACATGAATGTCCGAAACGGCCGTCTCGGGCCCGCGAAGCTCTCGCTGGATGACGAGGCGGGCGCGAGGAGGGAGAGAAGAGCTGCCGGTGCTCCTGCTAGTGCTGGCGGTGTCGCCGTTGGAGGTCTTGCCAGCATGCTCGCCCAAGTCGAGAGAGAGCTGGAAGATGCGCCCCATCGAGTCGGCAGAGTAGATGGTCGTACTCATAGGTAGATCGCCTGAAGTAGTGGCGGAGGTTGAGCTGCCAATTGTTGGAGGAGGCGGGAGCGATGTGATGCAGGTAATCCCCCTCGTGTGCTCTCCAAAGCTGCCAGCCGATCGAGGTACAGGTGCTTCTACCCCCTGGCTACCCTGTGTGCCCTGCGCCCAAGCGATCAGCGGTCTCAAGTCCCAGATACGAATGACCTTCTCGCTTCCCCCACTTAGCAGCACCCCCTGCTCAGGCAGTACCTCCAGTGCCTTGATAAAGTCCGTCGAAGCAGCCGCGATGGTCAGCAGCGGTTTCAGACGTCGCGGGCTTGCAGGGATCTTGTCCGAGGGGGAGAGCGGGACGATGAGATGGATATGAATGACCTTGTCCCATCCCGAGGAGAAGAGGAGCGACTGACCAACAGTGGGGAGGGGGAGGAGGGCCAGAGCGGATACAGGCGCTTTGTGTGCTAGCACTACATCTGTCGTCTTGCCAGTCTGGAAACGAGAAAGAAGGGGAGGAGTGGACATGAGAGCTGCTCATATCTCTCATCCTCGTTATTGCACGCCCTCACTTACACTCAAGTCCACCCTTCTCACGATCCCTCCACTCTCAGCAGTCCACATCCCTCTTCCACTAGCTCCACCCGCTGCAGGCACCTCGAGTAGCGCGTCCAACACCTTCTCCCGCCCTCCATCAGCGCCCGATCCTCCCAGCGCAAGCTCAGCTACATCGTCCTGCTTAGTACCGAGAAAGATTGGGTGGCCGAGGGAGGCATATGAAGCGGAGCCGGAAGTGGGAGGTGAAGCGACAGAGGGGAAGGAGGAAGAGGGCACACAAAGCCGCGCTGCTTTAGCTGCTCTCCTCCTGCCGAGCTCGATTTGATCGTCGGCTTGGAACAGAAAGGAAGGATGAGGAGCGTTCATCCTGACGACAAGTCAAGAGGAGGAGGAGGAGGATCTTCAGGATGATGTGCGAGGTGTCAGAGGAGGAATCGGAGAAGCGCTGCGAGGAGGAGTGGCAGGAAGATCTGATCCTCTGCATGTCACATCGCGACCGGGCCATGCGGGTCCCACGTGGCGCGCCAAAGTGTTGGTCTCCTGTACTCTGACACAAAAGGAGAGAGGGAGATGGTACGGATGTATGGAAATGTATATGAGTTCTATCGATGAAGTTGAAAATCACATCGGACAGACGTAGCTGCATCCTCTTTCAGGAGCTTGTATCCCCAGTGCAGAAGTCTAGCTGTACGGTTCTGGCTTCTCAGCCTCACACCATCTCTGTTCCACTTCGCCCATCTATCCGCCTCAAAATCACCGTCTTGTCGCGACTAGCCCGGGCTTCAGATCATGCTGCCCAGACCTAGCCTCCTGAGTCCGTTGAGGTAGAACTCGTCCAAGGCACTCTTTGCGCTCTCTTCCTCTCCCTCGGGCACGCCAGTCAGGTTGATCTTCAGAAGCGTGCTTTCGTCCTGCTGAACAAAGTTGAGCTTGAGAGTACCATGGTGGTCTGCGGGCTGCCAAGTAGGTGGTCGCCATGACATCACCAGCTCAGAGGGAGATGTAGCAGAAACGACTTTGCCGGTGACGTTGCCATTGAAGAGGCTGAAAGCGTGGTCAGGGAGGGGAACAAACTGTAGAAAGCAGGGAGATTCAGGGAAGCACGAGGTCAACGAGGCTTCCTTTTTTGCAATCATCGCCTGCTACCCTTCTGCTCACCTGCGCTGGGGCCCGTGTCCACATGGGTATCCTTGCCTGGTTGGTCATGAGGTCCCAGAGGTCTGCCTGACTGCACGCATTTCTGCTTTCCAGCTCGATAGTCTCCTTGGAGACGGTCACTCCACTCTTGGTGGTGGTTGGCTTCGATGCAGAGCTCGATGTAGCTGCCGGCTTGGCAGAAGGAGCAGCAGCAGTAGCAGCAGCAGGCGTGGAAGCTCCACTGCCCCCACTAGCAGACTCTTCGTGGCCGAGATCCCTGGCGTGGGTATCAATCAGCGTGGCCCGGAACTTCTCTAGAACAGGCAGGACCTTTTTTACCAAATCGCTCTTGACTGCCTTGTAGATCTCCTGCTTCTTCGCAGCGTCTCCCTCTCCGACATCGCTGTCTAGGGTGCTCTCCCAGGTGTACTCGTCTCCCTGATCCTCCACCTCGTGCGACACTTCGGGGAAGCGCAGCTTGCCCTGTGCGATCTTCGTCGAGCTAGAAGGTTCAGTTGCTACCCATACGAAGGACAAGTCGACGTCGTAGATGGTGATGAGCTTCCCTTTGCGGTTGCCGAGCTCAACGTCGCCCTCGAAGGAGTCGAGACGAGAGATGGACAGCTCTTGGCCGGAAGGCAAGGACGTGGTGGCATCCGGCTGCGAGACGAGGCGGTCGATGAAGTATTGCTTCGACCAGGCATTGCAACCCTTGGTCTTCCAGTGGCTGTGAGGCGAGCGAGGGGGAGCGGGGGTTTGCAAGGGTCAGAAAGGACTGCAATGGTGGCTTCCCGGGCGTAGAGGTAGCTACTGACTAGTGCTGCAAGCAAGTAAAGACCGTAGGCAAAGCGGTAGGGGCGGAGTGTTAGCAGATGTCCTTTCACTGAAGTACTGCTACTATTCGAGTCGCTCACCTTGTTCCAGGTAGACATGACTGAAGAGGATCTGGCGAAGTGTGGGGTAGGGAGGGAGGAGCGCGGCAGGAAGCGGGGAGTACCACAAGGAAGAATCGAGCGGAAGGCCGTGCACGAGAAGCTTCGCTGCGCGGATCCGTTCCGGCCGCCTACCACGCAAGCGATCCGCCAAAGCTACGCAGGGCAGGCGGTCAGGAGGTTGGTGCAAGGTACACATAGAGCATGATAGCCGTGCTAGGAGATGAGTGAAGCCAATTTATAAGCTCTCGGACGATTTGAGACAACGTAGGCATAAGACCATGTCTCTGCGAACAAAAGATCAGCGCCCTGCCAAGACGCAAAAAGATATGGACGAGCGGCGATTTGAACGCCGGGCCTCATGCAGCGGTGAACACTGTATTGCTAAGCAAGCGCTCTACCCCTGAGCTACACGCCCGATTACCAGCTAGTGGTGAGACACTGCCCCGACTGTCAGTACAGATACTTTCGAGCAATCCACACCACTCATGCGCACATTCGTCACTTGCCTCGAGCCCGTCGACCCCTCTCACCCCATATCGACGTTCAAGGCTGCACCCGCCTCTCAAGCAGCGATGGGCACTGGGGAGGCATGACCTCACGGCAAACCAAGGTGTGCTTGGGGTCCGCAGAGCAGAGCCTACGCTACACGTTCAAGGAAGGAACAGAGATCATGATCCTTTGATACTACCTCGCTGAACGGGCGCAAGTGTGTGCCTGAACAACACGAAATCGTCACGGGCTCGAACCCCACTGGCAGACCAAGTACCGCCTCTGATGTGTGTGAGAGAGAACCTGAGGTCTTTGCGCACTGTCACACGTTGCTGATTCCAAAGTCATGGATCGTCTGCGCGTTCTTCGGACCTCTCAATCGCACCAGTGCGACACTCTGGCTGCCACACAGATATGACAACTGCCACCTAGCATCGATGACAGGGGGGCAGAAAGCATCACCCCCAGACTCACAGACCGAGCAGAACATCCATGACCGGATGAAGCAATATGCAGATTGAAGAGAACCGTATCCCACTGCCCTTCGTCAGCGGCCAGCACCGCGCGCGTTTCAATGCAGCGTCATTTCATTGAGTCATGACGTCTTGATAACGACCCTTCCTGCTCAGCCCCATCTCTGTGACTGCTCTCGGACCTGGCTTCACCCGACTTCCAAGAGGGTCCAACTTGCCTCCAACGATGTCCCATTGTCTCGCCACCCTTTCTCTGGACTCGTCGAACGAAGGTTCCCTTTGTGCACTCCTCTTTCTAGATGTCAAGTACTAATCGCACAGCCACCATCGCTATCTCGCATTGTCAGTCACTTCTCCTCTATGATGACAGTCGAAAGGCTCGCTGACATTTGTGCCACACATTCCAACCAGGAAGCGAGCTCACAGAGCAATAGACTTCCCAGACAGCACAACGTACGCTCTGCAGCTTGTTGGAAGCAAGTCTCAAGGACAGCTTCTGAGAGCGCTACTGTACTGTCCGCGGAGCGAATGGCTTACCGTTCCATACCGAAAAGTGGGCTCAGCTGCACTGTCCATATACATCACGTCTCTATCAGCATCGCCGTCCCTTAGTCTGTCTGTTTGTCTGTCACACTGCGTAAAGTGTTTCTTATCACGCGAAAAGTCAAGAGAGTGCTTTATTGATTTTTTCAGTCGGGTTGTAGATGAGTGCAAAGAGAAGAAAGCGTCCCTATCACCCTTTCGTCTTCCCGCGGAGGTTTCTTTCCAATCCTCCCATTCGCTGCTATCGACTACATTTTACAACAGCATGCTTCCCATATCCTCAATGTACTGCTTCAGCTTCACCAAAAAGGTGACTGCCTCCCTACCATCCAGCAGCCTATGGTCATACGTCAGCGCCACGACCTGGATCGGTCTGATCCCAATGGTCTTGTTGCCAGCTTCATCAGTGATAACCCATGGCTTCTCCTTGATTGCGTGCATTCCCAGAATGGCCGACTGAGGAGAGTTCAGGATGGGGGTGCCGAAGAGGGAACCGAAAACACCTCCGTTGGAAATGGTGAAGGATCCGCCAGTCATGTCCTCTAGGGTGAGCTTGTTGTCTCGGGCCTGGAAAGGAAAGGGTCAAGGCGCGATGATGTGGTCAGTACAATGTCAATTCGTTAGTCTGTTGTTCAGTCTCTGCCTCGTCAACTCACCTTCTTGCCCATATCAGCAATCGCCTGCTCAATCTCCATGATGCTCATCGACTCCACGTTCCTGATGACAGGCGTGACCAATCCCTTGCCGGTCGAAACGGCAACGGAAATGTCGACGTAGTCGCGGTACAGGATCGTGTCTCCCAGTCCATCTCCCTCAATCGAGGCATTGGCAGCAGGAATCTCCTTGAGCGCGAGGGCACAGGCCTTGGTGAAGGCTCCCATGAAGCCGAGCTTGATGCCTTGCTCCTTGAGCAGACGGTCCTTGTGACGAGCTCGGAAGGCCATCAGGGCGGACATGTCGATCTCGTTGAAGGTGGTGAGGGAGGCAGCAGTGTTCTGCGACTGCTTCAGCCTCTCGGCAATCCTGAGCCTCATTCTGTTCATCTTAACACGGTGCTCTCCACGGGAGCCAGCAGTGGGCTTCGAAGACTCAGAAGAGGACGAAGAGGACGAGGGAGAAGACTCCTTCTTGGGTGGAGGCGAAGGTTTGTCGTCCTTCTTGCCCTGTGGAGATGGCTTCTTGTCGTCTTTTTGTTGCTCCGAAGGCGAGTTCTGCTCCTTCTTTTGCTTCTCGGCCTGCTGTTGCTCTTCCTTCTTCTTTGTCTCCTCCTGCTCCTTCTTCTTTGAAGAGCCGTCCTCTTCCTTCTTGCTTCCCTCGTCCTTCTTTGGCTTACTCTCCTCCTTCTCACCACCACTGCTGCTGCTCTCTCCTTCAGATGGGCCCTCTCCGGGCTCGATCTTGAAGAGGTCCTGGCCGACGGTGACAGTGTCCTCCTCGTTGGCTAGAAGCTCTACAATGGTACCGGATTGCGGGGCGTTGACAGTGACGTCGATCTGGGATTGCACAAAGGACGAATCAAGGGGCCGAGTCAGAAGGAGCTCCTGCCAGCGCCGCCTCGACTTGGACGTCTACTCTGGTGTGACTGCCGCTGTCAACTTGCACTGCGACTGCACACTCACCTTGTCAGTCTCAATGGTAGCAACCTCTTCGTCGGCATTGACAAAGTCTCCCTTCTTCTTGCTCCACTGCTTCAGCGTTCCTTCTGAGATGGACTCTGCCATTGACGGCACCTTGACCGTCTCGGCGCAAGCGACATGTGAGACATGGAAGAGACGAGCCTGTTGACTCAGTAGTGCGCCACGAGGAGCGAGAGAGCGAGCTGCAGAGGTGGTAGTGGACTGCACGAGGGGAGAGGTTTGACGTTGCGATGCTGGGCGGCTCAGAACAGACGAGGTGGAGAGACAGCGGCGTGCGGCCAAAGGTGTGTTTGCGCCTGCTCGGAGCAGACCCCGGCGAGAAGCCGCGCTGGCTTGCGACAGGGACAGCATGACGTGAGGAGTGTGAGTGCAGTGGGAGTGGAAGGTAGGAGCCGAGAGTAGAATGGGGTAGAGAGGTGTTCAAGGTATGGGTTCTGGTGTAGGAGGGGATGCTGCTGCTGCTGGTGGAGACCGTTTCCGTTGCAAATGGCTCAACGTCCAACCCACGCCCCCCGCCTGTGTGTCTCACTCCGCCTCGGCCGCGCGGGGAAGCTTCCCACTTCTTCCCGCATTCCACCGTCACCACTCACGCCACGACCCGATCCTGGCCGGTTACACCACCCTTGTCAAGAGTCAGACGGTCGTGCAGATCAAGAAAGTGACGGACATGAAGGATATAATGGTAGAGCTCGCGATCTCTCTTGACATTCGCAGGCCGATGATGTTTCCGACTGCCCCAAAGTAGGCGCTCTTGCAGCAGCTCCACCGAGACCAGCTTGCAGGTCTGAGTGCCACAAGTCTTCATGAGCCTCGTTGCTTTGAGGACTTCCTGATCTCTCAATCCAAGTCGCCCAGCCTATCTGACTCTCTCTTCACCTTTGCCGCAGGGGCAGCAGCCACCTCACTCACAGTACCATTGCCCTTGGCAGGCGTGCTGGTACCTGATCCCGCCTTTGATGACACGCCTAACTCGCCCTTGCCTGCTGCAGCCTTGAGCGCTGCCGGTGCCTTTGAGCTGCCCTCACCACCTTCTATTTGCGGTCGCGACTTTGCCTTCTTGACCTTCTTGGGTGGAGCAGGCACGTCCCAGTCCCACACGGGAATGAAGGAGTCGACCTAGAGTGGAGGAAAAAGGAAATGGAACGCTCGCAAGGGGTCAGCTTGTGTGTGTCTGGGTAATGAAGTCAAGTCTTGTACTACTCACGAAGCCAACATCAGCAAACAGATTGGGGAACAGCCACCACCCCCGTCCGAACACAGCCGTTGCTCCCCACAGAATGAGCCGGATGATAGCAACGGCAAAGAAGAGTGCGATGATGCCTAGGGCTCCGATGGACAGATACCATACACCCAGACGCATGATCGGTGGCCACAGGGGGAACATCACGGCGGCCAGGAGGATGACGACCATTCCCAGTCCCATGAGCTGGACACGTAGCTGTGACCCCTCGAAGAAGAAGGCGTAGTGCTGGCAGCAGGAGCGAGAAAGCCGAAGTGAACAGAAGAGTCAGCAAGGTGAGCAGCTTGGCCTGACATCCGAGACCTCATCGTCTCCATGCCATCTCACGGCAACTCACCATCTCCTTCTTGAACATCTGCTGCTGCACCACCTTGAGTTCCCTCAACCTCTCGGTCATTCCCCCTTCCTTCTTCTTCTGCTGTCCAACCTGCTCTCCTCTCTCCACTCTCAAGAAAAAAGCAAACGGTAAGATGCCGTGCAAGATCCTCTCTGCGTCTTCCTCATCCTGTGGAACAGGCAGGGGCAGCTTTGCCTTGGAAGCTAGCTTGGCGTATGAGGGAGAGAGCAGAGCAGCTACGGCCCGGGTGCCATGGAAATACGGGTAGCGAGTACCACCGAGAATACCATTCCTCACGGGTACGAGGGAGGAATTGCGCAGGAAGACAGCAATGGCTCGAGCCTCGGGCGGGGCATTGGTTTGTTGCTCCTGCAAAGAAAGAAGGGGAAGGGAGGGGGAGGTGAGAGAGCAGCTCCAGCAGCGATACGCCGGCAGACGGAGCTCTGGAGAGCCTTTCAAGTCTACTCACCATCACGATAAAGAGGAAGCTGAAACCTTGCTTCGAGATATCTGATGCGTTCAGGGGGAGAAGGAAGTACCAGCTGGCTGTCCTTTGACCTGGAGGCCCTTTTGTTCCTACGTGTACGTCTCCGTCGTGTTGCTCCGCTCCGCCTCCTTTGCTTCCGCTCCGCTCTGCCGCCCACGTGTCTGAACGGAAACGCGAGACGCACACACGCACACACACACGGACAGACAACAGCCGGCAACCAACACTTTCACCAACTCACCTACACCAACACCTCGACGTGCTCCCCTCGACCCACTAGCAGAGCCAGCCTCGATACATCCTCCCCTTCGGCGCCTACCTGTCTTCTCTGATCTAGCGCGCGCCTCCCTACATCGTCCCTCTGGCGTCAGCCGCCATGGACGACTCACCCTTCCGTACCTACACACACTTCGACCTCGCGGCAGAGCTCGATGGTCTGGACGCCGTGGCTCCGTCCTCGTACCGCATCTCTTCCGATGAGATAGACGTCTCAACGCTCTCCACAGCCGAGCAAAATGCTCTCCTAAACAACCTCATCGATCAGCTCGCTCTCACTAGGCCAGAGGAGCTACCTAGAGAACAGGACCTCTGGAATAACCTGCGCACGGTGCTCAAGTACTTCGAGAACCTTGAGGACAATGCCAGGAGTAAAGTCGCAGATGGTATCACCTCTGCCTTCTCGCAGCTAGTCGCAGCGATCAAGAGAGATGCAGAGCTCGTCAGCACAGGCCACCGGACTGGGACCATGCTCGATGACAGTGATGACGAAGATGGCTACACGCCCGAGGAACTACGGAAGATGTATTGCGAACCTCTTGAGATGTGGGCGTTCCTGGTAAATTGGTTGCTTGTCATGGCAGATCATGTAGCCAACACGACGTCGGCGTCGGGGTCTGGCGCAGGCGCCGCTGCACCGAAGTCGAAAGGCAGAGGAAAGAAGGCAACGTCTGGAGGTGCAGGCGGTAGCTCGAGCTCCCCATCAAGTTTCCCCTGGAGCACGATTCTCCTCCCATCGCTACTGCAAGTCACCTCGAACTTCCTTCAGGTGTTCCCTTCCAATCTCTTCTATCCCCTGCCGACGCCCCGCGAGAGCATACTTTCTGCTTTTCTGCGACCCAGTCTCGCACTCCTCGATCGCGAGTCCAACTTGAAAGCAAATGCCGATATCAAGACGCACGTCTTCAGCATCACATGCTTGTCGGTCAAGCGTCATGGTCAAGCCCAAACAGTCCAGCCATTGCTGCTTCAGATGCTGCAATACCATGACCATCTGCCTGAGGCTGTTGCTCAGCTGCTCACGGTGCTTCGCCTCGAGTACGACTCTCCTCGACTTGCAGAAGAGCTACTGGTAGAGATTGCAAACCGAGAGTTCTCCTCAGGCGGCGGCGGATTGGCAATGACGGCCAGCATGGAGAATAAAGTCCCCCGATCTTTCGCTCGCTTCCTTGTCGCCTTCACAGAGACGAACCCACGGACCACTTTCAAGACAATCCCTCTTCTCCAGAAGCTCATCGACTCTGAAGCATACCCTCTACGAAACGCTCTCGTCGAGATCTTCTATCTGCTCATCAGAGATTTAGTACTGACAGATGACCAGTTGCCAAACACTGCCAGTCAAGGGGGAGGCCGTGATGCCGATGCGTCTGTAGCGCACGCAGATGACGAGGCCCGAGAGACTTCGGAAGAGGTGCGCACGCGCCAGATTGAAGGCTTCTGGAAGATCCTGATGGAACGCTTTCTGGACGTCAACTCCTATGTCCGAGTCAAGGTCCTCAACATCTGCACGAGACTGTGTGATCTTCCCGCTAAGTTCCCTGCGCAGAGGACACGGCTGTTGTCCCTTACGCAAAGGGCGCTCAAGGACAAGTCATCATCTGCAAGGAAGGCAGCTATCACCTTACTTGCGCGATTGGTCCTGACTCACCCATACGGCCTCATGCACGGAGGAGAGCTTGAGGAGAGAGTGTGGAGGACTCGAGTAGAGGAGATCCAAAAGAAGATGCAGGAGCTTGGTGGCAGCATAGAATTGCCCGTTGAGGAAGAGGGGGAAGACCTCGAAGGAGATGAGGAGGAGGAGGAGCAAGACGACGCTGATGAGACAGAGGCTGCCGATGCGACAGCAAAGCGACGACCTCGCAAGTCAGCAGGCCGCAAGTCCATCACTGTTGAGCAGTTATCCGCGCAACTCTCGCCTCAAGACCTTGAGATGCTGAACCGTCTTCGCCTCACATATCGCTACTATGCTGATGCACTCTCGTTCATCGAGTCTCTCTCCACTTCCATGCCTACTCTGGAGGAGCTTCTCTTCTCCTCGAACAAGGGTGAAGCCTTGGAAGCTATGGACTTCTTCCGCATTGCTGCTGAGTACAAGCTTCCTGGCGCCGAGCAAGGCATGCGAAGAATGGTACACCTGGTCTGGATGAAGGACAATGTCATGGTTGAGCCTACTGCAGGTGGAGTCACTGGAGCTGCTGGCGCTGAAGAGCGAGATGGCGGCGCTAGTGGACCAAGCACCGCACCGAGAAGTATCAAGGGGCGTCTAGTCGAAGTGTACACCAGCTTGTACTTCTCCCCTCTGGACCATCTGAGCGAGAAGGAGAACATCGGACTTATTGCCCGCAATCTGGTTCAGCGTACTCAAGGTGCCACCCTTGCCGAGCTCACCTCGCTAGAAGAGCTGATCTCGACCATGAGCGGGGAGAAGCTGATCCCCCTCGAGGTGGTGGATCGACTTTGGGCAGTCTATGCCACTCCAGCTGGCAAGAAGATTCAGAGGAGTCAACGAAGAGGTGCTATCATCATCCTGAGTATGCTTGCCGCAAGCCGTAGGCAGATCGTTCAGGACAAGATCGATGTGCTCCTCGGCGTCGGCCTCGCACCATTGGGCAAAGCCGACCCTGTCCTTGCAAAGTGGACTGCAGTTGCTCTCGGCAGAGTGGGCGGGTCCGCTAAGAAGGTCAAGGGTGCTCTCTCTGATCAGCGTACCCGCTTTCCCATGACCCATCCCATGTTCGCCAAGCTGCGGGCCGCTGTCCTATCGGCTGGTCTCGCCGACGAAGCCGGCAAGGAAGACAAGAAGGGCGAATGGTTTTCACTCGCAGAGAACTGTATTCAGGTCATATACGAGCTCGGAGAGCAGCCTGACCGTCTGTGCGGTGACATTGTCAAGTGGTTCATGCTGCAAGTCTTCGGCGCAAAGGAAGGGGAGACGAGGGCGGGTCGAGCTTCTTCTCCAGGAGACGAAGAGAGCCAACAGCCCAACGTGAGCTCCTCTCACCCCGCTCTCGGCTCTTCGGCATCGGCCTTCCTCCTCGCACAGATGGTTTTCGTCGTTGGACACGTGGCTCTCAAGCAGATCGTCTACCTCGAATCCGTTGAAAGGGAGTACAAGCGCAGAAAGGCATTGCAAGACACGATTGCCAAGGGAGGGGACGATGCACCCGCCGTAACAAACGGCGGGCGCGGCAAGAAGACAGGCAAAGCGGGAGCCAAAGGCAAAGGCGCGGGTACCGACAAGAATGCCGCGGAGGAAGCCGAAGGAGACGAGCTGGAGCAAGTGGCGGGAAATGTCGAAGACGAAGTCGGCGAGACGATGGGCCAAGTCCGAGAGGAAGAGCTGCTTTACGGTGGCCGGTCCCTACTGGCTCTCTTTGGACCCTTTGTCGTGCACATTGCGAGCAACCCAAAGAGCTACACTTCGGATCACTTGCGACGGGCAGCCGTCCTGACCTTGTGCAAGTTCATGTGCGTCTCTTCCAAGTTCTGCGAGCGCCATCTCGCCCTTCTGCTGCACATCCTCAGCACTTCTTCGGACCCAACCACCCGCTCCAACGTCGTCATCGCTCTAGGAGACATTGCTGTATCCTTTGGCAACCTGGTTGATGCCGACTCGGATCGACTCTACGCTGGGCTGAACGACAAGGATCTCGGGGTGAAGAAGCACACACTCATGGTGCTGACCCACTTGATCCTGAACGGTATGATCAAAGTCAAGGGTCAATTGGGAGAGATGGCCAAGTGTCTCGAGGACCCAGAGGCGCGTGTGTCCAACCTTGCCAAGCTCTTCTTCTCCGAGCTGGCGATAAAGGAGAATGCAGTCTACAACAACTTGCCAGACATTATCTCTCACCTGAGTATTGGCAAGCATGCTGTGGACGAAGAGACATTCGAACGCACGATGCGCTTCATCTTTACCTTTATAGACAAGGAGAAGCAAGCCGAAAACGTCATTGAGAAGCTCTGTCAGCGATTCAGGCTGACCACTGCGGAGAGACAATGGAGGGACATTGCCTTCTGTCTCTCCCTTTTGCCATTCAAGTCAGAGCGATCGATGAAGAAGCTGATTGAGGGTCTGCCGTTCTATCAAGACAAAGTACGCGATCCAGACGTGTACAAGCGCTTCGTCGAGATCATCCAGAAGGCGCGCGGCTCAAAGGTTGGTGGCGGCGGCAGTGGCGGCGCTGGTAAAGCTGGTGCATCTTCAACGGGTGTATCGGAGACTGAGCTGCAAGACTTTGAGGCTGCGCTGGAGGGATTCCATCTCAAGGGGTCAGAGGAAATGGAGTTGGAGAGGGGCGGACAGGCAAAGGCTGCCAAAGCTCAGGCCAATGCGGCGCGAGCTGCTACTGGTAGGGGACGCGGGAGGGGTGCAGCGAGGGGGGGTGCTGCTGGACGCGGTGGGGCAAGGGGAGGAGGTGCAGGAGGAAGATCGCGAAGGGGAAGGAAAGCAGAGAGTAGCGAGGAAGAAGAGGAAGAAGAAGAAGAGGAGGAGAAGGAGGAGCCTGCAGCTGCGGATGAAGACGACGAAGAGGATGAGGCACCACGAGCTAAAGGAAGGTCTGCTGCTGCTACTAGTGGTGGTAGACGGGGCGCTGCTGCTGCTCCTGTCAAGGCTACGCGGACAGCTAGGGCAGGCGCTGGGCGGAGGAGAGCCATTGTGGAGAGTAGCGACGAGGAGGAAGAAGCAGATGGCGACGACTCCTTTTGATGCTGCTGGTCCATTCTTCTTGCGTCTTCTACCATCGCACTCGCTCCTATATCTGTTGTCCTCTATACCTCGTCTACTTGTTGTAAGATCACTAGTACCACCTTCATCAGATCTGGGACCGCCGAATCGTACGTATCAAGTCGATCGCGTCACGTCCCGGCAGTGCTTGCGGTACATCATTTGCCCGCAAATAGGCTTCCACTGTCGAGCCTAAGGTTCAAGGCACCCCTGACAGCTTACTCCCCGCGAGCAAGACATCGATTGGCGCTCGCTGCCTCGTGTCGTGTGTGTGTGTTTGCATTGCACTGCACGAGATCTCAGCTGGCCAACGCCCTTGAGCCCGGCATCTTAGCGCTCCTCTTCTCCGCCCCCTGGGCAGGATAGGAGAGGCGCGGCGACTGCACCACACGGCAAGGGACAACAGGGAGGCGTGAGCGCACGCGAGGGACGCACGGCAGAAGCGCCGTCCGCCGTGCGTACGCCTGCGCCACTCGCCTTGTTCGGCACGAGGAGCAGCAGCAGCGCCCCAGGCTCTCCTCCCCCGGTGTCCCGTGTTGCCTGCTTAGCCTTCCCCCCCTCCCCCCCTCCCCTTGCCGAAAGAAGATGAGGCAGGCGCGCCGCCGGCAGCCCCTCTGCTCTTAGGCCTCTACCGCCCCTTTGCCTACACACACGGCGCCGAGCCCGAGGCCGAGGCTGTGTGCGTAGGTGTGTGTATGTGTGTGTGTGTGCGTGTGCGTGCGGGTGACGGAGATGGCGCCGAGGGGGGGCAGTAGCAGCGAAGCCCCTCGTTGCTCTCCAAGAGGGGCAGACGAGGACAGGGCAGGGCTGCAACTCTGCATCTCCCTCCCCCATCGAGGAGGAGGCCGGAGGAGGAGGAGGAGGAGGGCAGACGTCAATCAGTCTGTGTCGCGATTCCGGTGTTATGTTCTTTCCTAGCTTCATTGTTGTACAGCCCTTGCATTCTCCCTCCTCGACCTTTTTCCCTTTTCCCTATCTCTCCGATCATTCATTCTCATCTAGACTAGGTCAGGTTTCAAGGCACTCTGCTGAGGTCTGTTGCACTCTGTACCACCAACGACCCACGGCTGTAGTTGTGTCTTTGCTCAGCATGGCAAACGCCTCTTCCTCGTCCCGGTCAGGGTCTAGCTCCATCGCAAGGACAATAGTCACGCTGCTTGTCATTGCTGCGACATCTTCCCTATGTCTGCTGCCTCTTCTACCCTCAGCAGTGACTGCAGGAGATCTATCTGTGCTACACTCACCACATGCAAGACATCAGCCCGATATCCCTTCTCGTATCTTGCGGCGAGCCGATTCCGGAGCTGTGCAGACGGCCATTGCAGCCCTCTCCCAATCCGATCCCTTTACTGCCGCCACAGAAGCCGATGACCAGCTTTACATCAAGGGCAACAGCACAGGATCTGACGCGTCTGCCTTTTCGTACACGGCCGATACCGGTGATGAATCTCAATTGCCTTGGAACAGTAACGTCTTTTTCCAGACTTCGGCGGCTACCAATGGTTCACAGGATGGTGGATGGCAGGAATTGCCCGAAACGCCTGGATTCGTGCTTAACAGGTCTCTGACCATCTACAATTCCGACAAGTCGGGAAGTGGAGTTATGCCGTTTTACGTTACCAACAACGTCTACACACCCTCGGAGATCAAGAGGGCAATCATTGTGTGGCCAGGAAAGGTGAGTAGGCGCGATCGAACGGTTGTCGTCTAGGGCCAAGTCGGGGCTCGCTGCTCTCTGAACTATTCTGGCCATGTACTGACGCGTCACCTCTTCTTGCTTTCCAGCCTCGTGATGCGTGGAACTATGCCAATCTCATGCGCAATGCCCTGACGGTTGTGGCGACCAACTTTGCCGAGTGGGGTATCAACAATGACTCTGTCTTGATTCTCGCACCCGTCTTCATGGCCACTCAGGACATTACAGCAGGCGCAGGTCGCGCCAATGAATTTGCCTTTGGAGGTGAACTGTGGCAAGCGGGATCCCACACGAAGCTGCCCGTCATGAACAAGACGCTCACCTCGTACGAGATCATGGACGTCTTTACCGACATGCTTGCCGACAAGGCTCAATTCCCCAACATGAACCAGATTGTGGTAGCAGGTCACTCTCTAGGTGGACAGGCAGCGCAGAGGTATGCAGTGCTGAAGAAGTCGAAGAATTACGACTACAACGTACGCTTCTGGGTCGGTAACCCTGGTTCTTGGGCTTGGCTCACAAGCAACTTTGCATACTCCAACACCTCGTGTCCCGTTGGCGCTACTACCGACTCTCCGACTTCCTGGCCATATGGGCTGAATGGAAATCAGACGGAGCTGACGTCGTATGCGCGAAAGGACGTCATTGCAAACCAAGCATTCGTCATTAAGCGCTATCTGCAACGTAGAGTCGCCTATGGCCTTGGTCTACTAGACAATGGGCCCGGTACCACATCGTGTGCGGCTCAATGGCAGGGCGCAAACCATTTGGACAGAGGATCGCAGTTCATCCTGGACTTCCAGCAGAACCAGTACACTAGCTACGGCTTCCCGGCCAACCATACAGTGGACTTCATTGCCAATGTGTCCCATCAAGATTACCCAATGTACTCGTCGAACGTCTCCCTGCAGAGGCTCTTCTACGACGACTACAACACGCGGTATCCAGACACTGCTAGCACTGAGAATCCCGGCGACTCCAACAGCACAGATGGTCACCGTGCCTATGCTACACCAGCGCACGAGAAGATTGCAATTGCCCTTTTGGCAGGATCGATTGCAATTGTCGTGGTCTGCTATACGATGATGTTCTTTAGCCTTTCTCCGAATTATGATGCCAGCTGGGAGAAGAGCATCATGGCCGCACCTCTGGGCCAAGGCTCAAGTCGGCTACGTTGAAAGTGGGGGAAAGGGGTCGGGGCAATAGGGGTGGTGCTCGACTCGCCCCTCTGGCCAGGCCTGCCATGGACACTTGTTCTTTTTTATTTCCTTAGTCATTCGGACCCGGAGTTTAATCGATTGCTTGCATGTATGTATGTATGTATGTCGCCTGCGTTCCGAAGATGGAATGATGGATGATTTGATCATCATCGTCCCATGAAAAACGATCCCCCCCCCCCCCTTCCCCCCCCACCGGCGTTAGGATGCGAGGATGCCGCCCGCCCGCTCGCTCGCCCGCCCGCCCGTCCTGTTTCTCACGCACATCCATCCAGTCTGTAAATAATCTAGATCCGCCGCTCCGCCCCGCCCTCGGCTGGCTGGCTGGACTTTTGCCTAGCAGCTTCTGGCCCCCGGGTCCATTTTTGAAATTGAATCTCCTTCAATCGGCGTCTGAAGCCTTCCCGATTTGATTTGCCCCGACGGAGCGATGAGGGGGCAAGGAGCGGCAAGGTTGACTAGGGCCAAGGCACAAGCAAGGCAAGGCGAGGCAAGCCAAGGGTGGAGAGCCCGGGACATAGGCACCGAATACCCGACGGACCTCACACTCACTTCTCCTCAGGACGGGGGGAGCAGCGGCGGGGTGTGGGAAGGTGAATTGACTGACAGGCACGCGGCAAAGGGTGGAGGCCGCTTGCACTTTCAGGGCAAGGGCGCCTTACCACTGACCCGCGGCTGCTCTGCTGATCCGCCAGAGACAGTTTGCAGAAGCGATGCCATCCATCTGCAGCGGAGGCCATGCGGGCGGGGGTAAGGGAAAGTGGACATTACGAGCGTGGGTGGGCTTGGAGACGATGAAAATAGTATGATTGGGCCCTGACCTGACCTGTGAGCATTTCCGCTCTCTGTTCCCCCCCTCACACACGGAGAACTCTGCCTCCTGCGTAGCGTCAGTGTACCTTGGGCGTCAGGAACAAAGGCGGAGGCATAAAGGGGGGAGCATGGAATGCAGCAGCAGCAGCGGAAAATGGGCCGAGGGGGGTAAAAAGAGCCAAAGCGAAGGCAGGATTAGCAGAAGCTTGCAGATGTAACACCACCACGGCCATCTGAGTCTGATCTTCAGTCGTACGTAGGGATGGATGGGATCAGCGGAGTCGGAACGGGGATCTACTGTGACAGGCAGGCAGGCAGGCAGGCAGGCAGGCAGGCAGGAGCAGCAGCAGCAGCAGTCTGCACTAACCGCCATCGGCCATCCTCCAGCAGCACCAGCACCAGCACCAGTATGGGACTTCCATTCACCTTCTCCCCCCTACCTACTGGATTCGCCTGACGGTGCAATTGTGCCGCCCTGGCCATTGGTCCGCCCTTCACTGACGCTACTCATTTCGGATATCCCCGTTCACAGGAAAGAGGGGGGACCACCGGCTGCCCTGCTCCTCTTCCAATACCAGCTCCGGTCCGGAACAGCCTTCCCGCCCACACACTCCTCTCTCTGTCTCTCTGTCTCTCTGTCTCTCTCCCCCTCCCCGTCCCCCCTCTTACCTCTGTTTTCCCCCCATCTCACATAGTTTCGCCTCCATTCTCGCCGTCCGCTTTCGCCGTTTCCCACTTCCTTTTCTTCATCTCACCACCTACCTCGGTCCAAAAGTTGCCCACTGCCGAAGTCGAAGCCGAAGCCGAAGTCATATCAGTGCTCCCTTGCACATCGGTACCGCTCACCGCGTCTCTCCTGTAACTCAGAGAGACGCAACAGGACTACGGACAGCGACGAGAGGGCGACGAAGGGTGTGGGGGAGAGACCCAGTGACCTGCGGGGTTTCCAGCGATGCCAATGGATCCGCGCTTCTATCCATCACGGCCACCGTTACCACCTTCCTCATCATCTTCATCTTCTTCATCACAATCCCAACGACCGGGATCTTCTTCAGCAGCGGCAGCACCAGTAGCATCGCCCTCTTCTCCTTCCTCTTCATTCTATCATAGCTCTCAACAACAACAACAACCATCATACCATCATTACCAGCAACAACAGCCAGAACAGCAGCAGCAGCAGCAGCAACAACAGCATCACTATCATTCACATCAGTACCAGACTCAGCCATCGCGCTCTCTGCATCCCCCTCTCCCTCCTCCTCCTCCTCCACCTTCTCATGTGACTCAATATGGACAGCATAATCCCAGCTACCCTCACCTACACCATGCGTACGCTTCTACTTCTTACCAAGACGCTCCTTCCTCTTCCTCCGCCTCCTCGTCGTCTCTACCGCCTCCACCGCCTCCCTACCCTTACACATCTGGAGTGCCTGCGTATCCCTCCTGGGCTGCCACTACGGAATCGCAATATTCAGGGTCCACTCCTTATCACGGGTCCAGCAGCGCCTACTCCCACTCGTCGCGATTCTATCCAAGCTCCTCTTCCACTCCCCCCTCTGCGGGACCTTCTCGATCGCCGCATGCTCCACACTCCTCTCACCATGGTGACCCCTCGCACGGGGTTCATTCAAGAGGACCGATGACCTACTCTCCCGCTGCCGGAAGAAGCACGCCCGAAGGGCTGGGCAAGAGGAAGGGAGCCCCCGGTGGAGGGCCAATGGCGAGGGACGCCTCCCAGCCCTACCTCAAGAAGCAGCAGGCATGCCTGACGTGCAAGCGAAGAAAGGTAAGTACAGAGCCAAGATGAGCTTTCATGGCTGCTCGCGAAAGATGGTGGGCATGACAATCACTGCTGTCCGCTGCTCGTCGAACCCTTGCATTCTTCAGTCAAGCAGATCTCTCACCTCTTGTCAATCTCCCCCCCTTTTTTCATATCTAGACCCGATGCGATGCCGTACGACCCATTTGCGGCGCTTGTGGTCGCTCTCAAAAGCGAGCAGCCAGAGGCCATGCCCTCACGGCCGACGTGCCTCCTGGAGACTGTGTCTATCCCGAAGAGGACAGTCCTAGCTCTCCTGCTGCATCCGCCTCCGAGTCCATGGCCGACGCTGCCTTCACCACGCCTATACTCGCACGTCACCCGACAACAATCGAGTCTACATCGGCACGCATTGGTGAAGCCGAGGCCTCGATGCCGTTTGCCTCTCGTCCCAGCAGCCGAGGCAATCGCAATCCCTCAATGATAGCGACAGGGCCCTCACCGGGTGTGATCAGCTCGGACAGTAGTCCTAGAACCGTCAATACTGTCACCACGGCCCCAACCAGCTACACTGATCTCCATCGTGGCAGACACGGCGAGTTACGCAACGAGCGCATCGTCCTGGAATTACAGTCTTCGCATGGTCAGAGAGCCCGAGTCCGACGGGTGTATCAGACATCGGTACGTGATGGCGAGAATCCCCAGATGAGCCTACGCAATCTTATGGACCCCATCTACTCGGAAAATCCTACGGCCGCCAACGCGAGTTTCAGCGGCCCAAGCAAATCTACTTCGAAGAGGGACGGCGATGAGGAGGAGGATAAGCCAAAGATCGATCTGATGCTCAGGCAGCTTTTGCCCGAGCTGACTCCTGACCTCCCCACCCCCGAGACCATTCACCACATGGCCAAGCTCTTCTTTGACAAGCATCCTCTACGGAATATGTTCTGCAAGAAATTCATGCTGGCCAGGTTCCGCCTACCGCCCGGTCACCCACTACGTCCTCACCCTTCCCTCATCCACGCCGTCTTGGCCGTAGCCGAGCCGTACTCCCCTCTGCTGGGCCCAGTACGTGATCACAATCCTCTCTGGCGTCAAGCCTCAGACGAAGACGAGACGGCGGCAGACAATCCGGGCAAGAATGCCATGCCGTCCATGTATGAGAAGATGGCATACGACTTTGAAGCCAGTGGGAGAGGCTTGCTGGGCATCGTCCACCCCCTCGAGGCTTCACGACCAGAGCTCTCCGTTGGGCCGGGTTCGTCATTTGGGGAATTCCATTTGGCCAAGGCCAGGAGGGAGATAGAGGTTGCGCTTCTTACCTCCAATTCTAGGCCACGGGAATGGATTCAAGCAACCGCATTGGTCTTGTGAGTTTCGGAGGGCGGTGAGACCACCTGAACTTGCGGACAGGAGGACCGAACTGAGAGGCTTCGCGCTGCCGCATTTGAGACTGAGAAGGTGCTGACCCTCCTACCTCTTTCTCCCCATCCCAGGTACGGCATCAGCGAGCGTTGTCGAGCCGGAGAGTACTTCCTCCTCGCTGCATGCGCCGCTCGTGGCATGAGTGCTACCGCGTACGGCAGGATGCCAAACGACCGGGACCATATTGGATACACTCGCGGCATCATCGGCCCTCCCGAGAATTCCATTGCTGACTACGAGCAACGCATGGCTTTCTGGCAGGTCTACATTGCCGACACGTATGGCGGTGGTGGGGTGAGGCACTACGAGCCGACCTTCTGTGACGAGAAGAACCAGTTGACGACCACTATGCCTGTGCAGATGGAAGAGGTCGAGGAAGATACCGATCTCGTCTACTCGCAGCAGACGTTCAATTCGCCGGATCTCTTCCGTGCGGGGCATACAGACTCATTCTCGTTGCTCGTCAAGTCGGCCAGTCTGCTCAAACGGGCGAGAATGATCGCTAGTCGAAATGGAACAGAACTGAGCTTGATGTCGCGACCACCTCCGCAGGTGCTGGAGCTCGACTCGGATGTCAAGGACTTTCTGACCACCTTTCCGAAGAGAAGAGGCATAGATTCAGACTGGATCGTCGCTGGTGAGTCGTTGCGAGG
Source organism: Microstroma glucosiphilum (assembly GCF_003144135.1). Lineage (NCBI taxonomy): Eukaryota > Fungi > Basidiomycota > Exobasidiomycetes > Microstromatales > Microstromataceae > Microstroma > Microstroma glucosiphilum. The sequence continues at coordinate 960,738 of NW_020289916.1, forward strand.
AGGGCACAGGCGACATGACTGTAGGTCAACAGTTGATTGACTTTTGATGTTACACCCTTTCCGCGTTCCTCACAGAGGCCAATACATGCCTGGCCATTATTACCATCCACACATTCTTCATCGAGGTCACTGGTCTGGACTACAACACGACCTTTGGCCGTGGTCCCGTCGAGCGAGCGTCGGAGATCCTTCTCGGTACTATCCACTTCCTCCTCAACTCTGCATACGACTTGTCTCTGCTTCACTCGCAGACGTTTGCCGCTTGGGTGGTGAGTAGCTAGTCCGCGAAGCGGCGTGCTGTGTAGGAAAGCCAACTTGAATCTGATTTCCGATCCTCTCTGTCCCATGTCCCACTGTCTTTTTTCCCTTTCAGATCCTCGTTCGAGTCCTTACAAACAAGGTCGCCCTCCTGCGACGGCAACCCGTCGAGCTCAACGAGACGACGGCCGAGTCTACCCCATCTTTCTCTTCGGCCGTGGGCGCGACGGAGTCGGCCATCGAGTCCGTCATGAGCGCTCTTACGAATGCGTCGACGAAGAGCTTGCGGGCAAAGAATTGCCTGGACATCTGTCAGGCTGCTAAAGAGCAGGATTTGAGCGAGGAGGAGTTTGCGTGAGTGTCTGGTAGTAGTGCGTTGCAGGGTGCATAGCCAGTGAAGGAGTTGTTGAGCTGATACAAGGTCTTCCTTATCCCCTCCTGCTGTTCAGTGACCTCGTCTACATGTGGCAGATGGTGCCAGCTATCAACTAGCCATGCTTTGCTTGCAGACGAGATGTGTAGCTTGCGAGCCGCGACAAAGGCGGAGTATTCCCGCGAAGCCGAGCGCAACACTGTCATTTCTCCAGTCAAAGCCTCCAACCCCCCCTTCTTTCAGAAGGTAGCATGTATCTAGGATCCTTTAATGCTTCACTGTACGAATATGAATAATGTCTCCCATGATAGTGACTCTGCCTCTGCTCGATTTGTATGTTTGCTCTCTAGGCGATGTAGCATAGGGGTGATTTGTCCATGGTAGTAGTAGTAGTAGCGTTGAGCTCAGTCTACCTCTCCAGCATCTAGTTTAGCGCGGCTTCATCTCTCTGCGCCAGATGTCCCTCCAAAGCTCCTGGCTGTCCTCCTGTGACGCCTTGGCCGACTGATCCATCTTGCCTCCTCCCTCGGCGGCAGGGTGCGCGAGCTGGTCGGCTTCTTGGAAGAGGGTGCTGATCTCCTTCATAGTATCCAGGAACAAGAGAGGAATCATTCTTCTCACGCTCACTCCCTTGGGGACAGCTGAAGTATCCGAACCAGTCTCGCTTACGCTTCCCTGCCGCTCACCGAGTACCCTCTGCAGGCGGGTGAAAGTGCGGGCCTGCAGAGGCTGTACGGGACGGAGGTCCTGCGAAGCCCATTGCATGCGCTTGATCCTCCTCGCTACCTCCTCGAGCCTAGCTGCGCTCTCATCACCAATATTCTCAGGCGAGTCCTTGCGATTCGAAGACGTCGCAGAAGAAGAAGAGGGGGAGGAGGCGAGGAGGAGGATCACACCTGGGTAGCCGCGCTTGGCGAGCCCTACTAGGGAGAGGTCCTTGGCCCAGGTACGGAGCTGCGACTGCTTCGTCGAAGAGAGGAGGTGGTGTGTGAGGAAGAGGAGATACGCCGCCCTACCTCCTGCTCCACTGCCCTTTGGTGCCAGCATGAGCAAGGGGAGATGTGAAATCCCAGAGCAGAATCAGATGCTGATGGTCTCAGAAGTGACTTGTTAGGAAGAAGTGAATGCCCGTATTCCGCAAGTGGAGCAGGGAGCGGAAACACAATGCTCCATCGGAACGGAGGCAGGCCCTGTGTCCGCTTCTTCTTCCCGGCGGGCAAGAAAGTAGGATTGCCTACCGATCTTTTGCAAGCAACACTACAACACAAGGCGCTGATCATGACGTCCTTTGGATTCTCTCTCAGGAGAGCTGCGGCTAGCTTTCCGATCGGCTCGGCATCATCATCATCATCATCAGCCTCGAGCTCCGCCGGCAGGGTGGCGCTGCTCTCGACCAGCTGTAGCAGTGTCAGTCGAACAGCATCATGCTTACGCTCACGCCCTTTCAGCAGCAGTAGCAGTAGCGGCAATGCCTCTTCCTCCTCTACCTCTGTTCCTCTCACACCTCCTACCCCCCCTGCAAAACCCTCCGATACGACTCGCGCTTCAGCGCAAATGCGTCGATTCTGGAAATCAGTCTCTCTCCGCTCCACACCCACACACTACGAGATTCAACTAGATCAATCCCGCTCACTTCGCACTCCCTCCGGCTCACTCCTCGCTGTGCCCCTACATCACCCCTTGTTGGCTCGGCTAATTGTGCATGAATGGGACTCTCAGCAGAGGTTGATCAAGAGTCATGCGTTGCCACTGACAAGTCTTGTGGCAAGGGCGATTGATGGATTTGCTGAGGAGGGGGAGAGGAAGATGGCGGTGGAGGAGATGCTCAAGTATGCGCAGACGGATACGATCTGGTAAGTGAGCAGTCGTAGAGGAGATGGGGACACTGCGAGCTTGGAGCGATGGAAGAGCTGACACTTTGCTTTGCTTTGCTTTGCGTTGCGTTGCTCCTCAGCTTCCACGAATCGTCACCGAAGGCTCTAGTGCGTCTACAGGCAGAGCACTGGGATCCACTTTTAGACTGGGTCTCCTCTCGCTTCGGACATCGTCCCAGCACTGCTCAGGATACGCTAGTCATCAACCAACCTCCCGAGCTGATCACTTCCCTGCGTTCTCACCTGCAAGGACTAGATGCGCTTCACCTCGCCTGTCTGGAGAAATCGCTGCATCTGACCAAGAGTCTCTACCTCTCTCTTGCGCTGCTAGAGGGTAGATTGGGAGTGGAAGAGGCAATGAAGGCCGCTTGGGTTGAGACGAATGCACAGGTGGAGACGTGGGGGGAAGTGGAGGACTCTCATGATGTGGGATGGGCTGAGCTGGGTAGGGAGCTGGGCGCTGTAAGGCTCGCAGTGGTAAGCAGTCCTGCAGGAGCAGCGGCGATGTAAAAAGGCGGGAGCAGCCGTGATCGCTCTCAGTCAATTGTACAGACTTGACGCTTCTCAGTAGTAAAGATGCATGAATAGTGTGTATATTCCGCGTGATGGGCTATCGATCATCACCCCGTTCCCCTTACCTCCTATTACGACTCTCGACACCCACGCCTCCTCCACCCAGTGGACCATTCGAGGCGCGAGCAGCCGAGGCACGCATCTCCTCTGCGTCCAGACCTGCTTGAGCCTGGATACGCTCAATCTCCCGCAGGACAGGCGAGTACTCGTCGTACCGTAGCGAAGCGAGCTGAGTGAAGAAGTTGGAGTCGAGGATGGAGAGCAGGTCAGCTGAATTGATCTCAACCTTGGGCTACGACACGCTCAAGCAAGCTCTCTTGGGCTGTACAGACTCACCTCGAATCCCTTTGTGCGCATCTCCTTTCCCCTCACCTCGCCTTGACTTCCCTCAAAGGCTCTACGTGCCCAGTACTCTCGCGTACGATCAAAGAACATCCGCAACGTCTCGCCCGGATTAGGTGTGCGCTGTCTCTCCTCCTCCGATAGCTCTGCCGAAGTCTCTCCACCGGCAGTAGCTCCACCTTTGAGAACACCATAGGCCTGCCGGGCTTGTTCTTTCACTTGCTCCTGCTTGGCAAGACGAGCAGCCACCTCTTCCGGTGAAGCATCATCGTCTGCTCCCTCTCCTTCGTGATCCGAATGGGAATTGAGGGACTGCACTTCCTCTCCTTCCTGCGCAGCCGCATCATTCTCTCCTTCCCCACCATCTGAGGAAGAGTCACTACCGCTCTCACTCTCAGAATCACTGTCGTCCTCTTCATCACTCTCGTTCCACTCCAAACCCTCGATACGACACTCCTTGAGACTAACCCAACGCTCCATCTTGTCCAGCTGGAGAACGTGGAAATCGTCCAAGGTGTATTCGCGGGAAGCAGTCTCGTGGATGCCACCGTAGAGGTAGAGGACGTTGCGCTGCACGGCGAGCATCGCATTAAAGCGGGAAAGGGGACGGGAGAGATCTGGATCCTCGTCTAGGTCCTCTTCTGTCGGCTGTTGGGGAGCGGACGGCTTAGAGGGAGGCGCAGAGGTGGTAGCGATAGCAACTGAAGCAGAGCCTGGGCTAGGCTTCGACGGTGCAACAGCAGTGGCTGCTGCTGCTGCTGCCGCCGCCGATGCCTGCTTGAACCGTGCCTCATAGTCGACGGGCGGTCGATTTTCATCGTCTTCTTCTTCATCCGAGCTGTCTTGATCCTCGGCGGCAGCGGCAGCAGCAGCTTGTCTTGCTTCCTCCTCTTGTTCCTCTTGCTGCTCCCTCACTCGAGCTTCAATCTCGGCCGCCTTGGCAGCTGCAATAGCTGCCGCCTTCTCCCTCTTCTTCTTGCCGCCTGCGCCGCCCTGCTTCTTCTTCTTGCGCAAGTTGAGAGAGACCCAGCGTCCCGCGCCAGTGATGTTGTAGCCGAAGAGCTCATCGAAGAGTAGACTCTCCATGCTCTCCTCATCCTCCTCCCGATCCATCACACCACCGAATAGCACACCCATATTCTTGTTGCCCCAGTAGGCCATCGTGCAGCCGCTCCGCGGTCCGGGAGAGTATCCAATCTTTCTCCGCTTGTCCCACTCGATCTTGCCGCCCTGTGGTGTGTTGGCAGGTAGGAGCGATCCATCTGCCTGTGGGTGGAACTTTAGGAACCAGGAGTCCTCGAGGGCGACACCTGGCAAGATGGAGCAAGCGGAGAGAGCGCGGTGTTAGTGTGCAATTCCTTCTTTCCATCGTCTTCTCTGCAGCTCCATCGCTCTCACCTTGTGTTCTTTGCCCCTTGACATAACGCTTGCAATACCCTCCATACAGCGCCACTCCCTCTGGTGTCGAAATGAGCGAAAACCCCGACCTAGCCGGCGGTCTCTTCAGGTCATTCTGAGCAATTTCAAACCACTTGTACTGCGCAGTATCGAACATCCACAAGTCCTGAAGATATGTAGTCCTAGCTCCCGTATCGATGAAGCCTCCAAAGAGGACGAGGTACTGTCTCCAGAGGACCATACGATGTCCACTACGCGCCGAGGGGCGGACTTTCGTGTCTACCCTCTCCCAAGTCTTGGTAGCGATGGAGAAGACCCATAGGTCTCGATAGTGGTGGAAGGAAGTCTGCTTGGGAGAAGCAAATTCGCCACCGAAGAGCCAGAGGAGACCGCCCTGTCGGGGATCTGCGACTACTTGATGGGCGGAACGTGGACCGGGCTGGTTGGGTGAAGAGTAGTGGCGCCATGTTCCCGAAGCAGTGAAAGCTGAGGAGGAAGCGTCGGCTGATGAAGACGTAGAGGCGAGGGAGTGGGTAGGTAAGGTAGAGGGGGGAGTATACCGGTACAGGTCTGCATAGAAGAAAGCTCTGGGAGTAGGCGAACAAGCAGGGTAGTGAGCAACAAGTGACATGCTTTCGGTGAAGCTCGGTTTCCTGCGACTCACTTGTCTCCGTCGAAGTATTCGCCTCCGAACAGCCATAGATCATTTCCGAGGGGACAAGGCGTGAGGGTGGCATTGGCTCTACGAGTAGGTGGCCCCCCCACAGTCTCCTCATTGACTGCGTGTGCCTCTTCCCAATCCGCCTGAAACTTCTTCAATAGAGCATCCAGATCCTCCTCTTCAGCAGGAGCAGCCGCCTTCTTTCCCTTTCCTCCTGCTCCTCCTCCTTTCCCTCCTTTCCCGCTCTTGCCACTCGCGGAAGCGGCAGCTACCAAAGACGACTTCTTCTTGTCGTCCTTTGCAGCCTTTCGCGAGGCGAGCTTCTCCTGCTTCTCCTTCTTGGCCGCCTTGGCTGCGGCTTTCCCCGCCGATGCAGACGCTCCACCGCTGGACTTCTTGCCCATAGAGGATGAGAGCAGGAGGGGGGATGGAACAGACGAGTCTGAGGGCGATGAAGCTGCCCAGACGAGATGCTGCAGAGGTGTGTATGGACTATCCGATTGATTCTAGTCAAGGACGCCTGTACGGAAAGGGGACTTGTGATTTTTCGTTTCTTCCCTTGGCGCGCCTCCACAACGCCTCTCCGCTCTGTAGACCAGACCACTGCTGCCTCTGGGCCAGCGGTAGCTTCGAAGGCGTTGAGTATGAGCCTGAACGGCGTGTATGGTGTGACATATGCTGGGTACAACACTTCATGGTACTATGTGGGCCCTTCACAGGCGCCTTTGCGATTGGACGCCACTTCAGTAATGATAGGTACAAGCTACAAGCATTCTCTCTGACTTGCTGCACTGCCAGTTGCTGAGACGCTGGAGGCTCTGACCTGAGAGGCACGAGTGGATTATTTCATGATGCCGACATTGACGCAAGAGTCCTAGTGGCTTATACGTGACATAATCGGGCGGCTTTCCAGACCATGACGGGCTGATCGCCCTCGATGATTGACCTGAGGTGAGGAGCGCTGTGGGGAAGCAGCAAGAAGCGGGCGGGCGGAAGAGGGACGCGGGCACTCGCAAGGCTGGCTGGCTGCGTGGCCTGCGTGGCCCGGTTGCCAGCCAGGCCAAGCCACGCGCCTCTGTTGCTTGGCCCCACTCCTTCCTCTGCGCCCATCGTCCACTCACACCTCGACCATTGCCATACAAACACCTTCGCATCTCTTCGTCGCACCTCCCTTCAACCGCCCATCATGAGTGAGTAGAGTACACGGCACTGCAACACTGCAAGGTACTCAACTGAGCTGACCAATCATCTCCCCCCCCCCTTCTCCCTCTGACCAGACGTTGACGATGTCGAGGACCGCGATGGTATCCGTCTCTCATGGAACATCTGGCCCTCGAACCGCGCAGAGGCAACTCGCACCGTGGTACCAGTAGCCGCCCTCTACACCCCGCTCAAGGAGAGAGAGGACCTACCCCCTGTCCTCTATGAGCCAGTCACCTGCAAGGCACCCTGCCGAGCTGTACTCAACCCCTATTGGTGAGTGAGCTACCAGTACACCTTCGCACTGCATGCATGCCATTCATCGACTTACACGCGGTCTCCCTTCTCTCCCCATATCTCTCCCTCCAGTCAAATCGATGTACGGGCCAAGCTCTGGATCTGCCCATTCTGCATGTCTCGCAATGCTTTCCCACCTCACTACCGAGACATCTCCAACACCAACCTCCCTGCTGAGCTCCTTCCCAAGTATACCACCATCGAGTACACCCTCTCGCGTACCTCGCCTACCCCACCCATCTTCCTCTACGTAGTAGACACCTGCCTCGATGAAGACGACCTCAAGGGACTTCGAGAAGCCCTCGTGGTCAGTCTCAGTCTCCTGCCACCCAATGCCCTCGTAGGTCTCATCACTTTTGGTACCATGACTCAGGTCCACGAGCTCGGCTACGAGGCCTGCCCCAAGTCATACGTATTCCGAGGAACAAAGGAGTACGCTCCCAAGGCCATTCAGGACATGCTCGGTCTCACTGCTGGAACAGCTCCTCGACCTGGCATGCCACCTCAGGCTGGTGGGCCATCCCAGCCTCCCCAAGGGGCTGCTGGCGCCAGATTCGGCGCAGCTCGATTCCTGCTTCCCGTCAGTCAGTGCGAGTTCCAGTTGACCAGCATCCTAGAGCAGCTGCAAAAGGACGCCTGGCCAGTAGCAAACGACAAGCGAGCTCAGCGTTGCACGGGGACAGCCGTAGGCGTAGCTGTCGGTCTCCTCGAGACCACTTTCCCAAACACTGGAGCTCGTGTCATGCTCTTCTCGGGTGGAGCCTGCACGGAAGGACCAGGAAACGTCGTCTCCACCGAGCTCCGTGACCGTATCCGATCTCACCACGACATTGACAAGGACAATGTCAAGTACTACAAGCGAGCCCTGAAGTTCTACGATGCCCTTGCTCGTCGCTCCGCTCAGAACGGACACGCCATTGACATCTTCATTGGAGCTTTGGACCAAGTGGGACTGTTGGAGATGAAGGCACTGGCTAATGCGACAAACGGAAACATGATCTTGGCCGATAGCTTCCAGATGGGTATCTTCAAGCAGAGTCTGCAGAAGATCTTTGCCAAGGACGAAAAGGGAGATCTGTTGATGGGATTCAACGCGACGTTGGATGTTCAGGTGAGTCATGAAAGCGGACGGGCTTGCAGGAAACAAGGCTCACTCTGCTCCTCTTCCCACATTGCAGACGACAAAAGAGCTCAAGGTCTCTGGCCTCATCGGACACGCTGTTTCAGCCAACAAAAAGTCTGGCTGCGTTTCCGAGACCGAGATCGGTATCGGAGGAACCTCGGCGTGGAAGCTGTGCTCCATCACTCCGCAAACCTCTCTGGGTACTTACTTCGAGGTGGTGACACCGGCTGGAACAGTTCTGCAACCAGGGGCTCGAGGTCTGATCCAGTACGTCACGCACTACCAGCACTCCAGCGGTACCTACCGCTTGCGCGTTACTACAATGGCCCGCAACTTCGCTTCTGAAGCAAGCGGTGGTACACAGCTCCTTGCTGGATCCTTTGATCAGGAAGCATCGGCAGTACTCATGGCTCGTATCGCCGTCTTCAAGGCGGAGATCGACGATTCGCCGGATGTGCTACGATGGCTGGATCGGATGCTTATTCGCCTTTGCCAGCGCTTTGCCGATTATCGCAAGGACGACGCAACGAGCTTCAGATTACAGGACAACTTCTCCATTTACCCTCAGTTCATGTTCCACCTGCGCCGAAGTCAATTCTTGCAGGTGTTCAACAATTCGCCAGACGAGACGGCTTACTACCGCCATGTCATGAATGTGGAGGATGTGAACAACTCCCTGATTATGATTCAGCCAACTCTGATGTCGTATGGTCTAGAGTCAGCGCCTCAGCCCGTCTTGTTGGACTCGGTGTCCATCAGGCCCGACGTAGTCTTGCTCTTGGACACCTTCTTCCACGTCTTGATCTTCCACGGTACGACGATCAAGGAGTGGCGCAATGCAGGTTACCAGGATCAAGAAGGCTACGAGAACTTCAAGGAGTGTCTAGAGAATCCAAAGGCCGACGCGGCCGAGCTGCTAGCGGACCGTTTCCCCATTCCGCGATACATCGTCTGTGACCAGGGTGGGTCTCAGGCTCGCTTCCTGCTCAGCAAGCTCAACCCTTCGACTACGCACATGAGTGGAGGAATCTATGGCAATGGACAGGGAGCGGGAGGAGCGGCCATCTTCACCGACGATGTGTCGCTGCAGGTGTTCTTGGAGCACCTGAAGAGGCTGGCCGTGGGTGCTCAGACCAACTAAGGGTGCTGTGAGCGTAGCGAGTGCAAGGAAGCCATGGGTGGGCTGCCCTTGGCGGAAGGGAACGCCCTGCGCCTGTTTGCATCAAGACTTCGCTGCGCCGCCACGCCCTCGTTGGGTACTCTTGTCCCCGTCTTTGTCTCTCCACCAATATCAGACTGCTTTTCACTCTCGTCAACTCTGCCTTGTTTGCTGAATAGCTTTGGAGTGGTTGAATTTAATTGTTTCGCGTGACCAGCATCTACCTCTCCATTCTCGTCCCCCTCTCGGTCTCCCTCTCCCTCCTCCCCAATTCCCTCTGTACCCAAAGATCCCTCCCAGCTTCAAAGATTCCCCACCCAATTGCCGAGCTAGCCGCTTTTCGTGCACAACGCAATCCTAGTCCATCTAGAAAGAGGGAAGAGGAGCCTCCTTCTGATAGGATGGAACGGAGAGTGGAGAGGATAGAAACTCTTGCTTGAGGAGATGGGGAGAGGAGAGTGGAGGAATTGCTCAGGAGGGTAGAGGGTGTGGGAAGAGGAAGAGGGTGGGGAGAGGATTGAAGGCGGGTCTTGATTATGTCAAAGGGGTGGGTGAGGAGGGTGGCGAGAGTGCCGGCTATTAGGCCTGAAAGGGAGGAGGGAGGAGGAGGAATCAAAGGTCAGCAATCGGATAGGGAACTGCGCTTATTCTACTCTCAAGTCGTAGACTCACCACTCCCCATCCTCGCCTTCCATTCTTCGCCCTCTCCACCTCCCAGACCATCTATCCTCCTCAGTAGTGTCTTTCCCTCTTCATAAAATCCCAGATATAATCCAGCATAAGGAGCATCTCTCAATGCCGTTGCCCAAAATCCTCTAAACAATCCTTTGACTCCCGCCTCTGCCCAAATGGATCGTAAAGAGACTAGAAGAGTGGCATTTTGTGCTGCTGTAAAGTTCGAAGACTCAAAGCGCGTCTTGATGACTGTGATGGGACAGAGGAGAAAGCCGACAAAGACGCGCGAGGTTGCACCGGAGAGGAGATTGCCTGCTAGAGTTGGGGTGGCTAATGTGCGTGAGGGGTTGGAGCCAGAAGAAGAGGAGGGAGAGGAGAGGTAGGGGATTGGTTTGAGAGAGAGGGCACGCCGAGCTTCTGTTACCGAGTAGAAGTAAAGGGCGACTCCAGGGACGTTTCTTTGAGTGGACGGGCGAAGTGAGCAGCCAGGTCAGAGAGAGTGAGAACATCCCATCCCTCTTCCTTCGTTCTCCCATCGTCCAGCACCACTCACCTCAGCACAGTTGGCAGTGTCCCCCTCCAAAGTCCCACCACTCCGTCCTTTTTCACAACATCATCCACGGTCCGGAGCAGTCGCTTCGTCTTGCCACCTATGCGTGCGCTGGGGGTATTGGCTTGCTGCAGACGAGTCTTGAGCAAGTCGAGGGGCTGGAGAAGGACGCAGGAGGCTAGCCCGGAGAGGGCGCCTGACAGCAGGGTGGCAGATGGCGGAGGTGTGGGAGCCGAGGGAGATTCGGAGGAGGAGGCTGCAGGGGCAGCGGTAGAGGTCATTGACCTGACACTGCTCCTTGCGTAGGGTCGATGGGAGGGTGAGTACCACCACCGATGCTAGCGCAAAGGCAATGGGACCGCCCCGGCTGAGCAAAGTGTCAGAATCTACGCCTGTGGCTGACCTTAGGAGATCCACTTCTGCGTAGAACTGTGCTGGTCCCTGGTGGCTCTTGTCTAGACTGGCAGCCTTGCGTCGTGATGGTGGATGATGGGCGTGGTATGGATGAGCCCTTGCGGAAAGGGCAGACACACTGGCTGAGCAGCAGCCGGAAGAAACGTATTGTCTTGGCCTTGTACGGAACCGGGTCCCTGCGTCGCTTACTCCTTACTCCACCCGGAAACGAGGGGCGTCCCGTTCCGAACCTTCCGACGGTGAAGAGGTTTACCCGCGGGACAAGGAAGGAGGCGTCTCTGCCTGTTTGCTCTAGAGTCTTCGGGTCCGAGGCGGTGGTAGCATGCCCTGGGCGTACTTTGCTACCAGGAGTGAGGGCACCCTTGCTCTGAGTCGGTCGGTGTGGTCACCTCTGCTGACCAGCACCATTCCCACCTCTTACTCTACTCTACCCATCATACTACCCAACGAACAGAACACGCTTGGTCTCCCCTTACCTCGACTAGCCAAGGGACAAGTCCGCATATATTCTTCATACAAGATATCCACTACGGCAGGCTGCTTGCGACTCTCTCACGAGTGCTGCAGCGTATACTTCTCCCACCCGCAAGCTTGTCAGGCGTGCGAGCCTCCGACGAGCATCAGGGCTAGAGAGGACACTAGCGTCCCTAGAAGCTCACCCGCGATTATTCCGAATTCATCGACAGCTGCTGTCCGTGCCAATCATTTCGCCGAAGAGGTCCCGATCCGTCGGACCGAAGAGCATCTATTGCTGCTCTACTGCTGCTGCTGCTGCTGCAAGCTTATCCCCCATTGCCGCACGACGGGCTTTGAGTTGGAGTATCCTGTCAGGAGGAGGAAGATCTAGACCCTCGGCGTTGGTTAGACGCGTCCTGTAGGTGATTTGGCGTCTGGGCCCTCTGCTGCTGCCGTCCTCTTTGCAGGTGGGTGTTGCCTCGATCGCATTCATTGCACGCACGCAGGAATCGCTTGGCTTGCACTGGCTGTTGGCTGAAGCTCCCTTGGCTTCCCGCGCCCCAGATTCAGCTTCCGATCACATTGGCCCTGCGCCAGCCAGCCTCCCGCATCCTCGCAGCCTCGGTAGCTTCAGCCGGGTGTCCCCTGCCCCGCTTCCTCCCACGCCTCCTCAGCTTCAAGATCGGCGTCGGCTTGCGGGTTCCTCTCTGTCAGGCCGTCTGTCTGTCCCTCTTCTCCTCCTCCGAACCCCCGCCGCTTCTGTCCAATCTACTCCAAACCTCAGCCCATCCTCCAGCCCATCCCCCAGCTCCCGCTCACCACCTCTGCCCTCACTGCCTCCCCTGTTTGCCTCTCCGACTTCCGGACCCGTCGGCACCAAATCACTCCGTGGCATCCCCTTGCACGAACGGAACCTTTCAAGATGCAGTCCAACCCTCAAGACTTCCCCTTCTCACCATCGCCCTACCCGTCTGCTCTCTCCTCTGCCATGGCTACCAGTAACCAAGGCGCAATGGGCGGTAGCAGCGCCCTCTCCCCTCCTCAAACGGGTGCTACTGCCATCCCATCGACACCCGTAGCCGCCTCTTCCTCTGCTGTCGAAGATCCACAGACGGCTGCACAGACTCTCCTTCAGCAGCAAGCACAATTGGCACAGACCGGTCGAAAGCTCTCGGGAAGGTACGCGCTCAATGACTTTAACATCCAGCGTACATTGGGAACGGGAAGCTTTGGAAGGGTGCATCTGGTGAGGAGTAAGCACAACATGAGATTCTACGCGATCAAGGTGAGTCAGACCGCGTACAGCTAGCGTCAGGATGGGACTCGGGATTTCTCAGCCATTGCATAGGCGGCTCGTGATACTCACCTTTGCCTCTACTGGATTCCCGTGTTCACAGGTGCTCAAGAAGGAGCAGGTAGTCCGCATGAAGCAGATCGAGCACACCAATTCGGAACGATCCGTGCTCTCGCTCGTGCGCCATCCCTTTCTGGTCAACTTGTGGGGTACATTCTCCGACTCGACAAATCTGTACATGGTCATGGACTTTGTGCCAGGAGGAGAGCTCTTCACACTGCTGAGAAAGTCGCAGCGTTTCCCCCATCCGGTAGCCAAGTTCTACGCAGCAGAGGTAGCATTGGCCATCGACTACCTGCATCAAAACGGCTTCGTGTACCGAGACTTGAAGCCGGAAAATGTGCTGCTGGGAGCTGACGGTCACCTGAAGATTACCGACTTTGGCTTTGCCAAGTGGGTGCCGGACGTGACTTGGACATTGTGTGGTACGCCAGACTACCTCGCGCCGGAGATTGTCTCGTCAAAGGGTTACAACAAGTCCGTCGACTGGTGGGCGCTCGGCGTGCTCCTCTTTGAAATGCTGGCAGGACACCCGCCCTTTTTCACAGAGGACGGCAATCCGATCAAGCTATACGAGAAGATTATCGCCTGCAAGGTCCGCTACCCGCCCTACTTTGAGCCTGCTGCCAAGGACCTGCTCAAGAATCTCCTGACGGCGGACCTGACAAAACGGTTCGGCAACCTGCACAGGGGCAGCAAGGACATCTTTGGACACCTCTGGTTCGCTGAAGTGGACTGGGACAGACTTTACAGGAGGGAGATCCCTGCCCCTTATCTTCCCACGGTCACTACAGATGGCGATGCAAGCCAATTTGAGCGATATGAGGAGGCCGACTATAGCTCGTATGGAGTCACGGATGTGCCGGATCACTTTGCCCACTTGTTCCCAGACTGGTAGTCAGACGGCGCACTTTGGTACACGGACCTCTGCAGGAGCAAGGGACGGTACCTCGGCTTGCCCTGGCAGGGCACTTGGTCAAAGCTGCCGACAAAGGTCGATTGTAGATGTCACTCATGCACGTAGAGGTGAGGTAGGGAGAGCAGAGGCGTGTGGTTGAGGAGGGGGTGGTAGCACACTGGAGAGGGGCTGGGAGTGTAGAGAGCAAGCAGCAGCCTGGCATTGTCACGTATCGAAATCAACCATATTGCACACTCGCATCCCCCAAGTCATGTCTCCAGTCTCTCTTCTACCAAGTGGCCTGACGCGAATGCTTCCGACGGCGCCGTCAAAGGAAATCCCCCGATGTCAAATCGTGCCCAAAGCTGCTTGCTTTTTCTTGCCCAGCAAGCCACGGTAAAGATGCGCGTGTGTGGAAAAGACGTGACCTGGTTGGAGTGCCTCTGTGACTGTTCTCTACACACCCCATTCATGGTAAGTGTCGTCTACTGCAGGCTGGGAACTAGACAAGTCTTCCATTACCATGATCGTCGTGGTCTGCTCGCTTCTGTCTTCGCCTTCCTTTGCCCAGCCAGTGGTAGCTGCTGCTCAGCCCTGCCATGCTCGCGTCTGCCCTCGGCGTCTCTGCAGAGATGGGCAGGGCGGGGTGCAGGTGTTTGTGACGTCAGTGTCGTGTGCGCGGGCGCTGTGCTCTAAACTTAGTCGGCTTGCTTTTCCCACTGTCCGCATGATCAGCGGCGCCTTGGCTCTGGTGACTGTCTGTTCTAGACTGCTGTGGACAGTGGTGACAGTCTGTCTGCCCCTTTGCCACTGCTAGGACTCCCATTCGTCATCGACTGTCGCTCTAGTGCTTCTGCCAGCCTTTCTACTGCAGCCCACTCGATCCTTTCCAAGCAGCAGCGGAAGCTCGCAAAAGCATCCTTCGCATCCTTCTCCTAGGCGCAAGCGAACTTCCGAGACAGCAGCAGCAGCAGCAGCCCAGGCAGCAAGCTACGAGCCCCCTCAGTCGTAAGGCCCATCAGGCGAGCTGTCATTGAGCTTCTCCTTAGACTTCGGCCCTCCCGCCGTGAGCGTACCAAATTTCATAGAGCTGTGGAGGCGCGGCCAATTGCAGCAAACAAGCAGCACCACCACCCAGCACGCGGGGCGGGCAATCAACGACAGACACTTCAATTGTAGGCAGGCAGGCACACATCTGCCCTTGAGCCTCTACATCACTGCTCCTTCATCCACTCTGCCCAATTTGATCGTTCCCGAGGTACACTCTGTCACAAGCGACCACAGACAGGGTTGCATGGGAGAATAGTCGACACTTGCCTGGCTTCCTCCACTTGCCCCTCCAGAATTGGACTCGCCATCGTCTGCCTTGGCCCCTCGCTGCCCTTCCCCGGTCTCTGCCAAGAGCAGCAAAGTTCTTTCTTTTCCATTCTCCCCGACCCATACTTCAAACATCATCTTTCATATTGGGAAACGACTGCCTTCAGTCTCTCCATCTCATCACTTAGCTGTCCGAATCGTAACGGCCCCCCCCTCTCCCCTGTGATCGGAACATCCATCGGCATATTACCGGGACATTTACATTTTACACTCTCGCACGTTAGATCTTGTGGCGGTAAAACAAGCAAGGGCCTCTTCGACCAAAACGCCCACTCTTGCCCTCTTGTCTCGCCACTTGGACTATCCACCAATTCCTCCCCCAATCTTTCGTTGCCAAACTACCCAAGGCCACGCCACACGCTTCAAGTCCACTTCAAGCTTGTAGGATATACGGCCGGTTTCCTTCTAGTCCCCCACTCTATACCATCACTGCTCACTAGAGGAATGTTTGCACTTGTGTGAACAGCAGATCCCATCCCCCCCCTCCACACACCCTCGCCGCACTTATATTCGTCCTCGAATAGCATCGGTCAAGGTATCCATCTCGGTCATCGTCGTCTCCTGACGATGCGAATGCCACCTCTGCATACATCACAGGTAGACAATACGGCTCAGCACCGCCCCGAGAGGACCGTCGGTACCCCGAGCTCAGGTACAGTCACACCTCGGTCATCTTCCTTGCAGATGGGCGAAATGAGCAAAGGGGCATTTGATTGGGGACACAGCGGAAGCAATTCCCAACAGCAACAGCAACAGCAATCAGATCCCTTCTCTTCCGACTTTGGAAGTACGTCATCATCATCCACTGCTTCGGCATCAGCATCCTCATCGTCCACAGCATCATCTTCCTCTTCATCAGCGCACCCATTACCGCCACAATCCTCTGCTCCGGACTATTTTGCTAAGCCCACGCCACACAGCGCACGTACGCCAATGCAGCTCTCCTTCCCAAGTAGCAAGCCTGGCGCTGGCAGCTTTGGTGGTGGCCACACAGTCATTCCACCCACACCTGGCCCGAGTAGCCATGGCCAGGATCATCCCTGGGCCAAGATGTTTGGTGGCGGAGGGGCAAGCGCCGGTGAGGCCGTCCCACCTACACCAAGCGCTCACAACAGTGGCGGCCCTTCTGGCGCATCATACCCTTTTGGCCAGAAGATCCCTGCACCTCAACCTCAGCGCCGCGACTCGCAGAACAGTGTGCGGTCTCGGAAGCCGTCTCTGCTGAGCAACAGCTCCGCTGCTTCCCAAGAAGGTCGCGGGTCTATGTCAACCTCCTATACCACGAATCCATCTTCGCTCGCAGAGTCGCCCCTCTCTGATGCGGCTAGCTTCTCAAAGCCGGCCTCAGCTTCGCCTGCTAGGTTCAAAGCAGCCCACCTAGGCCCATCTGCAGCATCTTGGCCTGTGGCAGTCAAGGGCCCGAAGCTGTCACAAAGCGAGGACATGTCCAAGTACAAGTCTACAGATGCCTCTTCCCTTTCGGAAATGATGAGTGGCGAAGACGGTTCCGATAGTGAAGAGCAAGCATCTGCTCTCCTCATCCTCGATATACGTCCCTCGACGGCCTTTGCGAGCAGTCGCATCGCAGGTAGCGTCAACGTCTGTGCCCCTTCGACACTGCTGAGGCGCCCAGGCGTGACCGTCGACCGAATCGAGAGCGAGATGCTGCAAAGCGATGCAGATCGGGCAAAGTTCACGCGGTGGAGGAAAGGTCCGATGAAAGGGGGCAACGATGGTGGGAGAGATCAGCGTACTTCATCCTCGGGCGCATCCGATGGCATCAAGCGCATCGTTGTGCTCGACTCTGATACTAGCACCATTGACGCTCTGGGTCGACCCTCGGTCGGCGGTGGAGGTCCCTGCCTGCTAGGCATGCTAAAGAAATTCGACGCTGCTGGGTTTGCTGGGGAGCTCTTTTGGCTTATTGGAGGATATGCTGAGTTCTCGTCATTCGCGGGCCAGCATGATCCGGACAACAAGAAGAAGTTGCTCGACGAAGGTGTCCGAGAAGAGATCACTCAAGGTGCCCATGCTGGAGAAATGGACGCAGTGTCTGTGCCTCTTTCGCCGACCAAGGCGGCAAAGAAGGCTCCTGTCGGCCGACTGAGGCTGTCCGACATTGCGTCGCAAAGACATGCCAGCGTCCCCGACAATTGGTCGCCGTCCTCACAGGAGCCGCCCAACCTCGGAGGTGGCGGTCGATCACAAGCTCAATTCGGCGCGCTGCCCATGGACGCTTTCACAGATCGGACCACTACATCGGGCGCTCCCAGCAGACGTCGTCACCAGTCGATGCTCCTGTCCGCTAGCGACTCCAACTTGTTCAATCTGAACGGCAAGTCTGCTGCGGGGGCCAGATCCTCTGCCGCATGCAATCCCTTCTTTGACAACATCCGACAGAACCGCGAGCTGCAGCATGGTATCACTGAG
Source organism: Microstroma glucosiphilum (assembly GCF_003144135.1). NCBI lineage: Eukaryota > Fungi > Basidiomycota > Exobasidiomycetes > Microstromatales > Microstromataceae > Microstroma > Microstroma glucosiphilum. Next base: position 978,150 of record NW_020289916.1, read on the forward strand.
AAGATCCCACTTGATCTGCAATTCCTCACCGAGTCGCAGAAGCAGAACAGCTTGCCGCCATTCTTGCAAGAAATTGCGTTCAAGGATGAAAAGACGGTGGCTGATCAGCTCGCTCACGACTTCTTCGACATTGAAAAGGCTGAGCAGACGAGGTTGATGGCAACTATGCGGCAGCACGCTGCCGAGAGCAGCATGGATCCACGTCAGAATGAAAGACCTGGCACTGCCGGTGGCGAGATCTCAACGACGGAGGAAACTTCCACTTCGGCAGCAGATGGGACGTCAGCTACTCAGCTGTCGTCTGCTTACTCCAGAGTGGAAGGTGTCGACTCGACTAGCTCGCCCTCAGCGTCATCCTTCCCCTTCTCCATTGCAGCAGCGATCGAGCGAGGAAGCGAGAACAGGTACAATAACATTTGGACATACGAGCACTCCCGTGTGCCGGTATCGGCCCAAGGTGCCTGTGGCGAGGACAAGTCTGGGTGTTCGGTGTCGTCCTATCTCAATGGTTCATATGTTCAGCCATTGAGGGAGTTCGGAGCTCACAGGAGCTACATCGCCACCCAGGCGCCACTGCCAACGACGTTCGAGACGTTCTGGAATGCAGTATGGCAGCAAAACTCTCGCACGATTGCTATGCTCACTCGGGAGTATGAGAGTGGACGAGTGCAGAGTCACAACTACTGGAGCGAAGAATCGTATGGTACGACGGTGAAGCTGAAGACGATTGAGGAGGTGGAGCTGAACAGCAAGGGCGAGACGTGCACGTCGAGCAGAAAGAGGGAGAAGCAGGATGATGGAGCTGCTGGAGGCTTCTTTTTCTCCTCAACTAGCGCCGAGGAGAAGGATCCCAACGAACCTGTCATGGTGCGACGAAAGCTGCTCCTCTCCATTGTTGACTCAGACGAAGCACCCAAGGAGGTAACGCACTTGCAGTACATTGGCTGGCCAGACTATTCGATCCCAGAGGATCCAGAAGCCGTCTTGGTCTTCATGGACCTGGTGAATCAGGCTCAGAATGAAGCCCATCTGGCTCTCGCGAGCAGCGCTGATGTAGAGCAGGGCAAGCACAGAGACAACAAGACCAGCGCCACCGGCCCGTTGGTCCTGCACTGCTCTGCAGGCGTGGGCCGAACAGGTACCTACGTCGTCATCGACTCCGTCCTGGACGTATTGCGAAAAGAGAGGAGAAAGTCTATGGGTCTGCCTCCCCTCGCTCTGTGGGACAATGGGACGTCTTATGACTCCAGCGAGGCAGACGACGTTGACATGACGCCCGCCGGCAAGTCGTCAGCCACGTTCGACTTCAACACGCTGCAATCTCCCTTCAAGTCCAAGAGTTCACCTTTCTTCGCAGGCGGTCCCGAGCGAAGTTCCGCCTCCACGTCAGCAACTTCGCTCGCTTCACCTCCCGGCGATGCGAAACACGGAGCGCTTGGCTTTCCGCGTCGCCCCGAGGATGGCATGCTGTCGCCGAAATCGAGCTCGTCGAATCTGCAACGAGGTGGTTCGATTCGCAGCAAGCTCAAGAGGGGACTTTCGCCTTCTGCAGACATGGATCTGGACGAACCCTCTACGAATGAGTCAGCACCTCAAGATTCTACTCCCTCTGCGATGTGGAGTCCCAGTGGCGCTCACTCTGGACAACAGAGTGGCTTCTCCTTCTCTCGTGCTGCTGGCTCTTTGCGTCGCGAAGCCAGAGCGAGAGGTCTACGTCGACAGAGGTCCGATACCTCTGATGATGCCAGCGTCATCACGACGGATGCAGATATCGACCGGCCATCCTCTCTGGAGGATCGGGAATCTCCGCTGCCGCAAGCCATGTCGATGGCCTCGAGCGGTAGTGCCAGTGCACGAGGCAGCTTTAGCCATCAGTCGCGCCTTGGAAGCATCAGTGCCGAAGAGGGTGGCCCCGCATCGACTACTCGCCACGCAGAGGGTATGGATACGCCTTCGAGAGCCATGGACGGGATGAACCTCGGCTTCTCCTCCTCCAGTCGCTCCTCACACATCAGTACACCCACCTCGCCGTTTACCTTTGGTAGCGGCGGCAGCGGTGGGGGCAGCGGGAGCGGTGGTGCTAGTAGTGGAGCTGCATCGACTCCAGCACCGACACCTTCGAGCTTCAAGCTTTCCCTGCCATTCGGCGCTGCCACCAGCCAAACGCAACAGTCCCAGCAGCAGCAGCAGCAAGCACAGAGCAGCACAACGCCACAGGAACCACGACGCTTCAGTATTGCCCGTACGACGCATTCCTCGGCATCTGAAGCGCGCTCCTCTCCCAACCCACCCGGACCTGCACCCAAGTCCAGCAGCACACGAGGTAGTTTCGGTATGGACTCTGGTACGGACGGCGCCAGTAAGATGGGCATGGGTGCGCCCCTCTGCACCAGCCCTCCGGCGACCATAACCACCACCAGCAACACGCCACACAGTTCCTCCTCTGCAACAGCGCCTACTTCCCCTCCTTCAGCCTCAGAGACGCCTTCGGCTTCGGCTACTGCTTCAGCTTCAATGGCCTCCATAGGCGAAAAGGACCTCATCCGACATGCGACGCACGTGGCGCGCGAGCAGCGTATGAGCTCTGTACAGACGCAGAGACAGTACGTCTTTTGCTACCTCGCCGTCGTCAAAGGTGTACTGAGGGAGGTACAGCGCGAGCGCTACCGCTACCGCTACCGTGACGGGGAGGGTGAAAAGGAGGAAGAGGGAGAAGGAGGGAGAGGAGAGGAAGGTCAGAGAGGACGACAGGCTATTGCGGGAGGCGGAGGTGGAGCGGGGCCAGGGGGCGCTTCGCCTTTCTTCTCGTGATGTGACGCATGGATACGCTCCGCTCAGAGGAAGAAATCGTAGCGGTAGACTAGTAGCGGATGAGCAGTAGTAGTCTAGTAGGAATTAAGAGTATACATTCTGTACAAAGACGTGGATTCTAATCCATTGATGACATGGGGGAGCGAAGGAGTGAGCGAGAGAGCTTGTAGATGCAGTTAGCTAGTAGCAAGAATCAATCGAAGATTAAAAACCATGACGCTCTGTTTCTCCTTGAAGGTTGCTTTGCCTTCCGCCTCTGCGTTCGCCGCCTCTATGTCCGCCTCTCACTTCTCAATTCTGCCTCACTTCACCTCACCTCACCTCTACACCCCTGATGCGCGCCTTCACCGGTGCAATCTCAAACAACGGAGGGGGAGGCGAAGGGGCACTGGTAAAGACCTGCTGCTCTTGCTGCTTCCCCGCAGTAAGAGCCGGGAGCGCAACGCCCCGCATTCGGCCAAAGAGGAGGGCGTATGGGGAGAGAGACTCGAGGAGCTCGGCTTGACCGCTGCTGTCTTGCTGGGGTGGAGGCACCGAAGCTCCATCCTGCCCCAGCAGCGAGCGAACAGAGTCAGCCGCGAGGAGCGCTTCTCTGATACCACTAGCGGTGCCGCTAGCGCTGCCCTCATCCGTCATCGCACTACTCAGCAGAGCGCAAAGGATCTCCACGTCCCTCCTCTCAAGCCTGCTGCGGAGAGAGTCGTCAGCTTCGAGCTGTGATTTCAGCCAGACGAGGAGCGAGGAGAGGAGGTCAGGCTTGGAGCCCACTGCTGGACTTGTTGATGGTGGCTGGTCCGCTCCTGCTATCTGGGAGGTAAAGGAGAGAGAAGGAAGAAGGATCTTCCCTGCCTCAACATCCAGGTAGTACAGCGCTCGCAGTAGCCTCGCAGAGGCGCGGAGCATTGTGTCCTCCCTGCCAGGAGCGCTATCCTCTTCGGAGCGCAGCAAGAGCCCTCCTGCATGAGCTACAACATGCAATTTCCAGCTGGCGTTGAGCAGAGCGTCACGCGAGAGGTGTAGACGGTGCACGAGGGAGGTGTACTGCTTGCGATCCTCTTCTGTCGTCTCAAAGGGTGAGGACAGCTCGGAAAGGGGAAGACGACCGAGCTGCAGCAGGGCTTGTGAGAAAAGCCGAACAGCTACAGCCTGCCCTGATTCTGCTTCAGTAGCGTCCTGGCTACGAGGATGAGAGGCGCGCGTAAAGTTGGCAACGACCTCTTCTACCTCTCCAAAGAGTCTTGTCCACCCCTCGCGCTCCACTCTTCCCCATACAGCCCTCTCTTGTGCCTCTTGGGCGGTCTCGGCTTCTTCGTCCTGGAAGCAATAGTCGAAGTACGTCTCTTTGAGCTCTTGATACTCGTCCCATTGCTCCTGCAGCGCAGATGAGAAGGGAGCGAGGGCCGCTGTTGGCCGGATGAGGGAGAATTTGGATCCAAGCCGGGATGGGGTTGGGTCTGACGAGGAAGGAGGGAGGAAGAAGAGATTCTCGTACAGCGCCCTGTCTCCATTCTTGCTTCTCTGAGCCTCCGTCAGCAGCTTGAGCTCTCTCACCACTCCACTCCTCCAGCGCGCGACCTCCTCAGTCGCAAGGCTGACTGCTCGTCCGTAGAGGAGTTCTTCTAGATGGTCATGCACTGCCCTTGTCAATCTATCTCTCTCCCCATCGCTGGGCTGGTGAGCAGTAATTTGCCGACCAAGTCTGCGCCGTGCCTTGCTGATCGCCGTCAATGTACCGAGAGCAGGCTGCTCCAGCACGAGCTGTACTGCCCAGGTACCGCCGTCCGCTTTCAGATCATCGGCAAGTATACTGTCCACCCATGCCGACAGCTGACCATTCTGCGACTTGCTGCTCTGGGCACTGTCACCTAGCTCGAAGAAGGGCGTCCAGTCTCTGAGACTGCTGTTCGCATCGAGAGTGGCTAGTGCATGCGAGGAGCTCGACAGAGCAGAGAGTGAGGCCAGTGGGCTCGGGGGGAGGAGAGCTGCGTGATCTGCTGTTTGCGAAGTGCTTGAGGAAGATTCATCTTCTGCTACGTCACTCGACATCATGCGACGAAGTAGTGACGGTAGAAGGGTCATGGAACTCCCCTGCTGAGGTCCGAGCAGCCTGGAGTGGACAGCGATTGTCTCTGCCAGCTCTTTCATGACTCTTACAAGCGCTCTCTGTCCCTCACCTGTACTCTCGTGTGAGGACTGATATGTCGACTTGATTGTCTCCTCTAGTCTTGCTCTTCTCTTAGCGAGGTACCACTCCCCAACTGCACTTGGCTGAAGTATGTTGAGCCTGACTAGACCTAGGAGTGCAAGTGAAGTGGTCCGGAAGAGGGCTTCCTGAGCAGCTGGCGTACCGTCGTGCTTTGCATATCCAACAGTAGCGACTTCAACGATCTGCTCGAGCGCAAGACGCATCTCGCCCTTGATGGCCGAGAGAGTGGTGCTGCGAGTCTCGAGAGGATGAGGGAAGAGCTTCTGTATGCGTTCATGCTCCTCCATGCCGTCGATCTCCCACCCTGCGAGCCGAGTAGCATCGTACAGGCTAATGGCACTCGAGAGGGATCTGGCACACTTGAGTAGCGTGGCTAGACTCTCCAGACTGGATGGGGACGAGGGAAGCTGGTTCAATGAGGTCGATACAGCGTCCAATGTAGTCCAGATCTCTTCAGGCGCCTCTTGCTGTATGGTAAGGAGAGCAGCTAGGTTTCTCACCCGCTCTTCCTCCTCATCAGCCGATGTTGAGATTGCCTTCCCGGCATCGAGCTGGCCATCTGATTTCTCCGAAGGTGTCTTCAGCCCTTGTCCCACCTGCAAGAGCTTCTCGTGCAGGTGTATCGAAGACCCCTTCATTGCGCTGATGGTGCCACCCACACTGAGAATATCACCATAGCGCGAATTGATCAAGCGCTTCATCTCGACTTCATATCCCTTGAGGTCCTCTCGTAGAGCATCGAGGTGAGCTGTGAGCTGTTGCGGAGTGTACTGAGTCAGTAGGGACGACGGTGTGACGTCTGGCTGTAGGAGGGGGTTTGAGACTTGCTGCATCGATGACGAGGAGATGGGAAACGTCGAAGCTGAAAGGCCATTGTGGTTATTATTGTTGCTGGAGAAGGACGAGGTGGAGAGGACGACAGAGGAGCGAGCATGCCGGCCTTGTACGCTGCTGCCTTGGCTGGTAGAGGCACGATGGCGCTGCCGCCTTGATGCAGACGGAGACGAGGCCATCGTGGAGGAGCGCTGACGATGCTCAGCTATATCGGCTCCCACAGTGGGAGGTGGTAGGGAGGAAGAGGTCAAGAAGGAACAAGGCAAAGGGAATGAATGTTGAATGTCTGTCCGCGTATGGCGAGGCTGATCCATGCACGCACGACTCGGCTGCGCTGCAAAAGTGGGGCGGCTGCTCCTTGCCTTTCTTCCGACCAACCATCGTCGTGTGAGCGACTGGTATGGCGACGACAGATGCATCGAGCCAGGTCAAGGATACTGGCGATGGATTCAAGTACAATGGTGTAGCGTCCAAGGGCAGAGGCAAACTCAGGCAGAAGGAGCCATCAACGAGAGCAGACAGCGGCGCACACGTCCAGCTACAACGAGGCGCACCTCGAGATGATCCTCAAGCTTTGGTCTCGGAGCTACGAGACTCGATAGAGCGAAAGAAGACAGAGCTGCTAGCAGATGGAAAGCATGGCGATCATATACAAAGTCAGTTGATGCCAACTTATGCATCAAATGGACAGTACAGCTCACATACTACACTTCCACGTCTCCTGGTACAGGCTGCCTCTCCTCCTACTTCTCTTCACTACGATGGGATCATAGCAGGAAACAACCTTCATCCTCCAGATTACCGACCCGCATGTATGCTCTTGGTATCGGAGAAATCAGTCAGAGTCGATCTGCCCAAGCACAGGTGGCCCTGTTGCTTGAGATGGCAGATCACATCGCGCGTATAGCAGAGGAGGAGCAGAAAAGCAAGTTGCCGTCCGGCACTAGCGGCCAAGGCTCCTCTTCTGCATCGTCTCAGAATGGCAAAGTGGATTCGGAGAAGTCTTTCCAGCCTTCGCTCCGACCAGCGCTCATGGCCTTCGACCCAATCTTCAGCGACATAGATAGAGCGGTGCTCACTTCATTGGGCGTGACACCTCTGACCCGCGAAGAAGCATCCGCTCAAGCCTGCTATGAGGCAACGTTCCCACCTTCCAGCGGAGGATCGGCAACGACTGCTTTCCAAGAAGAGTACAGCCTCATGTATATGCCCCACTGCCCGAGGCCTCTCTCGGAACGATATCTTCGGGCTTTCTGGAGCAGGGAAGCTCTGCTAAAACACCGGGTCTCGTTCTGCTGGAACAGGGTGGGAAGATATGCTGAGTTGTAAGTGGGCGATTAGACCAAGAAGGCGTATGCACATCGGACGTGAAGCTCACTCATACCTCTCAAACCACAGCTTGACAGACGAGAAGCTCAATCGCGAGTCGCCATGCTTGTACCGCATCAGTAAGTGCCCTGAGCACAGTCATTGCGGGTCGTACACGTCCATATCCGGAGGGACCGCTTACACTGCTTTCTTCTTTTCCATATCCTGCAGTCCCACACCTCAAGACTCACCCGTTGCCCTCGCTGTCCCCGCCATATGCAGAGGCACTCAACGATCTGGTCTTTGAGTACGTTCGCGATCCTGACGAGGAGATCGAGCAGACGACCAAGGCCGCTGCTGCTTCCAATACTCGGGACAGCAACAACAACAACGAGCTCGCTGAGAGCCTATCAAGACTGCAGCTCTCCAATCCGATCTCAGTGGGCACGCACGCATCACATACTTTGCCTTCCACGGAAGCTCAAGGTCAGATACCCTGTGCGGACGATACGTCGGAAGAAGCCGCCTTTACTGTTCAAGTCGCGAGAAAGAAGAAGAAGCGGCGGCCTCAACGCAATGGATCTGCGAGGGAGGAAGAAAAGGCAACTGTGCGGCCAGACATCCGGTCGGAGGACTTCTGGGAGCTGCCGCCTGTCTTTGAAAGTGGAGAGGGGTCTGAGGAGATATTGTAACAGAAGCCACTCGAGCCAATTGCTAGTGCTGTGACAAGCCAAGGAAGAATTGCTGCAAACACTTGAAGAGACCTCACGCAGGGCCTTCCGTTGGTCTGACAAGTCTGGAATGCATAGTATATTCAACGTCCAAGCCTACGTCCGCCTACAGGTATATTCCATTCGAGAAAGGCTTGCAACCCCATTCCTGTCCCTAGCCTATTCAGAAGAACCCCTGAAAAGGAAAGCTCCACTGTCGATTCTCCGTAGCCAAAGGTGAAGGAACCAGTCACACCTCTACGCCCTCTTCTTGCCACCCTTCTTGGCAGAGGAGACCGTCTTTTGTCCAGCGCTGGTCTGGCGGTTGGCGACGATGATTCCAACGAAGCCTCCCAGGACGAGGAGTACGATGGGCAGGAAGTTGGCTGATAGAAGGAGAAGGAAGAGAGCAAAGGCAAGTCAGCTCTGCGCCTCTAGCAGCTCGCAACGCGTCCTTTCGTGGGAAATGCATCCACTTCCCCCTTCCTCTTGCAGCAGTGCCACTCACCAAAGACGAGTCTTACGGACGACTCCACCACCTTCCAGGCGCTCTCCAGTACGTCTTCACTGATGTTCAATGTACCCTTGAGCACACCGGCGATGATGTTGAAGAAGTGGCGGAGGATGGCCAGTACGGATTCTAGTAGTCCGGAGACGAGGTGCTCGAAGGAGGAGACGAGGGAGCCTACAGAGTGCTGGATGGATGCCATTGTGGTGAGCTGATGCTGGTTGGAATGGAAGGATTGAAGGACGAAGCTATCGTCGGGTGGCAAAAGGTGAGCTGTGTTGGTATGGATGGGTGCAAAGAGGAGTCAAGGTGTGGCCTGGCTGCGTGGATGGCAATTTGAGCTCTCCCATCCATCAATGCGGGAAGCGCAGCAGCCATCCAGTGTTGACGTTTGCGGTGCAGTGGAGGCGGGGCAATTCATACTCCGCCTACCTCTCGTGTCGCACCACGTGTCTCTGTCCGCTTCAGAGGAGGCAAGGGCGGAGAGTCTGGTCCATGCAGGATCACGAAGATTGACTCAGTATCGATCGGGTGCGAGGACTGCCTCTCCTTCTTCGTACTCTACCTCGACCTGCAACATGTCTTCCTCTCGACTGCCGCTCTTCTCCCTGGCGCCATCATTAGCGATACACACACCAGCCTCACCCATATCCGTTGCCCAAGCCTGGCAGAAGTCCTACCCAGCTCCCCAATGTCCCTTCACAGCAGGGACGGGCGCCTCCTCCACCCTCCCGCCCTTCCTCAACCTCTCCCAAGGAGTGCCTGGCCAGCTCCCCTCCGCCGCCTTCCGCTCTCGTCTAAGAGACGAAGCTGCCAAAGATCTGCATCACTCCTACAGCCTCGCCGCTCCTGCTCTACGGCAGAACCTCGCCAGGCAAATCAACGAAGTGTACCGCCGAGGGGAGGATGCGGAGGGAAGGGGAGCAGTGGGAGAGCATGACATCTGCGTCACTGCGGGCTGCAATAGTGCGAGCGAATTTGTGTTCCGAATGCTATGCCAGCCGGGAGCAAACGAGGCCGTGGTCATCCCCACGCCATTTGTGAGTCACTAGGGCCGGAAGTAGAAGCAGTTAGGCTGCGAGCAGTTCGCTGACCCGCAACCCTCGATGCGTACCTTCAGTACTTCAACCACTCGATGCAGCTTCTCTCCCTCTCTGTAGAGCCAGTACCTCTCCCTTCGTCTCCTCCCGCGTACCTTCCGTCTCCCACCGCATTCGAATCGCTCCTCAAGGAGCACTCCGCCTCGCAGAGCCTGCCCAAGATCAAGGCCCTCGTCCTCGTCACACCCAACAATCCCACCGGCTCCATCTACCCACCGCAGCTGATTGCCGAGTTTGGGAAGATTTGCAAGAGGGAAGGGATCGCTTTGGTGCTGGATGAGACGTATAGGGAATTTCTGATTAGCGATGAGGAGGAAGGGGGTGTCAAGGCGCCTCATGAGCTGTTCAAAGATGGGCTAGGGGACGATAAGGAGTGGGAGTGGAGACAGAGTGAGTAAGCCTTGATATGGGCACAGGAGCTCGCCAATAGCTGACGAGCTTCACTTGCTTCTCAACAACTCCTCTCTCAGCCGTGATACACCTCTACTCCTTCTCCAAGTCCTTTGCCATCCCAGGCCACCGCCTTGGAGCCATCATCTCTCACCCCTCCCTCTTCTCCCCTCCACCGCCATCACCTACTACTCCCGCAACCTTTGGACCTCTAGCCAAGGCGCTCGACAATACTCTCATTGTCCCACCACGAGTGGACACGCAGAACGTTGTAGCCTGGAGCATGTTCGACGAAGATGAGGTACGCGGCAGGAGAGAGGTCGCACGGGAGCTCAAGAGGCGAGGGGAAGTCTTTCGGCGCGGCATGAAGCGGGTCATTGCCGAGGGCGACTTCGAAAAGTGGGAGCTGGGGGGTAGTGCGCTTGCGGGAAAGAGTCTAGCGGAGCTAGGCTGGGAGATTGAGAGTCTGGGTGGGTACTACGCCTTTGTCCGGCATCCCTTCAACCGGGACGTGCCACAGGGCGAGGAGCTCCTCTCCTCGAGTCAGGTAGCCGAGGCACTCGCATCCCTCTTTGGCGTGGGGATCCTAGCAGCTGATGGGTTCATGCCTGATCAAGTCGCAAAGACCAAGTCTGCCCAAAGCGAGGAGAGCAAGGCGGTCGCTAGGGACGTGTGTGCGAACCTGCTCCGCTTTTCGCTGGCGAATGTGGCGGACTCGAGGATCTTGGAGGAGGATCTGCCGGTGAGACTGGCGCTGATGAGCCGCTTTGTTGAGCTAAGGGGCAAGAAGGCAGTGTTTCGCAGCGGATCATAGAGGTGCAGTGCACAGCAGCATAAATGCAATGATGAAATCGCATTCCAATGACCAAGGGATTGACCGACTGTACTCGTGTCTCGAGCTGTCAGGCATCGACTTGTCTCGGGCAGTGACATGTCCTCGAGGCGCGTTTGCCACTGTAATTTACGCGTGACCTCCTTCGACTCGCCGCGCGCGCGCAAGTGTTGGTTGAAGGGGAAGGTGTTCTTCTCTTTCCTCTCTCTCTCCCGACCTCTTCGCTCACCATCTTCCTCCTTGCAAGACCAACGTACCAGTACATCATTCGTTGCATCTCCTTCAATCAGCACACCTTCTTTTCACCATAACGACCACGACCAACATTAAACATGTCTGACGAAGCAACGTGAGTGCTGCCTAGCCCTCCTCTCTCACCATGCGCGGTGCGGAAGGATCGAGCGCTGAGTCCTCCCCTGCCTGCATTGCTCTCTTGACCTACAGCAAACCAACTGTCTCGGCCTCAACCGACACCGTAGAGACGACAGACGCCAGTGCTGCTGCCCCGATCGCATCCAACAAGGGCAAGGGCAAGGCCACCCAGGGTGAGTAGATTAATGGCCTCGACAGTGGAGGCAGGACGAGTCAGCTGGAACCGACCCTGACCACACAATTCCTCTCTCCCCTCCCTTCTCAGACACTTCTGCCGACGACGACGAGGAAGAAGAGGAGGACAAGGAGTTCGACCCGGACCGAATGGACGAGAGTCAGGAAGTTGAAGGAGGGGCAGACAGCGATGACGAGGAGGACGATGAAGACTTTGAGGTAGATGACGAGTCTGGGGAGGAAGTGAGTATGTTCTAAGCCTGCTGAATGATGCTTAAAATGAGACCATGCTGATACGCGCTCCTCTTCTGCGCTGCAAACAGGACGACTCCATCGAGGCAGATGAGGTGGACCCTAGCAACATTGAGTCGTACGGCATCGGCAACCGCCCTCGACGCGCTCGCAAGGAGATCGACTACTCGTCTGAGGAGGCTCTGAAGAAGGCAGGACTCGACGCTCCTTCCTCTGAGCAGTAGAGGCTCCCCGCGAGTCATCGATGAGGGTGCAAGGGTCAGAGCAGAGCAGCCGTACGAGTGCTGAATCAAAAGAGAGGGCCATACTGCCCGCCAAAGTGGATCAGAGCGCGATCTTCAGAACAGTGTTAGTCAGAGTCAGCTGCAATCAACTGTAACACCTCGGAGCCGTGATCAGCATCCCCCACATTCCCACTCTGCGTGCTGTAGGCGTGTGAGTACGGCAAAAAGCGTACCACACGCCGCCTCGTTTGAAGCGTAGAGTCGGAGTCTGAAGCGATGGCAAAGGCAGGTCCGTGCTTTACGGCAGAAATCACGTCTTTGGTCCCGTCGCCGTCGTGCGCCATTGTAGATTGACTACTCTCTTCCGCCTACTTTGGCAGATTCACGAGCACAAGCACGAGCGAGAGCGACGATTGCAGACACCGAGGGAGATAAGAAGCTTACGCTCGTCTCCAGCCGAGGTGCCATGCTGCCCAACAGGCACATGGCGCTGTACTAGACGATAGGATCAAGCGCCGTGCATTTTCTCTCCCCTTGCCCGCTTCGGCCCAGCGCGGACGCTGATATTTATTGACCCTCGACAAGATCTTGCAATAATGTTGACAGTTGACGTAGGATTGCGACATAGCAATCTACGACCGGAAAAGGAGGAGGTGCAAGGGGCGTGGGCCGGGCGTACCGCTGCCCTGATCTTGGCAGGAAGGGTCTGCATATATTTCGACCTGACTCCAGAGCGTTTCACTTTGACCTTCCTCGCTGTCTCACCTCCTGACTCCCCTCCTACTTCTCTTCCCCGACTCGACTGACTATGTCGGCTACTCCCACAGTGCAGGTCCCGCTCAGTCAAGGAGCGGGCTACGGTGTCATTATCGGTCTCGGAGCCCTCTTTGCCCTCGCCGTAGTGGGCATCTCTCAAGCTCTTCGGAGATACTCTGGCGTCGTTCAGTCTGCAAGCGAGTATGCTGTAGCGTCGCGCAGCCTGTCCACCGGTCTGACAGCGGCTGGAGCGGTGTCTGCTTGGTGCTGGTCGGTAACGCTGCTGTCCTCGGTATCGACTGCGTACAATTATGGACTTGCTGGTGCTCTGATCTACGGAGCGGGGAACATGTCGCAGATTACCCTCTTCTCGCTCATTGCAATCCAGATGAAGCGCAAAGCACCCACTTTGCATACTCACCTCGAGCTGATCCATGTCAGGTACGGGGCTGCGAGTCATCTGACTGTGCTCTTCTTCGCTGTAGCCACCAACATCTTGGTGGTGAGCTCAGTAGCAGTAGGAGCAGCTGCAGCCATCAACTCCATAACAGGAGTGTCCATTTATGCGGCCTTGTGGCTGCTCCCAGCGGTAGTCATGGCTTACACCCTCACTGGAGGTCTGAGGTCCACCATCCTCGCCGATTATCTGCACACCATCGTCATCTTCATTATCCTCTTTGTATTCTGGTTCACCACCTATGCCACAAGCGATAAGGTCGGCTCTCCTGGAAGGATGTACGATCTGCTCCAACAAGCTGCGACTAGTAATCCGAGTCCGAATTATGAGGGTAGCTGGACAACAATGAAGAGTCTGGGGGCCATCAAGTTCGGTGAGTGAAGAAACAGCTATTCATATCTGCCCCCCTAGCCGCTGACATCCTCACCTTTACTCGCGCCGCTAGGCTGGCTGTCTTTTCTCGAGTATACTGGCGTGGTATTCATGGATGCCTCTTTTCATCAGAAGGGTATCGCAGCGAGTCCCTCGGCGACAGTGCCAGGCTACATTCTTGGCTCGCTCTCCTGGTTCTCCATTCCTTGGTGTCTTGCGACTACTGCGGGCCTCGTGGCTCTCGCTCTCGAGACCACCTCCCCTTCTTTCCCCACCTATCCGAATAAGATGACTGCGGACCAGGTCTCATCGGGACTTGTGCTTCCTTATGCTGCACAGGCCATCCTGGGCAAGGGAGGATCGGCTGGTGTGCTCCTCCTGATGTTCATGTCCTCGACATCGGCCATCTCGGCCCAGCTCATGGCAGTCGCGTCCATCTCGGGCTACGACATCTTCAAAACGTACTTCAAGCGCTCAGCTACTGCCGATGAGATTCTGAGGGTGCAGCAGATCAGCGTCATCGCCTTCACGATTTTCATGGCCGCCTTTGGCAGCATGCTACACGGTGTAGGAGTCGATGTGGGCTTCCTGTACAATATCACAGGTGTCTGGTCCACTGCCGCTCTCAGCCAGATCTGCTTCATCTTCTTTTCTTCACGTCTCCCGAGGTGGTGTCTCTTCCCCGGTGTCTGGATCAGCTTTGGTGCAGGCCTTGCAGTCTGGCTGTCACTCGCCTCCCGACTGGTAGAGGGACCCCTCTCCCTGACGGCTTTGAGCGACACGGACGTCTGCCTGTACACCTTCGCCACTGCCATCGGGACCGGCCTGCTCCTCTGCACCCTCGGCTCCCTTTTCACCCCGCAGCACTTCGACTGGGACTCTATCTGGACCTCTCCTCACTTGTCCGCCGCGGACGCGCAAGAGGTGGACAAGATCAAGAATGACGAGCACTTTGCGCGTCCTTACCTAAACAAGTGGCTCAACGTCTCGGTGATTGCATCTGTCATCATCTTCTCAGTCTTCATGCTGATCTGGCCGCTGAGCTTGTACAGGGAGTACATCTTCACAAGATCCTTCTTCGAAGGCTGGGTCGGAGTGTCTCTCGCATGGGCAATAGTGGCTTTCACCATCGTAGGGCTGTATCCGCTCTGGGAAGGGAGGAAGATCATCAAGACTGTAGTGGTGGCACATTGGGTTGCGGTCAGAGGCACAAAGGAAGAAGCGCCGGGCCCATCGCCTTTGACGACCAGCTCGGACTCGACGGCTTCGCAGGTGTCTACTTCGGACGAGAAGTTCCCTTTGCCTCACGATAGTCCCGTCGAACAGGGCCAAGAGCTTGTGGGAGCAAGCGCGACCGCAGAGTCAGGGTCGTCGCCGTAGAGGTTTCTATACACGAGATACCGACCTGGGTCCTTGAGCTCCAAGCAGTGCAAGTGTTCACAGCTGCGTCGTTTGAGTGCATGAGCTTTGGCGTGGTGCTTAGATGGCGTCACAGTGTCGTGTCACCGTGCAATACCTGGACCTCTATGTGTTGGAAACCGCAGCTAGACCTGGATATGGTATGCAATGCATAAACCTCCAACTAATCGCGGCAAACCTCTCTGTTCCTTGGCCTTTGAGAGCTTCAGTGTCGCCATTCGTCTACTGCACCCACCTTGCTTCCGTTCCGATTTCCCCTCGCTCCCTCCACCTCACGCTCGCTGCACGCTCCACTTCCGCACTCACCTCGACTGATACGAAGCCGCTAGTCTATCGTGATCTGGTCACCTTTCTTTCCTGTCAAATGCTCCTCGCAAGACCGATTCTCAGCAGCTCGAAAACCAACTTGAATCTAGCAGCGACGAAGCGTATAGCCTCCCTGCACAACCATCTCGCATCCTCTTCACCTCTCACACCCACAACCGCCTCCGCAGCGAACATGAGTACCTCTTCCCCTTCCAATCTCTCCACAATGATCAAGATGGCCGACGGCCACTCCATCCCGCGCTTTGGGATCGGAGCATGGGAGATGCGAGGAAAAGAAACGGTTGATGCACTGAGGAGCGCAGTGGAGCAGGTGGGATATAGACATATCGAGTGAGTGCGATTTGGAGGAGCAGAGCTGGCAGAGCACCAAAGAGGAATGCTGAAGACCGCCCTACCTCTTCGTCTCGTGCTCACACTCACACTCCAGCACGGCGCAATACTACCGCAACGAGGCCGAAACGGGAGCTTTTGCTCGCTCCTCCTCTGTTCCTCGCTCCGAGCTGTTCCTCACGACAAAGACCTTCAGCAAAGGTTCCTCCGCCTACGACTCCATCCTTCGCTCCCTCTCCGCTGCGCAACTCGAGTATTGGGATCTCGTGCTGATTCACGCGCCTGATGGTGGGCCAAAGGCGAGGAGGGAGACATGGGAGGCACTGAGTCGACTGGTGAAGGAGGGAAAAGTGAGGAGCTTGGGAGTGAGCAACTATGGTGAGAAGCACTTGGAGGAGTTGATGCAGAGTAAACCTGAGGTGCTTCCCGTGGTCAATCAGGTGAGTACTGGTACGAACAAAAGCATCCAGAGAGAGTTCCCGGTCTGACTAGTGGAATACTCACGTCGCTCCTGGTCTTTACAGATCGAGTGCCACCCCTTCTTTGCCCAATCCTCTCTCCGCGCCAAGTGCGCCTCACACAACATCCTCGTGCAAGCATACTGCCCCTTGGCCCGAGGCAACTACTACGGCGACTCCACCCTCTCCCGTATCGCCTCTCGTAGCGGTCATACAGAAGCTCAAGTGATGCTCCGCTGGAGTCTACAGAGCGGGATGATCCCTCTTCCCAAGAGTAGCAACTTGGGTCGCCAAAAGGAGAATTGGGACGCGTTCGCTGGTGGGTGGGAGTTGAGTCAGGAGGATATGAAGGAGCTGGATGGCTTGGATAGAGGACAGAGGGGAGCAGTCGAGTCGCAGACGATGAGTCAGGAGTGTGCTTAAGTTGGACGGAGGAGGGATGCGTAATGAGAATGAATGAGCATAAGATGTAGATTCGAGTCTGAGGCGAAACGCGATAGCAAGGCCGTGATATGGCGAAGAAGACTATAATACAGTAGGCATGAAACATATCAGAAGGTGGGCTATAGTAATGGTAGGAAGAGCAGGAATAGATGCGGCCGCCTCATGGCCAGAGAGAGCAAAGTAAATTGTTCTTGCACACCACCTCAGTGAAAATCAGGCTTCGCACCGGTCCAAGCGAGGACGCTTCCCCTGCGTGGGCCAAAGTGTCTGTAAGCGTCAAAGTCCAGTCGTAAGGGAGCGGGGCAGAGGCTGCGATTGGGCGAGGAGGCCTCCTTCCAGGCTTGTTCCACTCCGTCGGGACTCGTACTACCAGAGGTGAAGTATGAGGTTGCTGGGCTACCAGAAGAGGAACAAGCGTCGTTGCATGAAGTGGTGCTCACGATGCTCGGTAGAGGAGCCACGTCTTCTTCTTTTGCCTTCACCCTCTGCAGCTCCATCAGGGTATCCAGTTCCTCCTCAAAGCGCACCACTGAATTCTCCTCTAGCAACCGCAATGGGGACAGTCGGAGTCCGGAGGGCTCTACAGTTTCGGATGCGGCCTTCTTCTTCTTTTGGAGGGGTGACTCGTACCCAAAGTACTTTTGCAATTCACGGGTAGCACTTCCCCAGCTGAGGACAGTGAGAGACTCCAAGCGCGTGCCGCTGCGGCGTTCCTTGCCCGGCCAGGAACGAAGGAGCTCAATGGCCTTGATGACTTCATTGGCGTCTTTGGCGCCTGTCCGGGAATCGGACCAGTAGGGCAATCGGATCCCCTGCTCTTCGTGCCAGGGGTCTTCATCGTCGTCCCACACGCCGCCGTTGGACACCATCTCCGACGTGACAGATCCGTCCCTGCCTGCTCTGCGCACCAGCCTCATCGTCAGCTTCTTGAGGCGTGGGAGCGTCTCCCTGAGCTCTCGTGCGACATTCTCGTCGATTCCGAAACAGACAATCTCCAGCTCCTCCACTTCCAGGTACAGCGGTATATCGAGGTACTGCGGGATTGTCAGCTCAATTTTTAGCTTCGTGGGGCGAGGTCCAGATTCTAGACGACGCAGCGCGTCTCCTTCGAAGAGGGCAGCAAGAGAATAGAGGTCTAGTGCGAGCGAGGAGACGTTGGGCATGCTCAGGAGGAGCTGCTCGATGCCTGTGGAGAGAGCGCTGACGGGTGCTAGAGGATCGGCAAGGTACCCCGTATCGTCGAATTGGTTCGAGGCGAATGTGAGCTCCTTGACTAGCGTGCCCAGGTGTGCATTGTGCAACACAAGGGTCTCTCGGAGCTTTCGAAAGGAAAAGGAGTTGGAGAGATGAACGACATTGTAGATGTGCGGCTGGTAGAGGTCTCGCAGCGAAGAGGAGAGCAGCAGGGGCGTGATATCGTAGGTGCCTTTCCTTGACGTGGAATGGAGGAGAAAGGAGAAGATCTGTTCCTTGAGTTCCTGGGGAAGTTCAGCGAGACGCGGAGAGAGGGCCCGGTAGATGGGCTCTTCCACTTCCACGGACTCGCGGAAGGGAGAGTGTCGCGACATGGCCAAGGTGGACAGGTATCCCCTCTTCTTCGTCTTCCTCTTCTCCTCTGCAGCGCACACAGCAGCGGAAGTGAGCCTTTTGCCAGTGACGAGGCGAACACGCTCTTGCTCCCTAGCTTCGCGGATAGTCTGTATGCACTCCTCGACTTCGCCGACGACGACTTTGATCAATCGATCTGTACCCCAGTAGCGGTTGGCCTCTTTGAAGGCTCTGATGACCTCTGCTGCGACAAGATCGAAGAGGAAGCTGGTGAGGTCGATGATAATGATGAGGGGTAGGACGATCAAGGCGAGGAGGAGGGACAGAATGCCGCAGACGTGGGCCAAGGAAGTGAAGGCCAAGGTGACGATTGCGTAGTGCAGCAGGTCGTTGAGAAGAGCTTTTATACCGAGCATGGTTGAGGGTGGAGGGTGAGGGAAGGTGCTGAATGGATGGAGTGGTGGCAGAGACGGATGAAGGACGACGACGAGGGAAGAGGCATGGCACTCCTTATATGCTGTCGCATCTCGCCCTGCCTGTTTGCCTCCGCAACGACGATGACGGGATGGTGAGGAGCAGACAAGGTCAGGCCGAGGTGCGCCTGACGGGATGGCGATACGGAACCAATTTCCATGGAGCGGAGTTGCAATCCATCGCCCCTTTCCCCGCATCAGCCACCCCCGCACCGGGACCAAACCGCACTCTCACGCAAGACGTATGGAAACCATGATAGATTTGACAGAAGGGCACGACGAGTAGCAACGTCGACATTGCATGCCACTCGTAAATTATGCACCAGGCACCAACCCGAGCTCAATAGTGATATCCTCGTACATCCACCTCTCTGGCCCTTCTTCCTCGTAGGTGTCCATTATACCTTCCACTTCTTACTATCCTAGATGTCCTGCCTCTTTTCGAACTGCACCCAGTAGGGCGAGCAAGGTAGCGTGAGGCTATCCTGGTACGTCGGCGGGTTGCGCTGAAGGTCTTCCGAGTCGAATACAACGTCGTATCTGTTGGGAGAGACAGAGGGTCAGCCAAAATTACTGGCTCTGACCGGGAAACGTGGGTCACTCACCGACCGAGAATAGCAGCGATGACGGCCATGCCTTCATACGTTGCCAGTAGCTTTCCCAGACAGAGACGAGGGCCACCGTCTACCGATGAAGATGATGAATTAGAGTAAGTGAAGACTGTGAGATCCTTGATATCCCACAAGCACTCTCCCCTCTTTCTCGGACACTCACTGAAAGCGTGGAATTTCCACTGGCTCACTTCCACGACCTTCATCTTCCCACCCCCATCCGTCTCCAAGAATCTCTCCGGCTTGAAATCTTCACAGTCTTCACCCCAAATCTCAGGCATACGTGCCATGGCCCAGTCAGACCAGAGGACGGACTCACCCTTTCTCACTGGGACGGGAGGGAGGTTCAAAGAGTCTCCAGATGCGTCCTTTGAGGCAGAAGGCTGGATGATGTCGTCCTTGAGTACACGCTTGGCGTTCTTTGGCACGGCGGGCCAGAGCTGAAGAAAGGGCAGTGGGAGAGACAGTCAGCAATGCGATTTAGAGGGAGGGATTGTGCTGCGGGTGGCTCACCCTGATCGCCTCGTAGAAACACGCATGAAGGTAAGGTAGCTCCTTGTAGTCTTCAAAGTCCATTGGCCTTTGCTCATTCGGCGCCCCAAGCACGGGCACGAGCGTCTGACGAATCTTTGCGATATGTTCTGGGTGCTTCCACATCTCATAGAAAAACCACGCTAAGCTCTGAGCGGTCGTGTCTCTACCAGCGACGATGAAGTTCAGGAGGACGGGGAGGAGCTCCTCTCTGCTGATGCCTTGGTCGATGAAGAGCTCCAGCAAGTCCTTGCCTGCTTTCGTACCGCTCATCTCACCTCCGGCCTTCTTGCGCTCCAGACGCGAATCGATGATGCGGTAGCAGTAGTTGTGAAGGCCGTTGATGGTCTTGCGCATCTGATGTCCTTCCTTTGTGCTGTTTTGGAACAAGAGGAGGCGCGCTGTGTTAGCCCAGAAATCGTAGAGGACCACTGCCCAGGTAACGCTCGCCCTTTGTCACTCACAACCATTCGGTCCACTTTGGCAAGACGCTGACGAAGCGGTGGTCCAGCACAGTCTGAGCAAAGTCAAAGTCCCGTCCAAATTCATTGACCTTCTGGAGACCGTCAACGTTGTCTGGCAGCACGTCCACCTCGGCATTGAACGCCAGAAAGGCAAATGTGCTAAGTGTGAAGCGGAACATGAGATCGGGGAACTGGATCTTTTCGCCCTTGCACTTGCCGTCGGAAGCGTCGAGGAGGAGCTTGTCCAGCTTGACCACCTCGGCCTTCATGGTGTCTTGTACGTGGCTCGAGAAGAAGGAACGACTGAAGATGTGGCTGGCAAGCTTTCGCTGCTGGAACCAGGGCGCGCCGTCTGCTACGAAGATGCCGTGAGGGCCGAGAACGTCAGACATGCATCGGTGGAAGTCGGGTCCCTTGGGATAGTTGTCGAAGTTGGTTTTCTGCACCCACTCCAGATAGCGCGGGTTATTGATGACAGTGACTCTGCCCCCTAGAGCTGGGAAAGTGACGCTCATGGGCTGGCCTCCGGCTCCCATGCCTTCGGTCTTCTGCATGAGGAATATTTCATCTAGAAGCCGATTACCACCGTGAGACACTGATAAGATCCAGTCTAGGCTGCCCACGAGGGGATAGCCTTTCCAGTGGTTGATGCCGGGAGCATGAGGTGCGACACCGATGGGCCTGTCTGGATAGAGGATAGCAAGGATGGCCAGGCCGACTAGGATTGCGAGCGTCAGGACCAGGAGGGGAGACACAGAAGAGGAAGATGAGCCGCCAGGGCTCAGCCAGTCAATGAGGCTGGACGATGCGAGAGACGGCATGGCCTGCGAGTATGTGAAGTGCTGCGAAGTGAGCTTCGTGGCAATGGTATGGAGCGATTGAGTACGGAGATGGCTTGCTGGGCTTCTTGTCCGATCTGAGGTCCCCACTTTACATTGCGGCTCTTTATAGATACTTCCTTGCCCTTAGCCCTTGGTGATCTCGGTCCCTTTGATCCGTATGTGAGGTACATGAAAGCAGTCAGACAAGGAGTCACTCCACCCCACGGCCATCGCTTTCAAACCGCTGAGCCATGACCCGCGTTGGGGCCACCCATGCGGGCAAAAGATTAATTTCCCTTTGCGCACGGACATACAGCTCAGATGCCCGAGATTTCAAACCACGCCGGCTATTCCGGTCCATCTCGTCACACAGACCGGTACCGAGGTGCGACAAGCCGCTCACGTGGACAAGAGGGAGCAGTAACCATACAGAACAAGCTATGCCCACCTAGCAAACACCAGGACGGCAGATGCGCAAGAAGATTAAAGGGTGCAAGATTCGGGACTTGGTGATACGACATGATGGCCTACCGGAGTGCTGCAGACAAGTAGTCTCCAAAGGCGGCGACGAGCAGTGTAGCGAGGGAGATCTG
The DNA here is from genome assembly GCF_003144135.1 of Microstroma glucosiphilum. NCBI lineage: Eukaryota > Fungi > Basidiomycota > Exobasidiomycetes > Microstromatales > Microstromataceae > Microstroma > Microstroma glucosiphilum. The sequence continues at coordinate 999,475 of NW_020289916.1, forward strand.
TCAGTTCAATGAAGCAAGCTGATACGAGAAAGACGTTGGACCAGAAGCAGTGGTGAACAGTGAGCCTTGCGAAGCAAAGACAAGCAGCCCAGGTACCGTTCCCCCGCCGGCCGGCCCGGTGCACCGTCTCCGCTTTGCTATGTACAAAGCTGTGGCGGTGTTGGAGCGACGCCCGTATGAAGGCCTCAAGAGGTGTGGAGAAGCGTGAGGAGCTTTGCATCTTTCTTGAAACTCTTCACTTCATATAGATTTTTCTGCTAGCATAGACGGCCGTTGTTCGGTCACATCAGGTACAGGTAGAAAGCTGGTCTTTTCCTACCACTCCCTATGAGCACGGCTCCTGAGCAGTACATACCTGGCCGAATACTCGCCATCCTCAAGTTGTCCACCCAAGCAATTCACAATCGTTCGAAACCAATCATACTACTCCTCACCATCGTGCTCACTATTCTCAACTCCATGTACGCCTCTGCCCAGGACCATAGTACTTCAAGCTACCCTCTCCCCGTATCAAAGGTAGAGGAGAAAGCCAGTCCACTGAACGCAGAGCCGCATACCTTTTATCTTGCTCCCCGCGGCCGCTGGGGCGACGGTAGTCAGCGCTATGCCCCTGCCCGCTTCACCTACCGTGCCCCCATCCCCGAAGAGAAGCCCCCCGTGCTAATCGCCACAAAGCCCCTCCCGTCCAATCGCCCAAATCCAAAGCCGCACGCAAAAGGGTACAAGGGTTACCTGAAAAGATTACACAGCGTTCAGAGTAGCGTACGAAAACGTTTCCCTTTCAAACTCAAGATCAAGTCTTCTCTGGGGGCTTATGGGAAGAAGAATGGCAAGGTACGACCTTTGACTTATGAGACGGCTGATTTCAATTGGAAGTCGAAGTACAAGAATTTCAAGTTTTTGCACAGAGAAGACAGGCGTTAGGTCCTTCACCAGGCATTGGAGAGTACAGGCGGATCAAGTGCGGCAGTGGGGCAAAGCAATGCGTGACGACTGCGTTGCACAGAGCAATCAAGAGAAGTCGAGCAGAGCGTTGCGCGCAAACAGCGTTTGAGAGAGTGTGTCCTTGCCGCGACAATTCTTCCCGAACGGCTTGTCCCGTCAGGCGAACCGGCTGATGCCACCGCAAGTACTATACAACGTTGCTGAGGGCAGACATGATTCATCTTGTGGCGAGTGATCTCCTCAGGAGGATGGAACGAATGGGCTATCGGACTCCGCGAGTTTGAGCTGGCTAGATGAATGCTTGATGCTTCATAACACTCTGCACAGATTTTCCGTGTGGTCTTTGCTGGGCGCAACAAGACACTGCAGGACCATGTCATCGATTCGTAGCAATGCAGCCCGCCTTATAAGCTGACCACCCCATCGATGTAAAGCCTAATGTCAGCTGTCTTGCTTGGTCTGCAAATTCGAAGCTGGTCTTCGCTCTCTCACCGCCTCCTCAGGCGCTCACGTCTATTCTTTTGACAACAATTCTCAAAATGGTTCAAGTGCGATGCCTGGTCTTGATCTTCCTATCTTTTGCCACCTTCGGGCTCGCAGCCGCCGCGCTCCAGCTGTCCGAGACATCGTCCGACTCCAGACCGTTTGCTGTATCCCTTTTCAATGGCATAGTAGGTCACGAGGATCAGAAAGCCCATAACGTTCTGCTTCTCGGGCGAACCAATGGCGAAGAATATCCACCTTGGGTCCTGGCTCTCAAGAAACGCCCATTCGACGACTTCGGCGAAACCTCTGACGACTTATATTTGAGTGAGCCCAAGAGACAAAAAACCATCCCTCACCCTGCACCGTTAAGAACAATCCTTCCGAGCAACAAATTCCCGCCACTCCATCCGGATGAGCCTAAACCCTTACCCGGCATGTGGGATGGGAGCATCCTCTACAAGAAGCCCGTGGCAAGCGGTCCAAAGGTGTACAGAGGAGAGCCCTACACGAAGAAGAAGTCGAAAAAGGCGACTTGGCCGGAGCCTTGGTCCGCTGCGTTCGGACGTCGTTGGAGGCCGGGCAGGAAGGTTTTTCCTCTGAAACACACAAAGCAGTACAAGGGCTATCAACAGAAGCTACATCAAGTCCAAAATGGTGGTGTCAAGAAGCTCAAGTCTCAGCGAACCAAGAATTTGTATCTCAGCAAGATTCGACATACTGTTTCTCCGAAACCTCGCGGACCACGTCCTGCCTCTGGAGTCACACTCGAGGAGCTGTCACCTCGGGGAGGAACATTTTCATCGATGAAAGTCCCATTCAAGAAGCGACCACGTCACGGATCGTCCACTGGCAGCACTTCTTCCGCTCATTCTACCCACGGCAGCTTGACATCCTCGGCTCCATCCTCCCCCACATCTTACGCGACGGCCTTTTCGACCCCTCTCAGGGAGCAAAGCCAGGCGTTGATGCCCTATGCTCCTCTGCGCACGATACCTCCCACCGCCAACCGGCCGCCAGTCCATCCCAACACACGTCCGCGGGCGGATCTCTTAAGGTGGGACAAACAGTGGTACGATCAGCTCAAAGAAGAGGAAAATCTACACAAGTTCTTCGAGAAGAAGATCTTAGCAAGTACGTCAGCTCGATTCGGCGCGGACAAGGGTAAAAGCCCTTCAAACTGGCCCGTCAGATCTCTCAACAAGATTAAGAGCATGTTTGCGGGCCTACAGAAAGGCCAAAGTAGTAAGATGCACAAGAAGAAGGCTCTCCGGCTCTCCAAGCGTAGTTCTTCTTCTGTCGTCGAGGGTCAAGTCGTCGAAGTTCAAGAAGCGGCCCTTCCAACGACTTCGAAACACGGCGAAGGAACGGGCACGCACCTTGTACGTCAAGAGCTACTGCCGCGACTCCTCTCCCCCGATCCGCCTTCCCCCAAGGACAAGCCAGCGTCATCAATGTTTTCGCCTTCGCCCACACCTTCTCCTCCCCGATCCACAAGCGCTGCCGATGCAGAAAGACTAGCAGCCCAGCTCGCCTCGCTGAGACACACCAGTCCCCCAAGACCGACATCGGTACCTCGCCTGCAGAGGGCAGCAGCTATGCCGCAAAAGTGGGACGCCAGCACCGAGGCCCTCCTGTCCAGTCTCGGCAAAGAAGCGCCCAGGCCATCATCATCCCAAACGGCTTCCTCTTCGAGCCGAGCAGGCCCGAAGAGTACCATTTCTGGCGCAGAGGGAGAGCGTGTCATGCCAACTTCCATGAAAGACCGTGTCAGGCAAAGCTGGCTAGCCCGCTTTCGTCGCGAGAAGCGCAAGAAGAAGTTGGAGGCCGAAACGCTCCCAAATCGGAAGAAGAAAGGGCCAAGATCCGGAGAGAAGCTCTTCCCCCCTGCGCGTCCCAAGCTTCATAAGGGCTATCGCAACATCTTCCGTTCGCTGCTGGGAGGCAGGATTAGTAAGTTCAAGAGTGGCTGGTAGAAAAGGGCCTTGTGAGATGAGGAGGTGGATCACAGAGATATTGGAGTCTAAGGACGCGACAAAGTAGCAAAGGTCCAGAAGCGACAATGCAACACAATCATTGACTACACTCGACTCAGTGTGATCATCTTCATTCAGACGCAGACTTTGCAGTCATTTCGCTAGTATTGACCATTGGCACGAAAGGAGCAGTACGACTGACGGGAGTCTAGTAACAGGGGAAAGAGTCTACAGTGGAAACGGTATTGCCGGTGTGCGATGGGAACAGTGGAACAGAGAGTGGATGGATTACAGTATACAGTCGTGAAGCTTCGTTGGCGTCGATAGCGATGGGTAGTTGTGTGCAGATGCTGGGGAATGATCTTTGAGACTTGAGGCGTCCAACGTGTATATGGACCCTTGATGATGACAGTGACGGGGTAGAGGGAAAGGATGGGTTGGTACAGTGCTCAGTTCCTCCAATCGTCTTCTCCATCAGGGTTGCGCCTATTGACGTGGAGTGTGACCAAGAAGCCACCCACACCGAGCCCAATGGCGACAATGGCAGGGACGAGTATGCCTGCAATTCGGATCCATGTCTCTTCGGGAGAGCCACCGCTGCCCGTCATGCCAGCAGTGCCGGCGGTGATGGTCTCGATGCAGCCCATGGAGTTGGTAAAGGTGACAACGTTGTGTGAGGCTGTCTCCTCTTCGCCCGAAGGCGGGTAGGACATGACGAAGGGGGCAGGAGTAGGCATTGCGCCGGGCGTGATGGCGACGGGAGCACCGCGTGCAAGGACTACTTGATCCGATGCCAGCAACAATGAGCTATCAGTCGTAGCAGCCTCGCTGCCCGCCCAGAGTACACAGGAGGATGGGTCAGATACCAGTACATCGCTTGATAATGCCGATCCGCTCATGGTCGCTGCTCACCTGGGCTCAGGCCTTGAACGACCATCATCCTTGTCAAACAGTAGTGCACTGGCGTTGACGGCGAGTAGCATGACCAGCACTGTGACCACGATGGCGTAGTGTAGAGATAGACGTGCTTGCTGAGAGCGGAGGGAGGGATTGCTGAGTATCAGAGGAATGTCGGAAAGGCGGAAGAGCGACGCGTCAGTAGACTACCACGTCCAAGCGCATCGGCCCTGCTGCTGCTCAGTGTCTTTCACTCACCTTGAGCGCATTATGGAGATATGATTGAGGCTTGCACGAAGTGGTAAAGCTAAGCAGAGCCACCGTTTGAGGATGGCAAGCTCGTGGAGCTTATGCGGCAGCAGGGCTAGAGGGCAAGCGCTGCGACCGCTTCGACCTTGCAGTTGCGAATGTTGCGATCGCAGTGGCGTCTGGGAATGGCGATAGGAGTGTTTGAATGACGAGTTGATGGTAGAGAGATCGGGAGAGCAGCTGGTAGTGAGGGAAAGGGGGAATGGATGCCAAGCTGAGGCTTTGCGGATCTTATATGGATGGCAAGTCGCCTTTGTCCGAGTCACTGCGCTTCGTCCACCCTGGTGCGGTACCTGGCAGATCTGGGTGGGAGAGTGCAGGAGGCGGTGCTCCTCGCTGTATGCTGGATCCTCTAATTGTGAGAGGGAACGGCTTTGTGCTTCTCCCGAGCTTGAGTCACCCTCCCTCCACCGAGCCCAATGAGGAAGGCTCAAGAGTCGGGATGATCAGTAGTGTTTGAAGGTGTGCCGCTTTGATTGCGGTCAGCCTGCCCGGCGCAGCTGATCTGTCAGTATGCTGGAGGAGCAGTGAGCTGGGTGGAGTATAGGCGGTGGCAAGCGGTGAGGGAATACGGGGATCTGCCTCGAAGTGACTCGATGGGCGGAGAGGCTGAGGATTCGCTCTTTTGTTCTCCTATCAGAGTTTCCCGTTGGTCGGGGCGGAGCGGTGTGGTCTGGGTGATGGGTAGAGCCGGGCCCGGCGCAATTGCCGGAGCGGCAGTTGCTCCATTGCAGTGATGCTCCCGCCACACTTGCTTGCCCCGCCGCCGCCCCTTTGCTGACAGGCACACACACAAACGCACTTCATAGATCTGCTACACACCTTGAGTACCGCGTCGATGCCAGGGACGGTGGTGAGTGCGTTTCCCTCGACGCAGGACCACCACGCCCTCCCATGTTGGCTAATTGGAAGAGCTACCCGGTGAGGCGAAGCAGTTTGCACCCCACATGCCCCTTTCCGCCGAGGTTACCGACCGTCGAGTCATTGCCAGCTGCAGCTCACCCCGCCTCGCTTAGACTAGCTTCTGGGTCCTCCTGACACAGCCGCCGCCCGAGTCGTCGAGCCACACTCAGTCCATGTCCGAGTCTGGGGATCATTGAATTGCTGAGGGAAATGTAATGCTGTTGTACAAGTGAAGTGAGAGATCGAGCCCCGATGAGGATCGGATATGGTGCGAACGAGGGAGGACCCCAACTTTACTGTCTACGGAGGCGGGGCGTAGGACAAGCCGCCTTGAACTGCGACAGCGGGGCCCGAGTAAAGCGCCTCTTCACATTGTCTAAGGGACTAAGTCCTCTGCCAGATTCGGGCCAAGAATCCTTCGTGCCCGTCGTTTCGAGCCTCAGGGTGGCCATCCAGCTCAGGGCAAGGCTTATGTTGCTTCGGCAGCTCTTGCAGCGCCAATGTCCATGCCCTCCAATGCTTGAGCTGTCTGATCCACGTCGCTGGCGGCCCGGCTTGCTGCCACCTTGCGTCCAGTTGCCCGAGGCTGAGTTCCCTTTGGCGCCGTCGCGGCAAGGGCTTGCGCGAGTTGTGCCTCTCTTTGCAGAATTCTTGCCTTTTTGCCCATTGCGGTCCTGAGAGTCCTGCCAAACTCTCCCAATTTCCAGTCGGATGTGCTAGCAATGTATTGGTCCAGTCCACCCTTCTTCTCAATCGACCTGAGCCCTCTTGTAGTGAGCCTCAGTCTGACCCATTCATTCAGGACTTCACTCCAGATGGCCTTTCTCTGCACGTTTGGCTTGAACAGCCTCTTGGTCTTCTGACGAGACTCTGGTACGTTGTTACCCGTCTGCAGCTGAGCTCCATCGTAGAGACCTCGTTGGGACCTCTTGAACCAATTTGCGGAAGCGAGATCGGTGGGTGATTTGCGGGAGTCGGGGGAGGAACGGAAGGCCGTGTTTCCTGAGCGACCGGGACCCGAGCCCGCGGCGCCTCGATATGTTGTCCGCGAGAACAGGCGTAGTGTTGGGAACATGGTAGGTGAGATGTGAGTGATCGAAGGCAGTGTTGGTGTGATCAGCAGTCCGTACCAGACGGCCTCGGGAAGAAAGGCAGGCGGCTCGAGGTCGTGCGCGCAGGCATAAAAGTCGGAGCGGAAGAGAGTGAGCGGGCAAGCATTGGGCAATCGACGGAAGCCCAGCCGGCGGAAGTGGCTTCGCGCTTCTGGTTGAGAGGCGCGACTGGACGTTGCTCCACTCACCCAACCAACACTTCCCCTCAACCTCGCATATATCCTGCCAGGTACTCGCCCAGACAAGGATGACAGACCGTGCCGATATGGTCACACCTCCTGTAGAGATGCGAGGAGAAGCACTGCACGACGGTCCCACTGAAAAAGGAGCTACTGAAGCGGCCAGTGCGCCTTCCACTAGCAGCTCTTCCGCAATACCTCAGCAGGGCGCAGGCCGTGCCAATACCATGCTCTCACCACTGAGAGCTGTTCCGGCCAGTAGCAATGCAAGCCAAGGTGAGAGCTCTGCGAAACCGCCACTGATGGCTCATTCCGCTGTATCACTGACGCCTACCTGGCGGGCCTTCTGATCTTCTCACTCTGAATTGACAGGCGTCTCTGCTTCCGAGCCCGCCTACTCTGGCCAGACAGCCGTCAGTGATGTTGGCAGCAGCATCATTCCGATCACCCCGGTGGGATCAGCGGTGAGCAAACGCCCTGCATCACCAGACGAGTACTTTACAGCGGCGGGTAGGCCAGCTCGATCAGCTTCACTCAAGAAAGTTCGCTACGCCACTGACTGCGATAAAGACGGCAACCCGATCAAAAGCAAGGAAGAGAAAGCAGCCGAGAAGGAGAAGCAAAGACTGAAAAAAGAGAGGGAAAAAGTCAAGAAGGTCGAGGAGAGAGCTGCTAGGAGAAGCACTAGTGCTAGCGGCAGTAAAAGCAGCGTTGAGCCTCAGAGTGCTAGCGCTGAGGCAAGCTCAAGCAGATCAGCATCTACGTCGACTGTACCATCCACCTCCGCTGCGCCTCGAGCTGCAGAAACGACTCGAAGCGGCAGGCAAGTCACAGCCCCCATTGACCGGCATCGTTCCGCTGCTCGAGAGGCCAAGGCGAGTGCGAGGAAGAGGCAGCTGCAGGCCTTGCAGGTACGCGAGGAGAGGGAAGGCGAGGAGACTGAAAGTGAAGGTGATGAGGAGGAAGACGACTCTTCACGAAAGATGGCATCGAATGCGACAAAAAACAGCGATCACGCCATTGAGGTAGTCGTACCTGCTCGCAAAAGCTCGGGTAGCCAAGCAGCAACGGCTCCACAGCACTCTGCCTCCAGCTCATCCACCATGGCACCTCAGAGGGTCCCACCAATCAACGATGACAGGGACGAGATGGATTTGCTAGAGATGAGTGATGAGGAAGATGCCCCGCCCGTCAAAGCTGCCAGTCGCAAGAAGTCAAGCAACGGCGCTCAGGCTACCGAGCCCGACGAGGCTATGACAGCAGCGACTCGTACTGTAAAGCCACCAGTGGCAGATGTTGCGAAAGGCCCATCTGCGTCTGAGCCATCCGCAAAGCAAGGACAGACTCAAGAAGGACAGCCCTCGGCCATGGCAATGTCGCCTGCGCAAGCTTCGACCAGCAAGGCGACTTCCAATGGTCAGTCTCGGCCCTCTCCCATGACTCCATCTGCTGCAACAACAAGGCCAGGTATCATGCCTACTAGGGCAGAGACTCCGGAAGACTCGGCGCGGAGGTCCTTCTCCGGCAAAGGTGAGTCGCATTGTCATTGCTTGTCTGTGGATCGCTAACGCTAATATCTGAGCCTTTTTTACCCACATTCCTCCCTGTCAGCTCTCTCCTCTCTTCTCTCGTCAGCATCACACCGTAGGCCAGGTCTTGGACGACGGTCTTTCATCCCACCGCTGCATCCGAATCGTCAGCCTGCGCCCCCACCCAAGACGGCCCCTCCAATGTCAAGGAAGGACAAGGACGCGCTGAAGAAGGAGATGCTGGCAAGAGAGGAAAATGGGTCGGACGAAGACGAGGATGACGAGGACAAACCAAAGTACAACCCGTTTGAGGAGGAGATCGAGGGCTACTGAGCCTGCGGGAGGTTGTTTCATCTGTAGCTGAGCTGAACTCTCTCGCTCGCCGAGGTGCGTCGAGTTCTTATGCACTTGTGTGTCACGTATCAGTCCCCACATCGAGCTTTGCGGCTAGAGCATAAAGACAGAGAGCACATAGAGCTCCTCCCTTCTGTTTGCGTGAAACTTCATTTCTTCTGGGCAATCGACAAGTCACGAACGCGGTCAAGGTCTCAAAACTCCATGCGCTTCCAAGCGGCCCTTCTTCGCTCTTAGCAATCTACGAGGCACCCTTGCGCAAGACGTATGGATGACGCAACCGTCCTAATGGAGAGATCCACCACCGCTCCCTTACTTCAGGCTCTGTGTTCCCTCGACTAGGGGCCCGCGTTTTACCATTAGACCCAGAATCTCCCACACTAGATCTGCGGCCGCCATCTGTGTGAGAGATGCTTGCGTGTCATACGGAGGAGCAACTTCGACAATGTCGGCTCCTGCAGTATAGTCCCATGTCAGTACCGTAGCAAATGGATCATATTCTGCCAGCGCGCACTTACCGATGATGTCCAGACCATCCAGTCCTCGGATGATCTTGCGGAGCTCCCGGGTGCTCCAGCCTCCTGTCTCTGGTGTGCCGGTCGCAGGAGCTGCGCTAGGGTCCAGAACGTCGATATCAATGGACAGACTGTCGAGACGAGGAGTATATGAGTCAGACATCCATAGAATTGTGTCCACCACCTTCAGCGCTTACTAGACTGGGTTCCCGGCCACAGCTTTGCGGATATTCTCCACGATCCCCGCAGTTCCAATATCGTCGATGACGCTGGCTTCTTGAAGTGTGAATCCACTCTTGAAGTCGTCATCGTAATCACTCGCCTGGGCCAATCTTGTACGAATGCCCGCATGGGTTGCCGAGCCGTTGCGAATCAAACCCTCGTTGCTGGCGTGCCAAAAGACTGAAATGCGAAGCTGAGGTCAGCCACTGTTTCACCTTTAGTCTGCACCTTTGCTTCTACTCACATGTTCCATGGTTGATAGCGGATGTCTTGGAAGTGTCTTCTCCGCCATAGAACCCGGGGTCCCAGGAGTCCAAGTGACTGTGTCCCAATGAGAGTATACAACGTCAGTCAGATTGGCGAAGGGCAGGGCGGGGCGATCAGGCTACCACTCACCTGTCGAAGTGGATTACCGCTACGGGGCCGTAAGCGGTGTTCAATGCACGTAAGACGGGGAGCACAAGGGTGTGGTCGCCGCCCAAGGTGATCATCTTGGGATGCAGCTTCCCGGTCTTGGTGTAGAGAGGTGTATCGAGTATCTCTTCGGCGACGGTCTCTCCTCGTCGCCTTTTGACCTGCGTTGTATTTGTTGGACGGTGAAGCAGCGACAAGTAGCCCTGCTCCATCTGCTGCAGCGCCAAAGTGTTGTCGAAGGCGGTCACTGGGATGTCTCCGCAGTCGAGGATCTTTTGTCCGCTCTCGTACACATTGAGACCCAGAGGAACGTTGTAGCCTCTGAACTTGGACATGCGTTTGCTGTTATGGCGGATACCACTGGGCCCAAAGCGAGCGCCAGGTCTGAAGCTCACGGCAGTGTCAAACGGCATACCGATGATGCCGACATCGAAGTTGTCCCCAGGCGCGAGCTCCTCAGAGCCATGAGGGATGTGCGCGGTAATGGGCGAGAGACATGCTCCGAAGGGCAGATGGCCAAAAGTGCCCAGGCCAGCGAAGATCGCATCACCCGCGGGTGTCTGCAGATTTATATTAGCGTCTGAAGCCAGGAATGGAGGCTCGACGAGCGTCAGAGGGTTTTTGCCGCTGCTCGTGGAAGTGCACAGTGGTCAGCCTTTTGCTTCTCACGGCAAGCGGTCTTGTTGGTGAGAGCGATGCTGGACTCACTCGGGATATGGCTCTCGGTAGACTCCATGAGCGACCCGCATGTGCTCGGCGGTATCGTGAGCATGTCCATGTCCATGTGCTGCAGTGTAAGGGATCAAAGCTAACACAATCGATGCTAGAATGGGTAACATCGAAGACACTTGCTGCCTGATAGAAGATCGAGATTAGCTCTGCCTAGTATGGCTCTGACTACGCAAGGTCACCTCTTTCGCTGCTTGATATCTCGAGAGTAGTCGATCGATCGTACGACGATCGCTTCCTGGTGTCCGATGCTCGCCCGACTTAGCCGAAGCCCGCTACAGTGGCTAGGCGCGCCAGGCATGGAACACTGCGTCGACCCCGCACTTCCTTATCTTGGGAGATGGTCTAAGCGCGGCGGAGCGCGCTTACAGGAGTCTGGCGGAGAACACTAAGCGCGATCAGACGCGCGCTTGGTGTCTCCAACAAGCGCGGGCGGGAGGCGATGCTCGCGCTTCCGGCTGCATCGTCCTGTGCTGCTCTGCTTGGTCCTGTACTGCTCTGCACGGCCCTGTGCTCCTCACCCGTTGAGCCTGTCCAGCCATGTCCGTTGAGGCGGGAGGATGTACAAGAGGCAGATGGTTCGGTTGCAAGCCTTGCACCACTCCCATCTCATGCCTCGCTCCTATCGTCCTTCACCATGAGTCCTGCCACAACCACCATCAGCGGACAGATGCCATCCTCCCAGTCGTGCACATCCAAGGGATGCGCAAGCAATCCGGCGGCTCACAAAGACCGAAGCGGACTCCAACATCCGCTTGATCCACTCGATGAGACTCAGTGAGTGGCTGACAATAGATCAGTCAGGCTGAACCTCCTGGCGCTGACAGAGCTCTCCCTAATCACACAGGATGCGCAATCTGGCCAAGATCGTTCAGGTCTTCATTGCCGAAGAGACTGAGATTCGAGCATATAAGCTGCTGACGGCGTACTTGGCCAATCCACCTAAGGAGTTTGTCTTGGCCGCACTCAATCTACCCTTGCCTCTCGACGCAAAAGCAGTCTCGCAAGCAGAGGCGCGAAGACTTCTTTCCGCCCGCCACTCAGAGTGTCAGATCGTTGACGCTCTGACGGGCGATGCTTACGAGCTATACGTGGACATCTACCCGGCACCTGGCAGAGTGACCAAGGTCGTTAAGCTAGAAGAAGGCCTTCAGCCTCCGCTTCACCCCGACGAGCTCGCAGAGGCCGACTTCGCCCTTCGTCGCAATCCGGACATCGTCAAGCTCGCCCGTGACGTGGGCGTTGAGCCGGAGCAGATCTATGCCGACGGATGGTCTATTGGCTGGGACGATCGATTCGAGCTTGGACGCAGAGTACAGCAGTGCCTGGTCTACGCTCGTAAAACCCCTCATGAGAACCTCTACGCACATCCTATGGACTTCACTGTCGTTCTCGATCTTCAGACCCATGAGGTCATCTCCATCGACATGGGCAAGCACAGAGGCAGGAAAGAAGAGCCCATCGACGGTCGCCCACCCTCTTCTCTGACCACTGATCCCGAAGTCGCCCTTGAATACGCTGGTCGAGAACGCATCCCTCCGCCGATGCAGTCCTACGACTACCTCCCAGACCTGATGGAGCAGGACCCTCGGATGGCCAAGCCCCGCGATGATCTGAAGCCACTGTACGTAGTTCAGCCAGAGGGAGTGAGCTATACACTGAACGGCAACGAGATCTCCTGGAGCAAATGGAATTTTCACATTGGCTTTCATCCTCGCGACGGCCTTACCATCAATACTGTCACATACAAAGACGGCGATGAGGTCCGCCCGCTCTTCTACCGACTCTCATGTGCTGAGATGACTGTTCCATACGCCGAAACTCTATTTCCCTCCCCTCGCAAGTTCGCTTTCGACGTCGGAGAGTACTCAATCGGCACGCTGGCCAACAGTCTTGCCATCGGGTGCGATTGCCTAGGCAGTATCTCTTATCTCGATGGCACCTATGTAGGCCTGGATGGCAGCCCTGTCACCATCAAGCAATGCATCTGTATTCACGAAGAAGACGCTGGGCTGGCTTTCAAACACACAGACTACAGAGAAGGCGGGCGAGCCTACTCAGCTCGAAATCGGAAGCTCGTCGTCCAAATGATCTGCACGATTGCAAATTACGAGTACATTTTCAACTACAACTTCTATACAGACGGCAGCATACAAACAGAGGTGCGACTCACGGGTATCCTCAACCTAGCTCTCAAACGAGAAGGTGAAGCGGAAGTCAATCCTTATGGAGTTGAAGTCGCACCATCAGTGACTGCGCAGCTACATCAGCACATCTTTTCGCTCAGAATCGACCCAATGATCGATGGACATGAGAATACTATTGTGCAGTCCGACGTGGTTCCTACGGCGGCACCCGTAGGCAGCTCTTCCAACTACCTGGGCAATGGCTTCAGACAGTCATCTTCCAATATCACCAAAGCAGGTGGTTATGACTGGGATGCCACGAAGCACCGCACTTTTTCCATTGTCAATACCAAGCGTCGTCATTTCGCGTCTGGATTGCCTGTCTCATACCGTATCCATACCCGAGACTACGAGACACTCGCGCCTCACCGTGATGCCATGGTGACCAAACGAGCTCGATTCGCCACGAAAGCCTTGTGGGTCTCGCAGCATAATGAAGAACAGCTTTGGCCGGCCGGCAAATACGTACCACAGCAGAGGGACACGGCCAAAGACGACATTTCTCACTGGGTCGAAGACAGTCACAATGTCGAGAATGAAGACTTGGTTGCCTGGGTCACTTTTGGCATTACACACGTTCCACGGCCGGAAGAGTGAGTATAGAAATGTCCAGTCACGGCTGCAGTCGAGGAACGTAGACCTGACCCCTCTGTTACACCCATACTTTGTCCAGCTTCCCCATCATGCCCGTCGAGCACCTCGCTGTCTGGCTCAAACCAGCCAACTTCTTTGCGTGGAATCCAGCCATGGATCTGCCGCAAATGAAGGACACGGTGTCACGGAAGGTCATTGCAAACGGAACGGAGACATATGGCAATGCCTCAAACGCTCAACCAGCATCATAGAGGTCTGGGTCGGGTCACGGGCTGTAGAATAGGGACGTCATACTTCGATCGACAGTGGCAATTACGAGTGTTGAAATAGAACAGCGACGCATTTACGCGATAACATAACATTCATAGTCTCCACTGTTCCGTGCGATAACGAATGTGTGCGTGTCTCTCAGATGTCACCCTATTGGCCGGTGTCCTGCTCCTCACCGGTATGTGTCCTGTGATGTCGGCTCCGAAGCGCATGTTGCACAATCCTGAGTAGGATGCTGGATCTTTCCGTTGAGGGCTAGGCACGACATTGAGCTCACGGACTCGCAGTCCTTTCGTGGAGTCCGAAAATTGAACAGAAGCAAAAGGAGGAAGGAGAATGACTCAAACATTGACAAAGTGAAAGGTGTGGATTCAACGAGCCACGATCGCAGCAGCACAAGCACGGGAGCATTCAGACCGCTCTCACCCTCGCAGCGGCCACTCCATCTCCTCGCCCCAATTGATGTGGACCGACTTGACCTGCGTGTACTCTTTGATCGCATCCACCCCCAACTCTCTACCCATACCGCTTCGCTTGAAGCCTCCAAAGGGAACAGAGTTGGACAAGACTACGTAGTTGTTGACCCAGACCGTCCCAGCATCTATAGCGCCAGTTACCCGCATGCACCGCGAAATGTCCTGGGAGAAGATACCCGCTCCGAGCCCATAGTCAGTGTCGTTGGCGAGGGCGATGGCTTCTTCCTCGGTCTCGAACTTGGCTACACTCAAGACCGGGCCAAAGATCTCCTCGTCGAAGATGCGCATGCCTTTGCTGCAGCCCGAGAAGACCGTTGGAGCGACCCAGAAGCCCTTCTCCAGCTTGGTCCCTTTGGCTCCCGGCCAGATCTGTCCGCCGCACTCGAGCTTGGCGCCCTCTGACTTGCCACTCTCGATGAGGTCAAGAATTTTGGTCTGCTGAGCTTGGGAAACTTGTGGACCCTGGAAAGTGTTGTCGTCTAGAGGATCGCCTATGGCATGCTGTTGAACGGCCTCAACCACTCTTTTCACAAAAGTATCGTAGATGCCGCTTTGTACAAAGAGACGCGACCCAGCAGTGCAATCCTGTCCCTGATTGAACATGATACCAAGGACTACCCAGGGCAGACTTTTCTCGAGGTCTGCGTCGTCGAAGACCAAGACCGGGCTCTTGCCTCCCAGCTCCAGCGTCGTCTTCTTGAGGTTGGATCGGGCTGCCATCTCCGCAATCTTCATACCAGTCGCCGTACTTCCCGTGAAAGCTATCTTATCTATGCCGGTATGAGTTGCAAGTGCTGCGCCAACATCAGGTCCATAGCCGTTGATGACGCCCAGAACTCCAGGTGGGAATCCTGCCTTCACAGCAAGTTGAGCGATGCGTAGAGCTGTGATGGGCGTCTGCTCAGCTGGCTTCAAGATGACACAATTGCCGGCAGCCAGCGCAGGTGCCAACTTCCACGAGAGCATACCCAGCGGATAGTTGAATGGACATACGGCTGCACAGACTCCGATTGGCTGCACCTTTGTCATTGCCATCTTGATGGACTCATTCAGCTCAATCGTCTTGCCCTCGATCTTGTCCGCCAGGCCCCCATAATAGCGGAAGCAGCCAGCCACATCCGCTACATCCATTGTCTTTGCGATCCACTTGGGCTTGCCGTTATCGAGCGACTCCAGTTCTCCCAGCTCATCAGCCTCTTCCTCAATTAGATCGGCAAGTTTCAGTAGGCAGCTGACACGTTGAGCGGGAGTACTCTTACGGCCCCAAGTGGTTGCGAACGCTTGCTTTGCGGCATTCACGGCGACATCGACGTCTTTTGATGTACCGCACTCTACGGTCGCCAAATGTTGACCGGTTGCTGGATTGACAGTGTCCAGCTTCTTGCCCTCGATGGCGGTGACAAAGGCATTGTTGATGAAGATACCAGAGGGGCAAGCGATGCTCCTGCCCGAGGTAGAGCGGACGTTGATATCAGGAGCTGCTTGAGACGGCATTTTTGGTGAGTTGTTCGGTCTTGTGACAGAGGCCAAGGCAAGAGCCTGGCCCAAAGAGCCCCTTATGATCCATCTCGGATGCTATCGCTCTACTAGATCATGGGCCGTGCACCGTCGCCGGTTCCCGATCTGCTGCGCCGTTGCCGAAGGCGAAGCGCGACCTACGCGCCTGACGAGACGAAGCGCGCTGTTGCCGCGCCTGCGCGCGCTTGCAGTTGACTATCTCTCCCCGCAATGCGTCGTCCTTTGCCGCGACTGCCTATCTTACCGCCCACCTTACCCGCTGCCTACGGATGTGCGATCGTCCCGCAGAAGAATGCATCCTTCCTCGTCCGCGGCAAGCTCAGCCTCGTCTGCTTGGAGAAGACACAAACGAAGCAAGCGAGGCTGCTTGACCTGCCGCAACCGGCGTAAGAAATGCGATGAAACATACAAGGATTGGGGAGACGGAAGACAAGCGTGCACAGCCTGCCATCGTCGTGGTGAAGTATGTAGGATGCCGGATGCCTCGCACAGCAACTTCTCGCCAGTCTCACCGCCGCCCGCCAACACCAATGTTGTACAAGCGGCAGAGTCACTCTTGAACTTCCAGGGTCACCCAAGAGATAACAGCGGAAGGGGTACCGTCGAAGTCGATCAGCTGAGCAGGCCAATGATGCAGCCTGGCGAAGGGAGTCTAGAGACTTCCCAACAGCGTCTTGTTCCCCATGATGGAGGAGCTTTACAACAGCGCAATCCCTTTCAGGAGGTGGCAGCGCCGCAACAGCGCAGTCCCTTTCAGGATGGTTCCTGGCTCGATCAATTCTTTGAGGAGATCGTAAGCATGACAGAGCCAGCGGACGGCAGCGGGCTTGCATCGGCACGGCCGCAAAATCAAATGATGGCAGGCTTGAATCACTACTCTGCCGCTTCATTCACCGATAGCACGACTTCGAATATTCTACTGCAGCCCTCCCCATCTCAGCCAGCCTTTCCATCGGCTTCGACATCGATGACAACATCCTTGGCCAATGGGAGCAGCGGCTCTTCGACTGCCCTCGAAGACTATCAGGCTTCTTCCACAAGAGCTGTTTTGCCCTCTCAACCTGTGCCCAGGCCCGACTGGTCGCTTCAGCGTACCATCGAGCTTCAAGATCTGGATGATCTCCTTAGCCGGTGCGGCGTGATTTACGAACGTTACATTGGAGCCCTCGTTGACACGTCGCTGCCAGTTGCCGAGGGAGAAGCAGATGCCCGACCGGTTCTGGCAAGTCTGATGGAGGTGACAAAGTCTTCGTCAGTCAGCAAAGCGTCAATGGTTGCCTGCTGTCTCGCTTACAGGGATGTGATTGCGAGAGAGAAGAAAGACCAGGCCTCGCATTTTGTTCGCTATCTGACCAGCACTAGCAAGTCGTCCACTCAGTCCAGAGCACGCCAGGCTGCCCAAAGCGATGAACAATACGCAAGTCTGTATGCAGGGGCCTGGTACGAGTACACTTTGAAAGAATTGCGGCGCATTGGAAGCGATGGCTCGATCTCCCTGGCCGCCAGAATGCTGGCATTGTTGAACTTACGCTACGCGAGCGTTTGCTTACTTGGTGCCAAGGCTGCATTTGACCTGGCACCAGATGTCGAACGAGTGGTACGTATCTTCCCTTCGAATGTCTGCATCGATCCACAGGATCCACAAAATCGTCTGACGGCAACCTTTTACCTTCTGATCGGTGCAGCTGAAAGAGCTCCAGGTTGATATCACTTTTCTACAACGCACAGCCAAGTCTGGCACCATAGTTGCTTTCCTCGTGCAAGCTCTCGCTGCCGCCAACGTGATGGATGCAGCCTCCGTACGTGGGATGAGAAGCCAGATTGCCAACGATCCACCGACGGAGCCTACTCTTCTCACCCAGGACGATGGCGTCAACCTGCGCTTCCGCTACTTGAGCAGCTTCTCCGTGGACCTCGTAGTATGTCTGAAGCATATACAGGATCTAGCCGCTGACATAGAGGAAGGTAAAGTTTTAGGCCGGGCGGAAGTGGACGCACGTTCAAAAGCACTGCAAGCCCAGATCTTATCGAGCGGTCTGGACATCACGAAGAAACCTCATGACGGGATAGGCCGATTGCGTGCCCAGAGTCTGCACGAGATGTGGAGACAAGCAGCTCTAATCTATCTTTACCAAGACGTGCATGATCTGGGGCCTTTGTCAGTCAAGATGCAAGCAGCGCTCCATCAGATATTCGAAATCGCCGAGACCGTCGCTACATTAGAGCAGCCCAGTGGATCGTTCAGTCATCACATCGATGTCTGGGATATGACAATGGTCTGGTTCTTGGCAGGGACTGTGTGTGTCACTCCGGACCAGAAGTCCACTGCCCTTCGTCAATTGCAAAGCATCGGGTGTGAGCAGGCGATCGTGGATACCATTGAAGTCTTGAGAATGATTTGGCAACACGTGGACGAGACAGGCAAGACTTCGACGTGGAAAAGCTTGGTCGCGCAGCGGAGGAAGACGATCTCCTATACCTTTTGAATTGTTGTGCACATTCAGAATCATGATACCCCTACTTGCAGCCCCACCTTTTCCCATAGGCTCCCATTGGCCACTCTTTGCCCGTGGTTGCAGCCCAATCCTCGCTTGATGGGCCTCGGTCCGAATCAAGTAGCGGAGCCGTACCCCAGACGCTCTGCTCGGCTACCTCAAGCTGCTCTGCGAGCGCGCTTGCGCTTCGCGCTTGTGCCTCGCTTAGTATGGCGCTTAGCGCCCCACTCCCTATCTAAGCGTCGCGCGACCCCACACTCGCGCTTAACATGCAGGCAACGCTATCTCTGCTCTACCACATTCAGATGCCCGAAACAGGGTCACGATCCCGTTGCCAGAGATGATAGCGTGACCAAGTTGAGATAGCCATAGCTTAATCCTTATATTGCTATCCGACTTGGACATCGGCGACAATTCTCGACATCAGAAAATGCACCGCTGAAGGATCTCAAGCCCCAGCAAAGCCCAGCTACATTCAGCAGCAAGTATGGCTCCGGAAAGCAAGGACAAGCCCTCCACCAGCGACATCGAGTTACCTGCGACGATCGGACGCCTCGGACACGCCAATGGTAGCTCATCGTCGAGCGCCAACAGCGATCCAGGGGACGTAGAGGGTGACCTGCCTCCGCCCCCTCCGGTCTTGGACCATTTCAGCACACTGTCCCTGATCGGCACGGCCTTGTCCGTCTTGAATACGTGGAATGCCGCAACACAGTCCATTTACGTGTCACTCCCAGCGGGAGGTAATACCTCCATGCTCTGGGGCATGATTGCAGGAGGCATGGGATCTCTGCTCATCGCATCGTCATTAGCAGAGATCTGTCATGTACTGCCACTGACGGGGGGCCAATATCATTGGACTTACATTCTGGCCAAGCCCTCCGCTCGGAATTCCCTCTCCTACCTCACTGGCTGGCTCGCATGTTCTGGATGGATCGTCCTCACAGCTTCAGCGCCCTACTTTGCGGCTTCATTGACACTCAGCATCATCTCAGGATTTCACCCTGACTATGTCTCGACGTCCTGGCAATTCTTCTTGGTATACATGGGCTACACGCTTTATGGCGCAATCGTGTGCTGTTTCGGTGCACGTATCTTCGACTGGATGAACCGCATTTCCATGTGGTCTAGCGATGCTTCGGCCATTACCATCTTCCTGACCTTGCTGGCCTGCGCTGCATCCGAACATCGCCTCAATTCGGCTGCTTTCACCTTTGGGAATCACATCAATATCACAGGTTGGCCGGACGGAGTCGCCTGGATTCTTGGACTGCTGCAAGCTCAGTATGCTCTCGTTGGCGTTGATGGTGCAGCTCACTTGGTGGATGAGATCCATGACGCACATGTGAACAGCCCTAAAGCTATGGTCTTTGCTAGTCTGATTGGCTCCCTCCACGGCTTTGTCGTCCTGGTTGCTGTGGCTGCCACCATGACCGATCCTCTCGCCATCATTGACGCTGGCGCTTCGGCAATGATGGAAGCTTTCACACAAGGGACAGGCAGCTTGGCCGGCGGCACAGCTCTGACGACCCTGGGTCTTTTCACTTTCACTTTCAACACACCTGCTCTTTTGACCTCGGCTTCTCGCATGGTCCAGTCTTTCGCTGCTGATGGAAACCTTCCAGCACGTACATACATCTCCAAGACAGACGCTAAGCACGAGACACCTATCTGGGCCGTACTGTTCTGCACTGGCTGGCTTACCATCCTTGGCCTTCTAGAATTCGGGTCCGACCTTACTTTGGCCGCAATTCTCAACACCTCTGTTGTGCTGATACAGTTCTCATACCTTCCCACGATTGCATTGCTCATGATGAACCGCAAGACATTCCATTTACATGCTCGCAAGCCACTAAAATATTCAATGGGCAACAGATGGGGTCCTATCGTCAATGCCCTGGCCTTCGTCTACATCGTCTTGACGTCCCTCTTCTTCTTCTTCCCTACTTCGGTCCCTTTGACCTCGTCGGAAGACATGAATTGGACTGTGGCAGTCTTTTCGGCAGTTGTCTTTTTGGCTGGCCTGAACTGGATCTTCTTCGCTCGTCACGGAGCTCGAGTGCCCGATGAGATTAGGAACAAGCTCGGCTTGGACTTCGACGAGCACTTCGCAGCGCAACTTGAAACTCGTGCAAATTGACCGTCCGGTAGTACTTTGAACACCGCTGAGGGCACACGAGACGCTGTGCTCTTCGCTAATCGGGTGTTCATCGCCTCTCCACTAGTACGCTCTCGACCTGCCCTTCCGTTCGACGAACGCACTACTCCTCCCCAGGCATGGGCACTCAAGAACAGCAAATTGGGTCCACTGATGGGCTTGCTTCGATCTCATGGCATATGGCTCTGGTGACCTTGCCGCTGGGAAGGCATGTCCTTCTCCAGCTGCCAAGTCGTCAGGGCCGACTCGACAATCGGCCGCACCAGTTTCCGACCCCCAGTGGCCACACGATGAGTCCAGACCATCTGCCGGTGGCCCAATTGCTTGCTGTGCTCCCAGCGCTTCGCGAGAAGAATCTCGCTTTCGTCGAGGGCGCGCGAGACGTGCTTGAAGAGAGAGTCAGCTTCAGCTTCGCTGATGCGGTGATCTGCTCGGACGACGAGTACGATCTGCCGCTCTTTCACCTTGCGACGCATCTCTTCTGACGCTTCCATATCGTGGTCTCCCACTACCCTGGACTGCTCGCCACTTTCTTGCTCATACATCATCAATTCATTTTCTTCCAGGTAGTTCTGGTCTGCGCTTTTTCTTGTCTCGCTGTCATTCAGAGTCGGTGGTTCGCCTTCAACCTTCACCTTGTAGCCAAGAAGAGCCAATGTAATATCAGCTTCAATCTCACTTGTCCAATTGCGTTCGATGGCAAAGAAGTCACTGACGGACTGCTCTGGTGTAATCTGGATCAATCGTGAGAGCGAGTAGGCTATGGATCAAGCGAGATCAGGATCAGTATATGCTGGCCGCTTCTCGTGAAATCACGTCTCTGCTCACGGATGGATGCGAATCCCAAGTGTACATCTGGTAATCCTTTACGCGTCTGCACAATGCCGCCTGTTCGCGTTGAGACCAGAGGTCATTTCGTCTGCTGTCAGTGCTGAGCTTCATGCACCGTCCAACGCAACTGAGGCTTACCTTTCCAGTCTCTTCGCAGGAGATCGCGGACGCTCAAATGGTCGAGGTCCTTCTTTGCCGCCTTGAGTGTCTTCGCTACTTCGAGCATTTTATCATAGAAGCTTTCGTTGCTCCAATTAGACCGCTTGTAGAGTCGAGAAGCGACAAAGTGATCTGTCGGTGTCGTGATTCTGCTCTGAAGCCCGCCGCTGTCGATCGCAATGGCAGACAATAGCAGTTCGAGAAGTTCGTGAGGTACGTGATATTCGCCTGCGGGTAGGGCTTCCAGCTCATCGAGCATCTGCCTCCCTACAAGAGTAGAGCAGCTGGCCACCCGCTCAAACACTCGAGGATGTGCATCGGGTGAGGAACCTCGGTCCGCGTGGTGATCGAAGAGACTCAGCACTGTGGCACCTTCCCATGCCGGCAGTGGTAGAGGGTGATCGACAAGCACGATTCCTCTGACTTGGGATGCCAGCTCTTCCGCAGGGATCGGCAGCTCATCAATGGTGAGCAGGTCCTGGTGGCCCGTAGTCATCTTGATGTTGTTCAGGGTCAGCTGATCCAGCGCAGCGGCTCATTGCCGAGTTGGTAAGTATACAGTGAGCCGATGTTATTGGGACACGGCGACTTACCTGGTTCTCTGGTCTGAGGTCCAGAGCATCAAAGGGCGTCTGCAGCAAGCCAATTGTGGGGCGGCTGGGATTGACGTGGCCGACATGGTAGGCGTAGCTGAATGCGGCGGCCAAGCTGTCGAGATCGCCAGCCTCATTGCCCAGTACAATGGTCCAATTGCTCGCGCGTCCTGCCTTGACATCGGACAGGAACCATTCCTTTACGCAGGCGGACCATTCCGAAAAGTGTCCGACTCCTCTTTCCAGCGTGGGGTGAGGTGCTCCATCGTCAGAGGCAAAGGTGAGCTGATGAGGCGGCGCAGCTGAGACCGCAGTTACAAAGCAGATGAAGAGGAGCCAGACAGAAGAGATGAGCATGCCTGTGCTGGGGGCGAATCGTTGCGGCGTATGGTCTCAGTACAGAGTCAGGAGAGGTGAGCCGCCATAGAAGGTTGCCAGGAGCCTCTGCCGCGCCAAGGCAAAGGAGGAGGCCAAGCGCACGGACGCCTCGTTGTTCCCGCACGGGGCATCGACTCCAGACGCGCGCGGGGAACCTTGCGCGTCTCGGAAGGGAATTCAGGGCACAGCGGATCCGAAGTGCAGCCGCAAAACCTTGGGTAATGGTGGCCAGGGCAGCAAGAAAGAATTCGGCCAAGGACACATGGGCGCAAGGGTAGGGGATCCCAACTATACTCGCCTATTCTGATCAAGACGTGCCAGGCAGCAGCTGACCTCTCTCGCGTTGCTGCGCAGCCGGCAAGGAAGACGATGGTCCAGCGTCTGCTGGACAACGATCCGGTAGACATCGAGACTGCCGACGAGTGTACGACTCCGGCGAAGTTGCTATCTGGTCAGCAATATATGTACGCCTCGAGCAAGGAGCTCCCGACGTGCCTGGGCGCGAAGCGCCCCCCCTGGGTTTGATACTAGACGAGCCAGAAGAAAGACGGCTAGAGATTGGTAGCCGGCCAACTTAGCCATTCATGTTTGCCCTGATCAGCCTGGAGCTGGGCGCTTGGATTATAGGCGCGGACAGGCTCATTCTTCCTTCTGTCGCGTCTTCGCGTTCGAACCACTTCTTTGCTTGAACTGCTTCGTTCATACGCCTCTACAGAAGGCAGTCTGTGAGGATGGCCCTCATACTCAGAGGCACGCAGCTCCAGCCTTTCGCCGATGAGCACGCAGCGACGCTGTTCACCGACTCACTCTTTGCACAGTACCGAGCAGATATCGCGTGTCCATCTTGCAACGTCAAGAATGGTCTTCACTTCGACCAGAATTGCGTCGGAGATGGCAAGGCCCGGCGCAGGTACAAGCACAAGTGTCGCACCACCAGGGGAGATCCGCAATCTTTCACCATGGGCTGTGGTAACATGTTGCTCAACTGCATCATCCCCCTCTTCGAGCGCTGTATCGAGCGAGCGCGTGACAGCGCCTCGCCAACCGCCGCGGTCACCAAAGCTACGGCTGAGCGATACATCTCTCTGAGCCTCTTGGCTTGCCAACGATTCAAGCTGGAAGGAGCGCGCTTCGACTATCAAGCCTTCGAGGAAAGGCTGCAGGCTCTGGTGGTTCACGATACACAGCTAAAGGCGGCCGTCGATGCCGGTCTTTTGCTCAATGACGCGAGGAGGCGCGTTGCCTCAACACAGCCTCCGGAGATCAGAGCAGTACTTACAACAGAGTCCTCACAAGTCCAAAAGCCGGATGCTGTGGCGTCTTGCCGTAGACGTCGGGAGGAGCCACCGGGCCGTGCGACAGTGACCGTACGTGATCGCAAGCGCTCTCGCGCTGATCGAGTCACTGCACCAGCTAATCATGCTGCTGTCCATCGCGGCGAGGCAGCAAGTCCAGCTCCGGAGACCGTCGTCCCTGCGCCCTCAGCCTCGGAAGTTGCTGTAGTAGCAACGCGATCAACGCGAAAGCCTCGTACCGGCGTTCCTACTGCTGGTCCTACTAGCCGGCCCAAAACATGCGAGCCCCACATCCCTTTGGCTTCTGCACACAACAGTTGCAAGGGGCGTCCCCGCGTCACTAAAAGTCGCACGTCAAGAGAGCAGTCTGTGCACCCGGATGAGTCTCGTTCAAGCGCTCTCACTTCTACGCTTTTGACACTGCTGACAGCTGTTGGAGCAAATTCGTCGAGTCCGGGTATCACTGCTACCATCTCCATCTCGGACCCACCCCTTCCGCCACTCCTCTCCACTCGGCCACCCCCAAAGACACAGCGCAGCCAGCTGCAGGCCACAGGGGACGAGAACAATCCATTTGCTCACCATCTGCCCCAGCAACTCCACTTCCACATCAGTCTCGGCGCCGGAACGCTGACGAGCCCAAGTCCTGTCGTTTGTCCATTGTCTCAAAAAATTCAGACCAAGAACGCGGTCTCTAGCAGACGCAGCATCGTCAGGACCTTGCCACGGTCCAATAGCTCGATGCTAGCAGCTCCTCTTGAGCCAAAGAACAGCGCCACTTTCCGTATCATGTACCTCAACGTGCAAGGTCTCACGCTAGAGAAATGGGACGCCCTGTTTCACGCCTTCCAAGCCTCACAACACTCGGCTCACCAGTCCTCTCTGCTTTTGATTGCCGAGAGCCATGGTCCAAATCGGGAAGTCAGAGAGGCCCTTGCCGCTGAACCTTTTGGCTGGATCAAAGCCATGAGTGCACCCTCCTCAAGCGATGAACCCATGGACCGTCCTCGCCAGTCGACGGTTGGTCAGTCGACTCGACGAGGTGGGCTGCTCATTGTTGCACGTCCTGACTTACTCGTAACGATGCACAGGATCACACCATACTGCTGCACGCTATCTGTTCTGCCGGCCGGCACGTTCTGTGCCCTCCTTATCCACGCGGTCTACTTGCCCCCCTCCATGGGTCACTTCGAGGATTGGTCGCTGTTCAAAACATTCCTTGCGCCTTCTGACCGCCAATCTCCTGATATCCTGCTCGGCGATGTCAATGTTCGCTTTCCCACTGGCAATATGGAGCTGGACAAAGCAGTTGGCCCAAAGGCACG
Organism: Microstroma glucosiphilum; assembly: GCF_003144135.1. Classification (NCBI taxonomy): domain Eukaryota; kingdom Fungi; phylum Basidiomycota; class Exobasidiomycetes; order Microstromatales; family Microstromataceae; genus Microstroma; species Microstroma glucosiphilum. Next base: position 1,024,320 of record NW_020289916.1, read on the forward strand.
CCTGCAAGTCGTTGAGGACTGCATCTCAAAGCTGGGTCTGCGCCGCATGATTGCGTCGAAAGAAAGCATGGAAGATGGCCAGATCTCTTCTAGGGTCGACCATGCTTTCGTCAAGCAGTGCTCTACATTCGAAGCTAGCTTGCAGTTCAAGCAGGCCATGATCAAGACTGACCATCCTTTGATGAAGGTGACCCTGAAGATCGTGCCTGGCAATGAAAAGGAGAGCTAAAGCTTGCTCGGGCGTCGAGCGAGAAGTAAACAGGTTGTGCACCCCATGTGTTTCATTCATTACGCATCAATATGCAAAGAAGAATCTCGAGCTTTCTTATTCAAACAGATGCGCAATCTCATTCATTCATGTCGCCGATGGCCGAGAAGATACTTGCTGATACCCGGTACTGTCACCACGAGACCCTGTTTGCCACCACGACGTCACCCAACCAAGAATGCCACCACCGCTGTCTTGGGCCTCACTATTCTGTTCCGTCTGGGTGGCAGGGCCACCACTCGTAGCTTGCGCCTGTTGTACCTCCTGCTCGGGTGGTTGTTGTCGCTGAGAGCCGGCATTGGAATTGTCTCCGATCTGTATGGGCGCGGCTCTAGCCCCAAAGCTGACTACATTGTCATCATCGTCGCTGTCGTCGTCGTCATCATCCTCTTTGGGCAACGCGTCACCAAACACCTCTTCCATCTCTTCGAGACTTTTTCCGGCTGTCTCTGGGTACACAAAGTATACTAGCGTGAAGCTGCCCAAGCAGAACAGTGCATGCATGATATAGAGACGCCAAGCAATGGCATCCTGCAGTATTGGAGTCAGCTCGCCTACGACGTAGTTGAAGAACCAATTGGTTGCAGTAGCGAGAGAGGCTCCTTTTGCCCGGAAGGAGAGTGGCATGATCTCGGGCGGGTATAACCATGGGATAGGACCCCAGCTGTAGCCAAATGCGGCATTGAAGAGGATGACGCAGACAACGACGGCGTTGGGGGTGTACGAAGCGTCAAGCCTCAGGAAACCGCCGGTCGCGAAGAGGGCCAGTGAGCAGAGGATTGCGCCGGATAGCAAGATTGGTCTTCTTCCCCAGGCATCGACGAGGTACCATGTGGGAATCGTGGAAAGGACATAGAAGATTGCATTGATGCCAGCCATGAGGATGGCGTCGCGTCCTACCCATCCAGCGGCCAGGAAGACGTTCGGTGCGTAGTAAGAGATTACGCTATAAGAAAGGCAAGCACAGAGCGTCAGAGCAATGTAGGAGACCTCTCCTACCGCTGCCACGGCCTAGTCGTACTCACTTAATACCGTTTAACTGCGCCCCCATCTGGCTGGAGCAAGCGATCAAGGTCCTCTTCTTGTAGCGTCGCCACATCTCGAGATAACCACGCCCTTTGTCCCGTTCTTCCTCCCTGGTAGTCAGAACATTGCCCTTGATCTCCCTGTACTCGCGCTTTGCCTTGCGGCTGCGAGGGTCGCCGTTGCCATGGAGATCGGCGAGGACACGCATAGCTTCTTTATCCTTGTCCTTGTCGCAAAGCCAACGAGGTGACTCGGGTATGAGCAGCGAGCCGAAGCAGAGAGTGAGTCCGATGATCGACTGTAGCGACAAGGGCAGTCGCCAAGCTAGATTGCCAGGGATGAAGGAAAAGAGGTAATCGACCCAGACTGATGAAGCATAGCCGATGATGTTGCCTTGAGACGTCGCAGAACAGAGCGGAATGGAGTATTTTAGATTCAGCGAGCTGGAGGGCAGTCGCAAGCGTCTGTGCCCATTATCACTTACCCGTGAATTCTATGCATGCCAATTTGCCTCTGTTCTCCGCAGGCGAGATTTCGCTCTGATAGGCTGGCACAATCATACTCATGAAACCTACACCGACTCCGGCAATGATTCTGCCAATGACCATGACGGTGAAACCGCTGGTGAGAGTCTGTATTGCGCCGCCGATGGAGAAGATGAGGGCGCCCCAGAAGAGTATGGCCTTGCGACCGAACACGTCCGCTAGGGTGCCCGCTGCGATGGAGCTGAAGAAGGCGCCGATCTCGAGGACGGCGACCATGGTACCGATCTCTGCTGGATGTGGATTGTCAAAGAAGGCGCGAAAGGCAGGCGTTGTAATGATGCCAGACATGACACCCTGATCGTACCCGCTGTAGAAGGTAGCACAGATGCGAGGAAGTGGGTCAGCAGGGTGAGGATGCGCAGAGAGGCCATCAATTCTCATCCTCACAATAGGAATACGCCCAGACTGGCAAAGCAAGTGATGAAGAGCATCAGGCCATCGCCTTTTACGATGCCCGCCTTGACCAGGGGACTTCCGCCTTGCTGCTCCTCATCCTTGTCCAGTTTTGGCGCCCGGATGCGCCGATGCACGCCGCCGGCAGAAGAGGAATTGGAGGATACGAGGGAGTCTGTGGAGGCGTAGGAAGGGTGAGAAGCATGACCGAGTGGCATGGCGGATACGGCGCAGAAGCAGATGGTGTGATGGTGATGGATGAGGCAGCAGTGGGCCAGGAGCTGCAGCAATGTATGTTGATGGCGCTGCTTCTTATCTCCTCGGCAGCAGCCGCTGATGGAGTCGGTAGGATGTGATGCTGGTGATTGAGGATGGGGAGCTGAGCCTCGAGAGTGGTGTGCTGCTGCTCTGGACCTTGATGGCTCTCTGCGCCTTGGCGCCGTCGGTGACAGTGCCGCAGGTGGCGTGGGTAGGCAGTGGTGGGTGTGAGCGAGCGAGTGTGCTGGGAGCGGGAGCCTCGTCTGTGCAGTACCGCACACGCCCCAGCGCGGGGTGCGGGCAAAGGCACGGCCCCCGGCACGCCAGAGGGAGTGGAGATCCGACAACTTTCAAACCCCGACGAACAAGATCCGGTATGAGCCAAGGTCGCGCTTCCTCACCCACGCACCAGATGCTGGTCCGCCCCTCAGCCAGTGCCGCCGTCCCGATTGGTCCTCGTCCTCGTCATCACTTCCAAGGCTGCGTCGTCCTCCATGTCTGCCCGTGCTCATGCTGCGGCGAACCTCGCAGTCTCTGCATCAACAGCATGTCGGGGCCAGAGTCGGAGTGCGCAGCATCTCCTACCACTCTGCCGCTCGCAGAGGCCAGAAGAAAGTACAATAGCTTCAGCTTCCGGGCAGACATCGCTGCCACTCGAAAAGTCCCTCTCTTCGATCTCTCAGAACTCCAAGGCAAAGCGCAGATCGCAGCTGTTGGCATCGCCAATGGCTAGGCGGGCGAGTCATCTACATCACTCCAACCAGCTCTTGCAAACATTCACTTCCCGTGGGCTGCATACCACTCCTTGCGCCAGCCGCTTCCGCTTCCTAATATCACACTCGTTCCAGGGCAAACCTCCGGAACCAGATGCCCCGCAACCATCGTCTTCCAAAGCGGTGCCTCCGCGACCCAAGAAGCAGATCGGTTGGCCCAACACGTCCGAGATCGGCAAGTGGCGCGAGGCTCTACTAGGCGGAGGAGAAGCGGGAGAGGATAGTCTCATGGTGGCTACCATTGATGGAGCAGCAGCGGAGCAAGCCGGGGATATAGCGATTGGTGTCGCCGACGGCGTTGGCAGCTGGAGTGAAAATGGCGTTGATCCGGCGCTCTTCTCGTGAGTGTGCAAAGAGTCTGCCAATGATTGGGAGCTCGGGCGTAGTAGATCTCACGACGCTTCCCTTTCCCCACTTGCTGCTCTCCGATGATCAGTCAATCCCTGATGTATCATGCTTCTCAAGCCTTTGCAGCTGCCAGCGGTGCCGCCGATCCGTCTGCGAACCCGGTTCGCCTCATTTCAGACGCCTACGACCACGTCCTCGCTGATCCGGGCGTACCAGCAGGCTCGTCTACCGCCGTCGTTGTTACCCTGGAATCTGCCACCGGACTCTTGCGCTCCGCAAATGTTGGAGACTCTGGCTTCGTCGTTCTTCGTGAAGGCGTGCGCGGCTCCGAGTTCGGAATTCCCTCGGCCGATGATGACTTAGGTCGTGGAAGGGGCATACCAGGCAAAAGGCCTCTTGCCGGAGCCCTGTACCGCTCCAGCCCTCAGCAGTACTACTTCAATGCCCCCTATCAGCTCTCCAAAATTCCGGCCAAGGTCATGGAGCAGTGGAAACGAGAGAATGGTGGACAGTCTCCAAGCCTCGAATGCAGACCTGACATGGCAAATCGCTGGGAGTGCAATCTCAAGCATGGAGACTTGGTGATTGTGGCAAGCGACGGCGCATGGGACAACGTGTGGGGCAAGGAATGGGTAGCTTTGGTGGTGAGTGAGCCGTCAAGCCGATTTTGCACTACTGTATCTAACGGTCTTGGATCCATCTACCCAGCGCTTTCTGAGGGAGAAGCACCACGAGGCATTCGAGTCACAGCGCCAACAGAACGAAAGTGCGGCAGCATCGGTGTCTCCCGATCTTCGATGGAAAGAAGAGAAAACACTGGTCGAGGTCGTTGCATACAAGTGAGTACGTGGGCAGTCCAAGTTTGCCTCTGCCACACTTCGCTGATGGCACTGGTTGGCTCCTACTTTGCTTTGTAGCGCCCTTCAATACACGCTGATGTGCCAATTCTCTGAGAAGAAGCGGAGCCCTTTCGAGGCCGAAGCCGAGAAAAGCCGACTTAGATATTCTGGGGGTAAAGTCGACGACATCGCTATCGTCGTTGCCATGGTGGTGGAAGAAACATAGGCACTGCACATCTTGTAATCAGACACAATGCGTCCAACTTGTTGTACGACACCGTGAGCGCAGGGGGGTCGGAATGAGGCGAGCACAGACCGACTGGAGCAGCTAGAGGCGAGCGAGCGAGTCAGCTCACTCCTACACTGCGCGGACTGCTGGATCACTGCCATCCGAACTTGTTAGGACCGGGCATCGACTACCACGCCGAAGTAGGGAGATGGACGCTCTTGCAAAGAGAATCTTCGACTAAGTCCGAAGCTCGCACATGGCGCTGCTGCCTTTCTTCCCTTGTCTCGTTGTCTGCCTCTGCAATGGCCCAGCAGCGCTGACACCCCACGAGGGTCCTGCCCGGACTGCCGGCCTTCTCCCTATCTTTAGGGCGCCAGTGGCAGGGCTGGTGCGGTCGCGACGCGAGTAGTGTGCCTCGCCTGCACCCTCGGGTAAAGTCCGGCAGCATTGCAGCCCCGCGCCCGCGTCGGCAAAATCCCGAAGATCTTCCCGCACTGGCCCCCCTCGAATGACTCTTTTTCGCTGACCCTTGCTGACCCTGGAAGACTGATTTGCTTTGCTCCCCACAATGCAGTATCAGTATCCATACCTGCTACCTCACCTTCTGAACAATGGGGCTCTCGACGTCTCCCCATGACTGGCCAGCCAGCAGGAAATGGTCCACGGTTTTGAGCGCGCTGCTCTTCACGTACATCTCCACCCTCAACGTGATCGGGTACCCTCTGCTGGGTGATTCTGTAGCAGCTGGTTTGCACACGTCTGACCTTGCCGTACAGACGGGCAACACCACCTATCTCGTAGCCCTCGCCGCGACCCCTCTTCTTCTGGCGCCTCTGTCCGAGCGACATGGCCGCAAACCGGTCTTCATCATCGCATGCGCTCTCTACACCGTATTCACTATACCACAGGCCTTGGCGCGCAATGTCGGCGTCTTGATCGCCTTTCGGTTCCTTTCGGGGGCAGCAGCAAGCGTCGGCTCGAGCATGGCAGGCGGTGTCGTTGCCGATGTCTTCACAGAAGCGGATCGAGCCTTTCCAATGGCCATGTATGCTTTCGCCGTCTGGGCAGGACAAGGGACTGGGCCCGTCATTACCGCTCTCACGCTGGCCTCCCGCGATTGGCGAGTGGTCTTCTGGTGGAACACAGCTTGCGGAGGTCTGTGCATGCTCGTCGTTGTTCTGTGCATGACTGAATGTCGGACCGCATCGAGGCGACGGATCAACGACGGTGAAGCAGGCAAGGTCAAGGGCTGGGCCGGGGGCATCAAACACCTGGGTATGGAATGTTGGCATTCGCTCTGCGTACCTCTGGGCCTTCTGGCTCGCAACTCTACAGTACAGAGTCTATCGTTGTGGAGCGCCTTTGTCTGGTCTGTCACATACATCTACGTGCAAGCCATTCCCGTAGTCTTCAGCGAAGGCTACAAATGGACCTTGGTCGAGGAAACCAGCGTAATGGTGGCTGCCGTGCCCGCAGGTCTGCTGGGGCTCGCAGCTAATTGGCACCAAGGTCGGATCTACCATGACAGATCCATTGCTGCAGGACGACCACTTCCCGAAGCGCGCCTTCATTACGCCTGTGCAGGAGCTGTCCTCGTTCCCGTCGGACTCGTCATTTTCGCTTGGACTGGTCAGCCGAACATCTCCCCAGGGTGGCCTATCTTTGGCTACTTCCTCTTCAGCTTTGGAATCTTTCCCATTTACCTCAGCCTATTCTCCTTTTTGGCCGACATCTTTGAAGAGCGCGCCTCCAGTGCGATGGCTGCCCAATCATTCTGCCGCAACATACTCTCTGCAACGCTGCCGCTGGCCAGCGCAAAAATGTACTCGAGTCTGGGTAGTCCCGTTGCAACAACAGTACTCGCGAGTATCGCAGCAGTGTTGGCGGTGGTTCCATTTGTACTCAAGAGCTGGCACGGTAAGCAAGGGAGAAAGTTGCATGGCCAAGTCACCCACGAAAGCGACCGGAAGGAGGTGCCGGCAGCGGCTGCTGTGCTATAAGGCTGCTCGATCAGCCAGAGCTCTATCTTCGTGTACCCATCGTCATTCGCAATGTGCCGTCTCTCATCAGTGAATTATAATTGTATTCCGTCGCCATAGCAGTGCAGGCGTCTTTGCATTGCAGCTGGCCCATGACGTTGCGCAAAGGATGACCTTTCAGAGATCTTCCTGATCACTCATGTCGTGGACCGAGGAGGCTTGCACATTTGCGGGGCAGCCAATAGCAAGCGACAAGGGGCTAGAGCAGAGCAGGGCCTCAGTAGTCGAATCATTGCAGGGCAAGATTGAAGGCAACCTCTTCTCTTCTTGACTCGAACTTCCATCGAACTGATCGAGGACTGCGTTGATTATGCCAGATACTCGAATCTGTCTGCTTATGCTTGCTAAGCTTGTCGTCCGATGCTGACCCACATGGACTACATGTGCATCAGTACGATTTACAGCCCCTCGAAATTTTCGTACAGTACAGTACAGTATTTACCCGATGCGAGTGTGCCGCTTTTGCGACTTGAGGACAGATCTTACAGTAAGCTTGCTGTGTTCAGGCGCGGAGAGTGTTGTCACAGCGCCCGCATGTACTGCACGCGTACGGTAGAGTCTTGATGCATTGTAGACTTCGCTGCTCTGCGTCGATCTTAAAAGGTCTTACTGTATGTCATGTGCGACGCTTGCAATTTCCGCAGTCCAGAGTGGAACGGACTTCCGTTGGGCGTAGATACGGCACGTTGTATGCTCACTCATCTGGAACTCAAGTACCGTACTTGCTTGAGATTTGCAAACGCGCCTGAGTCCACAGAGTAGGGCGTCATCACGACACTGGGATTAGTTGAGTTTGCATGATTTGACTACAACGTATATGGAGGAAAGTGATTCTGCCCGGCTTATACTGTATTGTACAGTCTGGCAGCCCGCGCCACTTGAATTAATCGCAATCATAAGTGAGGAAAAGATCTGTACGGTACTGTACAGTCTGGGTAGCTACAAAAGTGCTGAATTCTCAAATGTTCGCATATACAGTAATACAAGGATACTGCACGCGTCTCTGCCAGTAATTGCAAACCTTTTTCACTACAGGTATGAATTACTTGCCCCTGCCCCGTTCTTCCTTTGTGTGAATTGTCGCACACCCAGCGCCAAGCTATCTGTCATAGTACAGTACAGTACAACTTTCAGTAGAGCAGGTAAAATTCAAGTGCAAAGCGGCCGAGTCTGATCGGCAGCAGTCCAAGACCTTGCAGGCAGTGCTGCTTTAGCTGGCCACGGGAACATTGACAAAGGCAAGCACATCATTGCGTGTTCTTACTGTACGGTACCGTACAACACAAGCTGCAGTGCTCTTCGACTTTGTCCGCAAAGCGCGGTGCAATGATGCCATACAAGCAGCCGGCGATGCATTCGTGTATACAGTAGTACTCACTGTACCTTGAAAGTAATGTCGGAAGTCAGCCCTTGTTGTGATCCTGCTCAGTAGCACGATGTCCCATTCTGACCAGCGAGTTCGACCTCTCAACAGGCCCGTTATTGTCAAGCTCAGCCGTACAGTAAAAGCAGTGTCAGACCAAAGCTTTGTTCGGACTACGGAACAGATGGAGTACGGAAGCTACATTAGAAGTGAGCGCTGAGATATCAGATTGACCAGAAAAAGGACGACCTGGTCGAGGACTCCTTTTGCAATGAGTGTACAGTTTTGTGACCGTCAAGAGTTGGAGACTACCCTAGCTTGCATTGCAGTGTACTGTGTGAGCTTTGGGAATCTCACCTCATCACGTCTGCATGCCCAAAATAAAGTCTGTAGCTGCACAAATGTTTGACGTCCTGGAGCGATACGAAACAGTGCTGTACTGTACAGGCTACGAATTTGCACAGCGGCACAAATTTGTGTACAGTAATATACCTCCGTCATTGATAGGCAGTCCCAGCAGCGTAGAAACCTCTTTGAGTCAAACCACAACCAGATGGAGACATGACCTTAGTGAGAATTGGCGGCTCGTACAGGACGATGCAAGTGAAGCACTGATCTTGTGCGTTGTAATGCAAGACTGGGCGTTGCAATGCAGAACTGGCCGTTAGGACAAGGGGTCCGCACATTGATGCTAATGGAGTCTTTGACATTATCCGAACGCAGAACGGAACACCGTGCTGTACCATGTACAGTACCTTACCTCGCCCCTCTACCACAGCCAGTGAGGTATTGCCGACATCGATTCAGTACTCGGCCTGCAGAAGAGTCTGGCATTTTGCGATTGATTGTAGTTTGATCAACGATCTGCAAATAAGTACTGTATCGAAAATGTCACTATGCTGCAGAAACAGCTGCGTACTGTAGCCCTCACGAGCATGATCATCTTCTCAGTATACAGTACTTCTCCTGTCACTCAATTTGAGCCGAACAAAATTTCGACCAGCTGTCTGCCAGGACGCTTGGCAATCTGTCTAGCAATGTTGCAATCTGAGCCTGGGACAAGCCACAATACAGCCGAACTTAGGCATTAGAGCAGTGCCATGTCGCCAGAATTGGCAAGTGCATGGAGCCAAAATATTTGTAGCACGACTCATCTTGTGTGGAAAGGACTGAAGTGTGCTGAACAGTATTCATCTACAGTACAGTATCGTGCAGTATTCTTTCAATACAGTAATGTAGGGGCAGGGGCTGAAATCTGCAATTACAACTTTTGGCACTGTAAATTGAAGAGATCCATTCAGCTTCAATGGACGGCAGCACATTATCAGCAGTTGCCTCAGTCTGTACATTCTCTCAAAAAGCTGTCCAACCTGGTGGTGATTACTGGCAGTACAGACCACTTTGTGTCTGATGGAGACCGGTGTGTGGCTTGGCTCAGACTGAGAAAACCAGAGCTCATGACAATCTGTCAGATTGCATTTCAGACTTCCAATGGAGCATAGCACGGTTCAGATTGGGCGACGAGAAAAGTCTCAAAGAGGCAGGTACTGTACGTATTTGAGGAGAGTAATACTCTTACAATGAAGAAGCAGTTCTGGTCGCATGTTGCGAGCATTCACTTTTACTGTACTGTACGACACGGAATCGTCTGCCTAAGCTGCAAATTACGTCGCATTCGTCGTCTTCTGGGCAAGGTACAGTCCTCTCAAGTACATTGTGACAGACCTCCGCAAAGAGGAGAGGTGAAGGGATCCCATGGGCATACAGTAATGTACAGTATTGTACTGTGAGGTCAGTCTCGCAACTATCCCTTATTCGAGACTCAAAGACATCTCGCGTACACCCCGGCTTCCAGGTTCCAACGTGGAAAGCTATGTCCGGAGCCCGGACAAGTCTGCCAGACGAAGAATGGCAGATTCAGGTTGTGCTGGCGCTGCTGTACAGTATACTGTACAGTGTTCCTTTGACATCTAAATGAGTGCAGTATGCGCGCGCTACGATGTCAGGATGGCAGGCTTTCAGAGGGGATGTCACAAAGTCGAGAATCCTTGGCTTCTCTTTGCTCTCTGTTGAGCGCATCTACCGTACTGCACTCCAGCGGTAAGGCGCTACCGTACTGTACATTGCTAAATAAAAATCGGAGCTTGTTCACAGATATGAGGTCGAAGACTCAATGCGCACTCTTCTGCGCTGTACTGTAAGAGCGTCCATTGCTACTGCATACCCTCCGCAATGTCTTCTTTGATCTCCTTGCTTCGAAATGTCGGACGGTTCAGGCAATCGGTGTACAGTGCGGCGCCCTGTGTTCCTGCAATCGCGGCCGTGCGAGTCGAGGTCGCTGAGTATGATCTCAACTCTTCCTGCGCGTTAAATTTCTCTCCCACAGTACACTACTTTAGGCCCCTTGCAATCGTACTGTAGGATCCCTCTTCCGGGCAGACATCTTGGTAGGTGGCCAGCTGTTGTTGAGTCGGGTCGCTGGCTGCTCAGAAGCCTCAGTGACATCACAAGCTATGGTCGCAGTGCGTTGCTTTGTGCGGCGTGATCCTCGGAAATGATGGGAGTAAGGAGCAATCTTGGGTCGGTCTGTCCGCTGTGCTTCTCTCGCCCCTCGTAGGTAACAGCAGTTTGTATGCACATGGCGCAGGATTCGATTCTGAGGGCGAAAGCCCGCTCCACGACTGTTGAGCACAGCCGCCTAGCGGAGCCTCATTGACGGTCAAAAAGTGATCAAACCGTCCGCGCATGGCTGGATCAGCCGAAGAGGGTCTGTGGTCGCCGTCGCAACCCCACAGCATCAGGGGCTATGTGCTGTTGGGATTTTGAGTCGTCATACGGTGCGCCTATCCCACAGTAGTACAATGTGGCGAATTTCATTCACGGCTCGTAGAGGCTTGCTACGTGTTCAGACCCACCCGGTCGCTGGACCCAGCTTCTTTGCGAAACACATGGACACCTTGTTCTGCTGACCCTACCTTCTCTGCGTACAGAATCTCATTTGCTCCATCGGTGCACCTCATTGGAACCATCTCCGCATGCGCGATGCATACCACTAACTTTGTTTTTCGATAGCTTCTATCGATCGATGCTGATTGGTGACACTCAGGAGCGTCTCGGGGTACAGCTTACGAGCGCGACATGGGTGCCCTCCAGAGACTTTGCAAACGGAGACCGAAATCTTCTGAGACTCTAGACTTGCGCATGTATACCTCTGCTTCCCCGCAGTATTTTGAGGCCGTCGAGAACCGCGAGGAGGTCAGACGGTTGATACTACTGGAGCCACCGCATTGATCAAGGTCCCTGTGGCGGGCACACACACGTGATGGACCTGTCTCCATTGAGGAGCCTTATTCCTACATGGACAGGCCGGATTGAGCAGAGCGAAAGACTGACCATGTTGATAAATCCAGGTCACCCGTGCACTGCCACCTTCGCATCCCATGATCGCCTGACGATGGCTGCGAGGACTGCAATATCTCGGCATATGCATCGCCTCGATTCAGGCACCGCCGACATCTTCCAGACATCGAAGCCAAGGAGAGTAATACGAAATTGCATTCTCGAGTGCTTGGTACAGAAGTTCTGTGGCATATCCAACGCACTTATGGCTTAGGATGGCGAGCAGGCTGAGTGACAGCATGTCACTTGGCTGTCTGTGAAGTCTGCCGAAGGCACGGAGGTGGGAATACCTTCAGCCACCTCTGTAGTGCTTTGGAGCTTTCTTGGTCATTTGAGATGCTGGCCATGGTGTGTAAACAGACGTTGCATCGCTGAGCGGCAGCCTTACTCGCCGCCTTGTGCGGTAGGGCTGTTGTATACGGACCCCTGCACAGCCTGCGACAGAGGACTGAGTGTGCGACGACGGGACGCTGTCTTTACGCAGAACCAAAAGTCGATGTAAACAGAATCGACGGTTCTATCGGAATCCTGGGTTGGCGGAATGACTTAGCAGCGACCAGCCGTATGCGCTTGTCGTCAAGTAGGCCGTTGCGTTCGCCCGAGGTGCCGGGGCGGGTTTCAAAGTGTCGCTCGGTGCGTCGCGCCTCCACCAGGCCGCGGAGACGCATGGCACGCTTCCCTTTCCGAGTCACAGATTCTTCCTCCCGGTGGAGCCGTGGTTGCTCGTCGCTGCATACGCGGTAGCTTCCCTTCCTGGCCATTCCCTCACTTTACTGTGCACTACGATTGTTCTGGCCGCCATTCGATCCTCGTTCCTTGTCATGACACGACGCTAGCTGCCCTGCTCCCCTCTCTTCGCCATGCCTCTTGCGGCTCCTGTGCTCTCTCATGGCGCACAAGACCTCCCGCAAGTCCAAGCAGACGAGATCGAAGCCCTGCAGTCCATCTTGGGGCCCGACTTTGCCCCCGGCCAACCAGATGGTCAAGCTGCGGCTGCATGGGGAAATGCGTCCATCAACCAGCCCCTCTTCACCCTCACCATCCGACCGGACGAGGACAGGTATAAGGACCAGGTCTTTGTCAAGGTCGAGATCAGGCTGCCCAAGCGATATCCCAATATACCTCTGATCTGTACTGTGCCCACTGCCCCAAGAGATGGCGTCATGGCCAACGTGTCTAGCCAGCAGCTCAGCCAATTGGCTTCTGTCCTTAAGCAAAGGGCCACTGAGCTCGCCGCCAAAGGGGAGGAGGCAATCTGGGAGGTGTACTCGTGCGGCGCAGAGCTCCTTTCCAATGCGAATCTCATCAAAGCGCAGGAGCAGGAAGCGGAAAGAAGGACGGAAGCTAGAAGGAAGTCAGAGATGATACCCAGTCTGGAAGAGGAGAAGCAAAGACGAGAAGGGGAGGGGCAAAAGGTGAGTGCCATGCAGACGAGGCGGAGCCATCATTGGCGTGATCTCCATTGATGACGTCGCCTTTCCGACTCTAAAGCTCAAAGCACAAGAACTCGATCGGAAACTTGAGGCAGACCGAAAGACGTCCGACGCGAAGGCGTCGTCTCTGGCCAAAGTCATGGCTGAGAAGGAGGAGGCGATCAGAGCCGAAAAGGAACGACGCAGAGTCGGGTTTGAGAGCGATGTGACCCCAGGCAGGGCCGCTAAAACTCAGAGGTCTGGTCCACTCGACTCCAAAGACGACTCGAGCCTCTTCTTTACTCCTCCGGGCAACTCGTTGCAAGATGCTCCTGTGTCCGATATGACTGTCACGGGCCCTGCTTTCCTCGACTTCGATCCACCGCTGTCCCTCACAGAAGCCGTCACAATAGCTCGCTTTCAGGTCTCGCCTATCGTACGGGACGACCTCGATAACCTCTGTGCTCACCATTACGCTATACCTATCTCAAGTTCCCAAATGCCACCCCAGTCGCTCGATACCATCAACATCACATCGTCGTACTTCTCAACATCTCGAGGGCGCCGGAAGCTTGCTGGCTTAGAGCGGGAGCTCGAGGCTCTATCGAAGATAGATCACCGGGGTCTCCGCCAGATGCGAGGCTTCCAGCTGCGCAGGACAGATGATTCACGAGTAGCACCAGAAGCCCATTCTGAGGGTCACTTCACCCTGTACATTGTCTCAGCCCCGCCTTCTCGGCCTGAGGCACGCCTCGACACTCTCCTATCATTACAGCCTTTACCTGTCGGAAGGGTCTTCGATTTGGCAGAAGGTCTCCTCACAGCAGCAGACGAGCTCCATGTCCGAGGTCTTCTCCTCAAAGACGTGAGTCTGGATCGGATCTGTATGTTATCAGATCAGAGCTTTCTCATAGATGCAGTCTGGAAGGGCAGCGTACTGGAGCTGGCCAGAGGCAATCCGTTTCACGAGACGCTTGAGTCTACGATCGAGAGGTGGAAGGGTGACTGGGTAGTACCAGAACTACAAAACGAAGTGCGCTTCTCGCGGAAAAGCGACACTTTCGCCATCGGTCGGATACTACTCCTCTCGCTGGTGGGCATTGCGGCGCTCTCCTCAACCCCAGACCCGTGGGCAGTCCTGCGTAATGCAGAGACCAGTGGGGCAATAGATGAAGTCTTTGCAAAGTTCCTCGGCAAACTCCTGGATCGCTCTGCTCGGAAGCGACCCACGCCAGCGGAGGCTGTAAAGTACCTCCATTCTATCCTCTATCTGCGTGCTGAAGACGGGAAAGTCTACCTTGCTCCCTCAAATCCGGACTCGATACGATATCCTGCCTCTTCGGACTTACAGCTCGAAGCTGCCGCCTCAGCCAATCCACCCACACCCGCCCTGACTCGGTCTTCCTTTTTCTCCACTCGCCCAGCCAATACGGCTGCTCAGGGAGGCCCGGGGTCTTCTCGATTCCTGTCCGACTTCGTCACTCTGTCTATACTCGGCAAGGGGGCCTTTGGCATCGTCACCAAAGTGAGAAATCGTCTCGATGGCGGTGTTTATGCCGTCAAGAAGATCAAACTCGATGGAGGCATGGGGGAAGCTGGAGATGGAGAAGAGAAGACATTGAGAGAGATTGGCGCACTTGCTCGCGTGAACCACCCACACGTTACTCGATATTATGCTGCGTGGATTGAAGAGGCTACCGCTCCGTCCTCCCAGCTCGAAGAGAACGTATCTGAGACCACTGCGACCGAGTCGGGCGCTGCAACGACCTCCGTCTCATCAAGTGCCGCCACCGATACAGGTGCTGCAGCTCCTATGAGTTTCTCCCTCTCCTTTGGTCCACCTAAAGATGGAGACTTCGACGATATCGCTCGAGCCGAGGAGGAAGATTTTTTGAGTCATGTGGGATTTGAGGAGGAGGACGCAAGCAGTGGTCAAAGCAGCGAGAGCGATACCGACGAGGAGAGTGTCAGTGCAGAGGGACCAAGCCATAGGGGGCGAGTGACTGGGCGTGTGGCCAACAGAAGTAAGAGCCGCAGTGCTCTCGATGGCGTCAGGTCTCAGAAAGGGAAACAAGCTCCGCGATGGCTGTACATACAGGTCAGTAGTGACGATGCGTGCTCACGTATCAGCATGCCTGAGCTAACATACCATGTGCTTGTGTTCAACGGCGCAGATGGAGCTCGTGGACGATGTCACGCTGCGAGAGCTCATCGAGAAGGGTCCAATCGGCCTAGAGGACTGCTGGAGGCTGTTGCGCCAAATCCTCAATGCCCTGGTCCATATTCACAATCTTGGCATTGTCCATCGCGATCTAAAGGTAAGGTGTAGGCAGAGTGGGCCTGACAGGACTTGCGAATGCTGCTAAATGAAGCAGTACTCCCACTTTCGCACTACTCTATCCTTCTTCCAAGCCATCGAACATTCTTATGGCGGGCCAAGATGTCAAGATAGGAGACTTTGGATTAGCTACAACTCTAGAGACGATTCCTACAAGCGCAGATGGGGTCACTATGGCATCCTCTGGCCTTCTGCCTCCCATACGATCAGATCAGCACCAACATCAGCTCGACTCATCTGGCAGGTTCCTCCATGAAGGAAGCGATGACATGACAGGTGAAGTCGGCACAGCACTGTACACTGCACCAGAAATCGTGCGCAAACAAGGGGCAAGATACGGTTACAAGGCAAGTTTCGGCTCGCCGCTTACTGCGGAGGTCTTATGCTGACGAGGCCTCCATAACGCTCTCTCTCTCAGGTCGATATGTATTCGTTGGGCATCATACTCTTCGAGATGTTTGCATCTGGCCGGATCTACTCCACAGGCATGGAACGAGTACAGCGTCTCCGTGGTCTTCGCCAATCAGTGCCTGAGTTTCCCCCAGCCTGGCCAAGCGAGCTCGTCAAAGAGCGGCAAGTTGTTCAATGGCTGGTCACGCACAAAGCGGAAGATCGTCCTTCTCCGCTTGAACTGCTTCAGAGCGATCTCCTTCCGCCGCGGTTAGAGGACGAGTCTGTCCAGGAGACGTTGCGGTTGGTCACAGATCACTCATCAGTGTATCATCTGCAACTACTGGACGCCTTGTTTGCTCCACAGCCACTCGCTGACGAGGAGATACGGGATGTGACGTTCGACGCGGGGTCCCAACACCAGCTGCGCAGCAAGGGAGGTAGCACTTGCCCTCCCGTGGTCGATCCTCGAGAATCAGTCATCGTCGACTTCCTGCGCACAGTCTTCTTACGTCATGGTGCTGTAGATCTGCAGAGTCCACTGCTTATGCCTCCTCGAGCCGGCCTCTACTCATCCATCAAAGATGGTCCATCAGGGACTACGCCCGTCCAGCTCTTGGACGCAACCGGACAGGTAGTATTCTTGCCTCGAGATCACCTCATCCCTTTCGCCAGGTTGATTGCTCGGTCAGAGAACCACCGACTGAAACGGTTTTGTATTGGACCAGTCTACCGAGACTCTTTGCTTGCCGGCGGTCAGCCACTCTCCATCTTGGCAGCCAACATGGATATCATCGTTGGGTCCGGCGGCAATCTTCCTAGTGCTGCAGAAGGCGAATGCCTTGCCTGCCTTGAGGAGATTCTTGGCGAAGTCCCTGGCTTCAAGAGCGATTGGGTCATCCTGATCAATCACGGGGCGATCTTAGATTTGTTGTTGGAGGTGAGTCAAGCTTTGGCGTGCTTCGCGGCTCCACTGACCTCTGACTGATGACTCAAACTCAACTCTCACAGCGTGTGCCCGCCAAACAACATTCGACTTTGCTTTCCACTCTCTCAGCTCTGTCTGGGCGTCAAGCAGGCTCAACAACGGCCTCTATACGTCAAAAGCTCTCTCAAGAGATGAATCTGCCCAGATCGCTTGCTGACGAGCTTGAAGCATGCGCCCTTATGGCAGAAGACATCGAGACTGCTCAGACCCGTCTGGAGAGAATTCTGCCGGTAGATCATCGTCCTGCTCTCACCAAAGCAGTCCAGGCTATCCTCGACGTACGAGATGCTGCGCGCAAATTGGGGGTTTCAGTCGAGCGGCGCTTTCTCCTTTGCCCTCTGCTTTCCAACTACAGTCATTGCTACAGGGGCTCAGTCTTCTTCCAGGTCGCTCGGGCACCCGGCAGCAGTGGCAGGAAGAGACGCAGAGCCCGTTGGGACGTTGTAGCCTCTGGTGGTCGATACTCGTCATTGATCGCGCAATTTGCGACGCCTCTGAGTGGACCACCGCCCAGCGGGGTCGGCCTGCAGCTTGCAGTCTCAAAATTGATCTCGGCGCTAGCCAGGGATCAGGAAATCAACGAGTTGCGCCGCCCTCCTGATCTTTGGACACCACGCAGAGCAGATGTGTATGTACACAGCTCACCCGGCATGCTGGATCTGCGAATGGCCATCTGTAAGGACCTGTGGTCACACGGCATCCGCGCTGATCTGAGCTACGAGGACGATGTAGGGCAGGAGTCGAGTATGCTGACTACTGCTGCTCGATGCAAGGAAGAAGGCTTCTCCTTTCTCATCTTCGGTACGACACGAGGGCTGATGAAGGTGAGAAGCCTATGGAGTAAGATGGCCGAAGGAGAGTTCGTCTCGATGTTTGAGCTGGTACCCTGGTTGATAGACCAGTTAGCCAGGGCCTCTGGCAATCCTGGCCCAGGCGGTATGAGTTCGATGACTGGCGCTCCATTTGACGGCACGGGAGTCCAGGGCTCAGACACTCAAGGTGCAGCTGCTAATGTAGCCAGTGCAATGACGGGTGGCTTTCAGACAACAACAGGTCTCGGCTCTGCTTCTGCAGATTTGCCAGCCTCTTCTAATGCTACGAACCTGGCGCCGGCCATGATGGAGACGCAGATCGTGCTCCCTGTCCATGCCTCGTCTTCCAGGAGACCGGACAAGTCTGACAAGTCGAACCATTCGCACATGGACCGACGCGTCAAGCTTGCATCGAACCACCCTATCATCAACTCGGCAACAAGTCAAGTGCATAAAATAGCTTCCAGCTTCGCATCTGGGGAAGTGCCAGTCATAGCAGTCGACCTCAGGGGCGAGGTCTTCGATGCACTATGCGTCGCTGCTATGGGCAAGAACAGCACTCGGAGAGACATTGGGTGGAGAGCATTTCTGGACACATTAGGGAGCGGAGAAGAGAAAGAGTACGTCAAGAGCATCAGAGGTCACATTGAGAAGTGTGGAGATGGTCTTATCATTTTGTGGAGTATCAGGGAGAAGAGAGCAGCTGTTGTCGGATCGACCGGGTCTGGCACATGATACCCGTCTGCTAGACACATCGAGAGGAGAGGTAAAGGCAATGCAGCAGCAACATCTACACGTGAAATCCTTTTTGTAACGGCATTGTCTCTGCCTACATTGTCGTTGACCTTCACACGGCGCTTCAGCACGGGAACGCGACTTAAGCCGTTGCTACCGAGGTCTCGTCTCGTACTGAGACGCTGTCCCGCTCTAGCAGCTCGACGCCCAGTTCGAAGCTGCCAAGAAAGACAGCGCCTCCCAGACTGATCCAGATTGTTCGCGGCAGCACGCCGGAAAACAGACCCCTAAAGCCCTCTGACCGGTAGACGTGGAGCAATGTCGGCAAGAATCTCTGATTGACGCCGACTGGAGTGGACCCTGTGGGTGCGCGATGCTCTGAGGAAGCTACTGTTGCTGGTGGTGTAGCGCCTACTCTTTCTGCCAGCATCAGCCTCGTCTTGACTACGTCCAAGGGCGTCGTCAAGGCAGCAGCGAAGCCTCCAGAAAAGGAGCCTACGACCGCTGCTTGGTAGGTGGGAAGCGTTGTCGGCTTTTTGGTGAGGGCGGAGGTGGAAGCCTGCCGCCGTTGAAGTAGCAGAAGCTTCAGACGCTCATACAGTGGGAACTGAATGCAAGTGAAGGGGATCTGGAGGTGTTCATCGTAAGAGCAATTGCACAAGGCAAGGGGGTCCAGCGAGTCAGACGAACGTGCGTACATTGGAGTTCTCTTTGCAGCGATTGGTCCTCACCTCTCTAGCCACTGTTGTCCCAAAGCCTTTCCACAGACCTCTGAGTCCTTCCCTGTGTAGTATCCTTCCGATGACTTCACCTATCCTCCCCTTCGAGACGCCTGCCTGCATGCGTGACTTGACGACCTCTGTAGGTACACGTATCAGGCATGCCGCCGTCTCAGCTAACGAGGCTGAGAGCATGTGCGATGCCGCTGGCGAGAGAGTGACGGGAGAGGCAGGCGAGGAGAAGACTGGCTTGAGCGATTCGTATGTTGTGAAAAAGGTGGCCGCTGTGGAAAGGTTGTGATCATGAAGCGCCAGCTGATGAGCTCACCGGCTCCGCGATGGTATCCAGCAGAAGAGGAGGTCCATGAGCATGACTCACCTCCTGGGGCGCTGCCAGCGACGACACTACTAAGCCCGCTGTAGACTCCTTTGAAGCCGCCTGCCTTGACGAAGCCTTGTGCAGACTGGGCCCTGGTCTTGAGCGTGTCAAGGGGAAAGAGGGACACATCGACTGCGAAACCGGCGAACGCCCCGGACAGCAGCGATGTGGTATAGGATGGTGGAGGCCGAGACTGCGTGGGCGATGGTGAAGAAGAGGACATGGCGGTATGGATCAACCTTTCCCGCGGAGGTGTTGGTCGGAAGAAGCAGTGAGTGTCACATCAACGCTCGGGCCTTGTCCGGTGAGTCCTCTTTCCGTGTTTCCGGCGGAAGGAGCGGATGGGCCTGGATTGCAGCAGCACTTCTTCCTCGGCTCGCCTTGGTGCGTACCACTCCCTGCACCTTCCCATCTCGCCATTGCGCCATCGCACAGCATGTCGCGAGATCGTGGCGTGGTATTGCAGACCTCACAAGGTCTGATAGCGCTAGAGCTCTACTGGGACGAGGCATCAAAGACGTGTGAGAAGTGAGCATCACGGCCGGGAGACAAAGACGTGAGACTTTTGCAACTCGACGATGCCAGTGACCTCCTCGCTGATGCCAGCTCAATGTTCCCGGACAGCTTCTATCAGCTGGCCAGACGTGGCTACTACGATGGCGTACCCTTCCACAGAATGTGAGCCGGAAATCTGCGCCATCTCGTGGCGTTTCACCTGCCACATAGCACTGAATGCCGTCCCCTTTCTTTCCTCTCTCCCGCGGTCAGCATTAACAACTTCATGATCCAGGGAGGCGATCCCACCGGCACAGGCAGAGGGGGCAGCAGCATCTACGGGGACAAGTTTGCCGACGAGATCACACCCACGCTGAGATTCACTGGCGCAGGCATCCTCGCAATGGCCAACTCCGGGCCCAATTCCAACGGCAGTCAATTCTTCCTCACCCTCGCACCCACGCCTCACTTGGACAGGAAACGTGAGTACAACGAGCTTACGCACCCCTTCGATTGTGAGCTCTACGGTGCATCTGCTGACATGATCTGCTTGTTCGCGTACAGACACCATCTTTGGCAGAGTCAGCGAGGGGATGTCGGTGGTACAACGCATGGGCCTGGTTGCCGTGGACGCTCAGGACCGGTGAGTACGATAGATGAGGCTGGTCAATGAGCTGCCTCGTAGCTAGAGATGATCGGATTCCTGACCACAATCCTGCCCACGACAGGCCTCGGGAGGAGGTGAAGATACTCAAGGCTCAGGCTACAGAAGGGTAGGAGCTCTCCCAGGAGGGACGTTTGCAAGATGGCTAGTGTACAAGAATTGAGACTCTCATCCTCACTGCTCTCATCCTCAATGCAAGAACATCGCCACAAACCATCCTAGTCTGACACCCCATCTGCCTCGACTGATCTCGCCAATCAACCTCTAGTCCCTCGAGTGCCTGTCTGCTCAGCATTGTCACCTGTCGTGTCGCACTCTAGCAGCCCCGATGCCGAAACTCTCTGAACTACCCCTGGGAGTAGCAGCCTGGAGTATAAGCAGTTCCTTCACCTCAGTCAAAGCAGCAGTGATCCGCAATCGTCAGCCATGTGCTCAGCCCATCTTCTCTAATCCGGGCGCTCCCCCTATGCAGGCGAGGCACTGGAGCGCAATTTAGTCGACTATCTGACCGATGATGAGGAGGAGGAGGAGACGGAAACTCAGTCAGCTCCCGCCCCCTCCCTCTTACTAGCTTCTCCCGGGTGCGACGTCGACAGAAATGATCTGTGGTGCTCAGAGATGACCGATTCAAGGCAGTGTGCGATCGGGTGGGTTTCGGCGAGAGGGTGGCGTCTAGGCGATCTGTATCTACGCCCAAGATGGTTGTCGTAGGGGATGAAGGCGGAGGACGAATAGCAGCAGCAGGACCAATGGTGCGATCTTGGTCGAGTGTCCTGATCCTACGTCCGTAAGAATGACCGGAACTGAGCAGTGCTGAGCATCGTAAGCGACTCACGCGCTCCAACGGCGATCTCGCGCCTCTTCCGCCACGTGGTCAAGAAGATAAGCGACACTGAGCAGTGCTGAGCATCTACTCGCCAAGAAGGTGAAACCCTCCATGACTCGAGATCTGGTCGGCGCGCCTGTCCTCCCGTGCCCGGCGTATTGTTCCTCCGCTGTCTCTCAGTCCAGCACCTCTCTCCTAATCGCCGAGTATCTGCTTATCGCCGAGTGTGCAGAGGGGGAGGGGGGAGGGGAATCAGCAGAGCGGATGAGTCATACTCCTCGTCCTGGGTCCTCGTCTCTACTTCAGCTTACCGAAAATAAATTGTTCACATCGGACGCGTGTGCGTGTGTGAACAGTCGTCCTTCAGTAAGCTGATAAGTACCATACCTTGGCAGTGCCCGCAGCAAAGGAGTCGAGATACATAAGAGCACTTGCCCCACGGCCTCGACCCTTCCCCCTCCCACTTCTCCCCACAGCCGTCCTCCTGCTCCCAGTCTCAACAAAGAGCTCTTCTCTCATCCCCTCACATCGTTCCATCAGCTGACACCTCCTACCCTCTCGATCCGACCTCTTCGTCACCGTTGCTCTTTTCGTACCTACGCTAGACCTCGCGGACATACCCTACTCCCGTCCATACTATCGACCCCAACCCCGAGATGGGAAGCATCCAAATACCAGAGGCCGAACACGAGGCTGTCATCGTACCCTCCATCCCTGCTACACCCGCGGTAGCCCTAGTACCCGATACCCCCGCTGGCACCCTCTGCGATGGTCAGGACACAGCCATGGGCAAGGACAGTAGTATTGACCATCACGCAGCCGAGAAGACCACGACAGCGGCGGCTGCGGCGGAGGACGATGCCGAATACCCACGTGGAGTGAGGTTTATCCTCATCATGCTCGTCGTTGCATTTGACGTATTTCTCGTCGCACTCGATCAGACTATCGTTTCCACCGCGGTGCCTCAAGTGACGAATGAGTTCAACAGCTTCAGCGACGTAGGATGGTACGGAAGTGCCGTGAGTATCTAAGTCGTCTCTCAGTATTCCATGCATCTTCGCAGGGCAGCCACTCAACCCCCTCTCCTCACCCATCATGGCAATAGTACCTGCTCACCTCCACCGCCTTCCAGCCCCTCTTCGGTCGACTGTACGCCTCATTCGGCGTCAAGTGGATTTATCTCCTCGCCTTTTGCATCTTCGAGCTAGGTTCCCTCCTCTGCGCCGTCGCCACATCTTCACCCATGTTCATCGTCGCACGAGCCATTGCCGGTCTGGGAATGGCCGGAGGTTACTCGGGATGTCTCATCATCATCAACCTCGTCGCACCTCTGCACGTCAGGCCCCTTTTGACCAGCTTGGTCGGAGTCATCTATGGAATTGGAGGGTGAATACAATCGACTCGAGACGCACCCATTGCATTGGTCACATTCGCTTACGCCGACCGAACGCTTGCCGCCGGCCCTTACATTCCTTTTCCCCTTTGCAGAACAATCGGACCGATCATCGGTGGTGCACTGACATCCGAGGCCACCTGGAGGTGGTGCTTCTACCTCAATCTCTTTTGCATCCCCGTCGTCGTCCCCGTCATCGTCTTCTTCCTCAAAGTCAAGCACCGCCCTCAGACCACGTCTCTCACCGCCCGCCTCCTCGCAATTGACTGGCTGGGCACCGCACTGATCCTCTGCAGTCTCATCTGTATCCTGCTTGTCTTTCAATGGGGTGGTATCAAGTATGCCTGGTCCGACTCGAGGATCATTGGACTCATTGTCGGATTCTTTGCCATTGCAGTCGCTTTTGCTGTCGACCAGTGGTACATGGTAGACAGGGCTACGACACCCTTCAGGATCTTTAAGCAACGCACGATCCTCGGAGGAAGCATTGTCAACTTTATGGTCGGAGCTACCTACTTTGCTGAGCTTTACTTTGTGAGTGTAGCCATGTTCGCTTTACGGTGGAGAAAAGAGCTGTCCGGTCGCTCACCTCCCAGCCCGTCGTCCCTCACCTCGCCCTACTATAGTTACCAATCTACTTCCAATCGATCAAGGGAGACTCAGCCATCAGGAGTGGAGTTGCAACTCTGTCCTTCATCATCTCTGTCATCTTCTCCGTCTCCATGACGGGCGGTCTGGTGAACAAGTTCGGTCACTATATTCCTTTCCTCTTCATTGGCACCGCCCTAATGACCATCGGCGCTGGTACCCTCTACACTCTCCAGCCCGACACGGGTCTCTCCCAGTGGGTCGGCCTTCAGTTCCTCGCTGGCTTTGGACCAGGCATGACTTTCAGTGAGTTACACAGAGACCCTGCCGAGAGAAGAGTTGTCCACGCAGTATCTGACCGTCATATGACTTGCTCTTCGTGCCCTTCGCCTGAACTAGTGCTGCCCTTCATCGCCAGCACTGCCGTCCTCGCGCCCGCAGATATAGAACTCGGCAGCGCCGTCGTCATCTTCTGGCAGACATGCGGTGGTGCAATCGCCGTCTCTCTTGCGCAGTCCATCTTCCAAAACAAGTTCTCTCTTTACCTCTCTGGCATCCCCGGAATCGACCCTGCTGCCATCCTCTCCAAGGGTGTGTCCGCCTTCCGCGAAACGACTCCACCCGAGTTCTTGCCCGCCGTAGTGGCCGCGGCGAATCAGGCACTGGGCAAAGTCTGGCTGGCAATTGTGGTGCTTGGGGGAGTAAGCTTCTTCAGCGTCTTCCTCATGGAACTCGATCGAAAGATTGACGTAGAGGCGAGCAAGCAGGGAGAGGTGGATAAGAAGGCCAATCGATCCGCTCCTGGGGAAGGGGATGTGGAGAGGGCTAGCACAGAGCCTTAAAGTGGAGGAGCAGGAAGGCGAGGGAAGATGATGATAGTAGAGTGTATAGAAGATGCTCGCAAGTACAAACCGCCTTGACCGAGGATCTTTGTGTCTTCTTGTAATAGAGCCTCCGTATAATGCCTGCCCGCCCGCGTGCCTGCTGATGCCTGTGTCTGCCCACAAACCTGACTACCTAGAATGGCGCGTCTCGACGCCCGTTTCCTGTCCTCATGTTTTTATTGTGTTGTGGCGTTGTTAATGGAGAGCAGAGGGATCTGCTCTGCCGGTCGTGTGTTTCTGTGATTCTTCTTTAGGGGCTATGCCGCCGTCGGGCGTCTCCTGTCTCTCTCGTCCGCTGTCTGCGCCTGTGGTAAAGACTTCAGTGGATCGCCGGTCCGTCCTGTTCTTTGTTCCTGTCACTGTGCGAGTGGCTGCTGTTCCTCTGGCCTGGACTGGTCTTGTCTGTGCTGCGGCTTCCGATCAAATAGTATCTTGACGCATCTGCTCTGGTGGCCTCTTTCCTTTTGTGCGAGGGTGTGGCAAGGGGTGGTGTTGGCTCTTGGCTG